>NW_004524633.1:12642162-12701837 GCF_000260255.1 Octodon degus
AGCAGAAATGCAGAGTACAGTTGTCCAAACCATCCTGCGGACATGCATAGGTATCTCTCTTTCCCCTACCTCCTCACCTGTCCTTCTCCTCAATTCAGTAACTCTTTCATTTTGAATAATTTCATTCCCTTTCACCAGTGTCTACTGTACCTTTCATCTTTACCCCTACCCAATAAAAGCCATCTATGACAAACCAACAGCAAACATCATACTAAATGGACAAAAAATTGAAAGCTTTCATTTTAAAATTAGGGAGAAGCCAACAATGTCCACTGTCACACTCCTATCCCATATAGTTCTGGAAACATTAGCCAGAATACTTAGATGAGAAAGAAATAGAAGTAATATTAGGAATATTCTGGAGACTCAAATTTGAATGCAGCTTCCAATCAAAAGTTACCACCAGCCATGTGATTTCTCTTCTGAGCCTCAACTATCTGCATGTAGAACAGGCCTGCTAATACTAACCACGTAGCCATACACCGAAGATTGCAAAGGCATGGGGAATACTAGTCCCAAGCATGGAAATATCTTAGTCAAACTTTACCTCCTTTTCTCTGTTGCCACCCTCTCTGTTAGTGCTTTGCTGTCTCAGTTATTCTTCTCTCCTTGCTTGGACAAATGCACAACACCCAAAATGAAGGAAAGAAACGTTTATTTAGCTCACAGTTAGTGGAGGTTTTAGTGCATAGTCCTCTGGCTCCAATGCAGAGTGGCACACAGCGACACAGAGCAGCCATTCATGGTGGTGGCAAAGAGCAGAAAGCAGAAGGGAGGAGCAGCAGCAACAACGGCAACAGGAGTGAGTCTGTCTCCCATATGTTGTATTCAAGCTATCTGCCCCATGCTGGGTGCAGTACTCAAACGCATAATCCCAGTAGCACTCACAGCCATAATCCCAGTGGATCATGAGTTAATCTTAAACTTTAAAAATTTGCTCCATGACTTCATGAAGCTTTGAGTGGACAACTAGACACAAACTGTAACACTCACATTCCCATAATATTCATTCTTCGCAAAGCATGCAATCTTTGACATCGCTCATAATAAACTCTTCGGGGTCTCATTAGCAGGGATTATACTCCACTGTCCTAGGATGCTCAGATCTGAGCTCATTTCCTGCCCTGGGTATCTTCCCTCCTACCACTGACTTGGCTGACCTTTGGCATGGCCTCTCTGGATCCAGTGACTGACTCCCAGTGGGACATCCAGTGAATCTTTTGTGCCATCCCTGATCAACACAGGTTCTATCGGCTTGACACCCACCTGTCCCCTCCCATTTACCTCACACCAGATAGGGTGTGCGGCTCAGTACTAACTGGAGAAAGCAAATGACCCTTGGAGGAAATTCTCAAAGGCAGTTTTCATGATTTGTGAGTAGGTGGCAAAGAGGTGGGAAAAGTCAGATGACGATATTGAAATGAATAGGCAACTTTGTTTCATTCTAACACTTCCAAGTGCGTTTACATGCCTGCATGCTATTCCTATAGCACCCTTGTTGATTTTTTTTGCCACATTTACCTCTCTGCACCTACAATGTCTGTATTTCCAAACTGTTCACCTTGCAGGTGCTATCAATATGGAAAACTATATAGCTATGAATCGCACGGTTCTCACCCTTTGAAGTACACAAGTGTGGTTCATAAAATACATATTCATTGATCACCTGCTCTTTGTCAGGGGCCACTCCAACATGAAAGATGATAGCCTAGACTTTAGTAAAGTTCCAAAGCCTATGAAGTCAGTCACAATCCTTTTCATAAAAATTTCAAGCTTTCTACTAAGATAGTTCTTTCCAGTTAAATGTACAGTATATTGTTCCATTCTAGATGAAAGGCCAAAATAGAAATTTGGAAGATGATCTGTGTTCTATTGCTTGTTGCTCACATTTATGATCAGGAAAACTTTTGCCAGGTATTTTTCCCTAATTGTGATGGGCTCATTCTGTTTTGTATCTTCTTCTCTAGCTTTCCAGTTTAGCCTTGGTACCAAGACTCCAATGTAATTATTGAACACCAGTCTCTCTGATTTTATGGCACTAAATTCTATGCATATGCATAAAAACTATGCCAACACTTTGCTACCCCCTACTTCAAGACCAGAATTTATCTGTGGCTTTCAAAGTTCCCAACATTTTAATATCACTTCCATTACAATAGCCTGCATGACTTTCGGCTTATATTCTCCAGCGTAGTGATGCTTCCTCTTACCCTCACACCCGACCCCTGACTTCTGCAATCTCCTTCTTGAACCCAGAATTCTCTTCTTCTTCATCTCCTCCTGTTCCATGTCCTTCTCAAGGCACTGTAAGCTGTCTTTGCCTACGTCATTCACTGCCATATCCTACTGCATAAGAAATTTCCTCACCTATGACAAAGTCTCAGCATATATTTATAGACCTAATAACTGACTGCCCTTCAAAACCCACCTGGAAGTTAATCCCTTTTTTAACCTATGCTATTTTCTTTGAAAACATTCATCTCTGTTTTCACTAGCAGATTATAAATTTCTTGAAGATGGAATCCATAACTTCTGTGAGTTCGCATCCGGCAGAGTTCTATAATAACACGAGGAGAGTAAATATCATGCTCTGGAGGAAAGTACATAGGTGTGATTCATAAAATATATATTCATTGATCACCTACTATTTGTCAGGGATTGTTCTAACATTTGAGATGATGACTCAGAGGGACTGAACCCTAAATCGACACTGCCACTGCCTACATAGCTTGTGTTGATACACTTAAATTCTCTGAGAGTTGGGCTCCTTGGGAACAAAAAGAGTTCAATTGGGTTAGCCCCAGAGCCTTTTCCAGTTTAGTATTCTCTGAATTTCAAATATTTATTTATAGATAGATACTCATTAAGCACTTAATAATGCAGTAGCATAATCTTTCCCCTTCCAAACCCTGATTTCTACCTCAAATAGTAGAGTCTATTTTCAGTCTGTTTTATGTATTTATTTATTCAAATGTTTATTGAATATTCCAGCATGAGGGACAGTGTAATAAGAATGCTAGTTGAAAAGCCAACTGGTGCGACAATGGGCAAAGCGCATGCCTGCACCCCGAGTTCCCCCCAACGTCACACCATAACGCATTGCCTGGCCCACGGATCAATTACTCACATCTCCATTACAGAAGCACACATTCCCCCTGAACACCCCATCTATGGCTAGCTAGTAAGACCAATCTTAGCAATGCATACAATGGTTATATTGGAAGCAGTTTAAACAAATAAATGCCTAAACAAGTAAATCCTGGAAGTACCATTTATTCAGTGTCTTTCTAGATGTGTGGTTTAGAAGCATTGCTTCAGTGGTCACTGTATTAAAACAAAGGCCTATGAAAGGGTGGTTTCATAGCCTTTCGTTGTTTTTAACTAAAGCAGATCCACAACAGAGATTGTTTTGGGCCAGGGATGGAGTTTAGCACCATAAGTGCCTGCTTGGCGAGCTCAAGGTCCTGCGTTTGATATCTGGTATTAAAAAAAAAAAAAAAAAAGATTATTTTATGTTGTTAAAGATATGTTGATGACTTCTTTTCCTAGGCAACTAATTTGAAATAATAATAAGATAATAGATGATTTGCATATAATTTTAATGTAGTGAACTTATTCTTGAATATCATTTAATGCTATACATGAAGTATAAAAATCATCAAACCCTAACATGTCAAAATGTTGTGGTATTGAAACGTCTCTAAGTGTTTCAAAGAACTTAATGGTAGAGGATTTAGATACACTTCTCTCTTTGCATTTGGACTTCCAGGGAGCTTCTGGCCCAATAGCTTTCCTGATAATGACAGTTTTCTTCTCATCACGCTTATTAATTCATGATGTATAATTAAAGACAGCATCTTGGAGATTCCTGTTTTGACATCCGCAAATACTTACACACTGCACAAGTCCAAGAAAAGTGACTGAACGCATTTAAGATTTTTAGTCATTGAAAAGCAGTTAATTTTATAGACATCAGATAAAATTCATTAAAAATATAAGACAAATTTGAAAGTGACTTTCTTTTAAACCTTAAGTTAGAACCAGAAAATATTATATAAATCATATAGTATTGTCTTGGGCTTGCAGAGTACAAAAAGATAACATTTTCCAAATTATAGTAATAAAGCACAATAATTACAGACAGAGGAATACTATGCAATTTATACAAAATGAATACAGGGCAGTCTATGCACTGGAAGAAATCTTGTGCTTCTCTGTGGCAGGTGAAGTAACTCAGATACAAGCCAAGTGTGAAAAGGACACCGAAGTTATTCAGGAAGAAGCTTCCAAGATGACTGCGTGTCATCAGAGGCTTGTCTGTAAGATAGTCCACAACTCACTCCACTAATGTGGCAGGATGGCCTGTTCGTAGACTTTCCTATCCTTGATGTCTTTCTTAAAAAGGATACTTTTCTCTTCCAGCATGATAGAGATTTCATTGATGATTAAATTGATGATTCATATACATATATATGAGTAGTGTAGACTATAGTGTGATAAATGAAAAAGGGTTGTGCATATCGAGAGGATACCCACAGTCAAGCTGCTATGCTTGCACCCACTTCACATAATTACCTTTTGTCATGATTCTGTCATGTGAGGAAAGCATTTAAGACCTGCTGTGACACTGCCCCTTATCTTACTGACTTCAGCATTGAAAGGAGAGTATTGAAGATCTTTATGTATTTTCCTCCTCGAAACCTTAAAAGTGCTTTAACTGACCTCATTTCATGGGCCTGAAATCATTCAGTTGTCTTAAGTGATAGCTAGAATGTTATGTTCCAGATATTCTTTCTCAAGCACCCTTCCTGGGAAGAACTTATGTGTGTCTAGGGCCCCTAAATCTGATGCTCTTGTGATACTTTTACTCTTAGTCAAAAGCCAGAGTTCTATCAGCCTCGAGGACCTGTGATTGCAGGAATCAGGGAGAAGCATCTTCTCAGATGGGAAGGGAATCAAGAGACGGAGGGAGTGGTGAGGAAAATGGAATGAGAAATGCAATTAAGACCCATTAGGTACAGGCACCAGGTTCCCGCGAGGAAGGCAAACATTGTGTGCTCAAAGCAGGAATGCTCTTCCCTGACAAAACTATCCAAAAAAGGGGGATACAAATGAACAACCATTTTGTATCTGTATACTCAAAATATTTAGGATAGATATACAGCTGCAGTCTCTTAATTCAATGAATAGAGATATTTGTTCTAATAATGTTTGAGGATGGGATATCATGTCTTCATCTTGTACAATGAATAACCACTAAGACAACAATATGCAACATATTAATTTTTGAAACTGTGCTAGAAATCAGTTTTGAAACTGTCTCATTGCTATTTGCTTCTCAATAAATTTATTTAAAACAAAACAAAACAAAAAAGCAGGAACTAATAAAAAATAAATAAAAGAAAAATGATCATCAGATGATGGATCTTTTGGACAAGTTTAGATGGTTGATTGCAGCAAAAATTCTGTATACTTTCACCATTAGATAAAACATGATCACATTTTGTAAATATATTTCTTCAAAAATGTATTTGGTTATTATAGGGTCTTACTATGCAGCTTAGACTCATGGTGATCTTTCTGCTTTCAGCCTCCCCAGTGCTGGGATCACAGGAATGTGGCTCCATACCTGGACTCTGGCAGGGTCAACCTGCCCTGGGGGCAGGGCTGACACTAATGTGGTGCCAGAGATTGAGCTTCAGTCTCTGTGCTTGCCTAAGCAAGCACTTTATTCTGCTGAGCTATCTCGCTGGCTTCTAAATATCTTTTTTTTTATTTCTTATTTTTTTTATTTTTTCCCTATAATTTTACTTAAAAACAAATAGCAATGAAACAGTTTCAAACCAAATGGGTAGGACAATTTCAATAATTAACACATTGCATACACTCTTCCTAGTGGTTAATTGCTGTACAAGATGCAGGCATGATATCCTATTTACAAGCACTATTACAACAAATCCCTCTATTCATTAAGAGAATGTATACAAAGTGGACATTCATTTATATATCTCCTTAATTGTTTAGTTCCATTATTTGAATATTATAGGTGTGTAAACTCAGCAAAATATTCTAAAAGAGTCCAGTAGCCCATAACAGTATTGGGTATTTCGCTTCACTGGCAATGTCAGAAATTGTTGACCTGAGTCCCCTACAGCTCAACATAACATCATGGCTTTACTTCTTATATTTCACTTTTATACTTTTCTGCTGGATGGTTAAGACCAAGGTAAAGCAGGACCTATGCAACAAGAGTTGTAGCTTTTGGGTCTGATAAGATCAGTGAAATCCCCTCAGGATATCTTTTTTGAATTAGCAAAACTAAGAAAACCAGTTAGTCTTTTGGCCACATTTAGCCACAAAGTAAACAAATGATGATGATTATACTTTTCTTCAGGAATCAACTGAATCAACAGATAGTAAAACTTCCTTGATATGTGTTTGTTTTTCCAATCAGGACGATATTCTCTGCGAGGATGGGCATGTTGCTGCAAGGGTGATTTCCCATGTGAGATTTCTAGCAATAATACCCTCAGTGACGTTGGTATCTGTCTTTCCTTCCACTTGGAACCTGGTTCTGCACAAGAATCTGAAAATGGATTTCACACTGAACTTTGAAAACATACCGTGTGATTTCAGTTTTTCCCGTTTAACATCCTTAGCCAGGAGAAAGGAATTGAGAATTTGAGTAAGGCAAAACCTTCATGAAGCTGCAGAATTTGGGCTGTGGTTTTTGACCTTGGTTTTGAGATGTTTCCTTGGACATAAATATGCGTTATTTTTCCTGTCCTTTAGAATCAAGATTTCTATAATCTCTGGATGAAGACAACAGGACCAAGCAACCTGGGGTTTGCTGCTGTTTTGTTTTTATAATTATAAAGCAATTAAAATGTGCAAACTCAGCATGAAAGGAAGCGAGAGGAAAGCCACTGTCACTGCAAGGAATGTTTTATTATAAGATAATATTTTCTGGTTTTGTTTTCAGCAGGCTCACAAAGCAACTCTTTCAAGGAACTGCTAGAGAAGTAGATAAGATACATTTGGGAAAAGTTATAGATAAAATAATACAGAAAATGCTTCAGATGGAGCCGAAACATGAACGCCTGTTTTTCGTATTGAGATAATGCTATTAAGTAGTAGAGGTAACATTTAATAGGCAACTAATTCTAAAATGAGTGGCTTCCCACCATCTGTTAAATACACGCAGTTGCCTATTTTAACATTATAACATACAGGTGGAGCAACCAAGCTTTAATGTTTAAGCAAATCTTAAATTATAACATCTAAGGCAGGGACGATTGTTCTCAAAATGCTTGCAATTGCATCCATTATCTGCCCCCTCCGCAGTCCCCTCAACCTCTCTCCTCAAAGTGAGTACAGTTCTCTCTAGGCACTGCCTGTGATGTCTAATTACACACTCTTGGAATAACTTTTCATTCTTCCCTTTACTGCTTCCACTTATACATTGCTTAATCACGTTTCTCTTGTGTTGTTCTTTTTTCTTCAGCTTTAAGATTTGCATTTTCTGTGTGTGTCTCCCTCTGTGTGTGTGTGTGTGTGTGTGTGTGTGTGTGTCTGTGTCTCTATGTTTCTGTGTGTGTGTCTCTGTCTTTCTGTGTGTGTCTGTGTGTGTATGTCTGTCTCTGTCTGTCCATCTGTCTCTCTGTGTATGTGTGTGTCTCTGTCTCTGTCTGTCTGTCTCTCTCTAAGCTTGCTAATCTCTCTCTCTCTCTCTCTCTCTCTCTCTCTCTCTCTCTCTCTCTCTCTCTCTCTTTTCCCCTCCCCTCCTTTTCTAACTTCTCATTTACCAACCACCTCAGCTCACAAAATGACCTTCAGTATCTCCTTTCTGGACAATCACCACAGGTTCCTAGCCCCAGCCCACTCTTCCTGACTGTCCCTGGCCACGTTTGGCAAGTGTTCCTGTCCTGACAGTTCCTCTCCTCTCAGCAGGTCTCAATCATATCCTACTGTCCTCATGCTGAAATTTGAACTCCTTTGCATCACAGTTTTCTGCTCCCTCCCCTGGAATCTGGCCCCAGGGCCCATCTGTGATCTCTTTTTCCTCCTCCATAACTTGTTTCCAGCCTCTAGGTCTGGGCACAAAAGCCATGCCCATTCCTCAAAGTGCCATTTTCTGTCCTGTCTCTGTGCCTGCTCAGTGTGGTACTTAGCCTGGACAGCCCTTCCCTCAGCTCCACCAGATAAAGGTTTTTCTTGTAAGGCTCAGGCTGATCTTGCCCATGTTCCCATCTATAAACTGCCCACTATCTTTTCTCTTTGTACTCTGTCCCACTTTGCCCTGTTATTTTGTACTGTTCTCTCAACAGACATTTATGGTGGAGCTTGCCATGTGTAAGAAATTGCCCACAGGTCTGGAGATGCAAAGATTTTTTAAAATCTAGTTCCTGAGCTCAAAAAACTTATTTTCAGGCTAGTGAAATAGCTCAGCAGAATAAGCAGCTGCTTTGGCAAACTCGGGGACCAGGGTTCAATCCCCGGTCCTGCATGCTGCGCTGTCCTTGACCCTGAGATGCACTGAGCCAGTGACTGAATCAGGGCACAGTGGCACATGCCTGAAATCCCAGCACTGGGGAGGCTGAAAAATAGGAGGATCACTATGAGTCTGAGCTGCATAGTGAAACCCTGTACCAAACACAGAAAGAAAGAAAGAAAGAAAGAAAGAAAGAAAGAAAGAAAGAAAGAAAGAAAGAAAGAAAGAAAGAAAGAAAGAAGCTCATTTTCTAATGAGAAAAAAATAGCAAAAAGCAGGTAGATTTAAAACATTGCGGAAATTTATTGATGAAAGTTCCACCTTGCACTATGAGAATTAGGCGTGAGGAATTGGAGTTAATCAGAGGATGCAGAGGATGGGGTGGGGGGCTTGCCAGGCACAAAGAATGCCAGGAGCAAAGGCACAGCACAGCTGAGAAATCAAAATGGGGGGAAGAATTCAAACAGATTAGTATTATTGGCATATACAGGAGAGAGAGAGAGAGAGACAGACAGACAGACAGACAGACAGACAGACAGACAGACACAGAGGCAGTGGACAACTAGGAGGGCTGCTGTATTGTAGAGCACATGCTTGTGCTGCTTCCTCTAGTGCAGTCACCAGTTTTCCAGCACTACTACAAAATATGTGAGTCTGGGCTCACATATAAAGAGAAGTGGATTGTTTAGCTCCCATCTTATAGACTGAGAGCCGGAACTACCCGGTGTGGGATCTGGAAAGGGTTCTCTGGTTGTGTCTCACAGGTGAGGTGGGGTCACCATGGGATCTCTCGTAGTATGTAAAGGAGTCAAGACAGAAAGTCAGAGAAGGAAAGCCCAGTCTTGATTTGTATATCCCAAGCCATCTCCTGGGAGCCGACTGGGATCCCTCCCACGAGAAGCGTGGTGATCCTTTGCACTCCAGTAGGCAGCAGGCCCAGCGACCTCATCACAGTGCCCCGAGTTCTCCCTCTCTGAGATTCACATAGTCACCCTGGTCACAAGCTTCCAGGATGTGAACCGTTGGGGTCCAGCCAAGTCCCATCCCTGGGCTCAACTGGATTCCACTCGTGTTCAAATAATATTTATGGAGCATCCACTCGATGCCAAATATTCTTCTAGGAACCGGAGATGCAATGTAACTACTGTTACACTGGAAGGAGATAGATGCTGTGCAGATTAACAAAATAAATATTAAGTGGCGATGAGTGTTATGAGAAAAAAAAGAAAAGAAACCTGGAGTAAATGTGCGAGTGGAAAGTGATGGAGATGCTATTTAGATGGGGGGAGAGAGATGTACTGTTTATGAAGGCTGCCTGGCTCCTATCAATGTGAGGGGCAAGTGTTACCCACAGGGAGAGCAGTTGGTACAAAGCCTCTGCTGCAGGAGGATGTGTGCTTGTTCACGGATGCAGGGGCTGCTTGGGCAGAGCAAGGAGGAAAGGTGTGGGAGGGAGGTCAGGCAAGCGGCAGAGTCCACACGCCTCCCCTGGGGCCTGGAATGTTGAGACAGCTAAGCCAGTGGGGCTAAGCTGTGGGTGCACATTAAACTCGGTGTAGACCCTTGGACAAAATAAAAATCATAATTCCGGAATCCAACCCCTAAAAATCTTTTTTTCATTGGTCCCAGGCTTATCTCCAGTACCGGTATCTTTTCGAAGGTCCACCAAGCAATCCTAAAACACAGCCATTAGAGACTCCCTGACTAAATAAACTTTAAATTGAATTAAATTGAATTTCAACAACAACAAGTTACATTAATCCTTTTATCCTAGCAACATGGTCTTTAAGCACAGTCCTGCTCTGGATTTGTTTTGGAGACTGTTTTAGTCCTTAGGAGTTATGCGGCCTAATTTAAGTTCTCTAATTATTCTATGGCTCTCTCCACGGGAAACAAATGGGAGTACTTTCTGCCTCCTCCCACCCATGCAGTGTTGTGACACAAGGCGTGATCTGCTATATAAATGGAGGGTATTAGCAATGTGGAAGCTCATGTGGGAGAATCACGTGTGAGCAACAGAGTCAGAATAAAGATATTCTTGGAAAACTGTAATTTTGCATGATTCCAAAATAAGGTAGACATTTCAAAAGAATCAACAACAGCCAGGATTTCAGTAAGAGCAACAACAGAACACTGGCTTCCTTCTGGAGACATGGAGGCTTCCACAGTGAACTGACCCGGACTCATGGAGTCTTAGAGCTAGAAGAGCCTGGCTCACCCGTGCTGCCCTCGAGGAAGAGGAGGTCTGGGAAGAACGAGGGAAACCAGAGTCTCCAGGTCAGAGGAACAGCTTCCCAGCCAGACCTTGTATCTTCTTCTCCAACTCTAGAGTCTGTCCTCTAACCTACAGACCAACCAAACGCATGCATTTGCATCCCAGGATGGAAACTTATCTCTTAAACTGAAAAATTGGCATTGAAAAGAAAAAGAGTTTATAAATAATGCCATTGAACAGGCGAGGCTTTAATAGTGCATGTGGCATCTTAGGGGCTTGTTTTCATGGATATTGTACAAGAAGAATTTAAAAATAATGCATCAAGAAAGAAATTCAAATAGAATAAACTTGATCCTGCCAATAAGAAGTTGCTTCATAGGACAATTCTGGATGGTCTGCTATGCCCCTTTCTGTCCCCCACTATACATACTCTATGATCTAATATGATGACTTCCCAAATTACAGCCTGAAGTCCTAGAAAGGACAGGCACTGCCTTGGGGACCAACTCCCTCTAAGTGATAAGGTTCACCCTGTCAAGGGGTTCTTGAGTGGATCTATGGCTCGCTCTTGTGAAGTCTGTAAGGCTTCCAGGAGAAAAGGAGCTCATGACTGAAAGGGAGAAAAAATTAAAAGAGGAAAATGTTGCCTTTTGGAAAAATCACTTTATGAGACAGTTATTTGATTGTTAACATTGGTGATTTTCTAAGGAATTATGAATTTTATGATCTAGTGGTTAGAGAAAAAATGCTGCTGAAGAATTAGACAGACTTGCTAAGCGTGCTGTGCGTGACTGCGCACCTGCATGCACTATGCACCCCAGCACACTGCGTGTACCAGCTGCACCCACTGAGGGCAGCGTCAGTACTGGGAAAAGCAGTATCCTGAGACCAGCAGGAACCTCTAAGGAGTTTGTCCCAAGGAGAGCACCGCTTTGGGAAATGCTCTCACCCTTGTTCCAAGACCTGTCACTGTTTGTGGCGCAGAACCTCCACTGGATGGCCCACAGTGTTCACCAGGGTCCCCACTACTCTGCCAAGGCTCATGTTTTCAGCTCTGCACTGTGCCCATGGGAGCTGCTCATCCACAAGATTCCCTTCCTTCATCTTGGGCTAGAGAAGGCACGATGCACCAGAAGGCCTGCTTTTCCCCAAAAATGGTTATTCCTCGTGGGATGACGAGAGAGGAAGTAAGGACACAACTTAAATTGTTTTACTATATGTGGTTCAAAAAGTAGACACAGGCACTCAGAAGTGTAGGACCTGTTTCTGGTTTTAGTAAAGCAAACAGGTAACTATAGCCAGCCGGCATGTGGAGATGAATAACGGAGACAATGCTCTATTTTTTGAAGTTAGACTTCAGCAATATTTTAACTTATGTGTATATAGGGATGAAAAAGTAGCAGCCATAAAGCATCTGATTATGGCTACAGTCACTTTTCCTAAGAATTTCATATTACATGTGTGGACACATTTGAAAAGTTAAGCTTTTTGAATGACCTTGATTTCATTGATGTTATACTTTGTACTCTGCTTGGATGTAGAAATCACAGTTAAAATAATTGAGGTTCTAAGTAAACTTAATTTGCATTGTCCACTGACTTTATTCTTGATGTTTAGCAGTCTGGTCACACTGAACTGGACATACCATGAGGACATGGCATCGTTAGCGCCTTGCAGGCTTAAAAAGCAGCTGCCAATTGAAATTATGACTTACAGACTTCACAAGAGTGAGCCATAGATCCACTCAAGAACCCCTTGACAGGGTGAACCTTATCACATAAGCTTGTGATGGATTATACGGCGAGCCCTTAATGGTCTCCTTATACAGTAAATCAGAAGGATATCATCAGACTGGATAATAGTTAAAATTCCTTTCAAAAGTGTAGAAATGTTAGCCTGAGTCTTACTCTTTGTATTGGGTCTCATGAATGGAGCAAGACCCACATCTCATTTCTCATTGTATTTTCCCCCATAGCCCAACAAGTGCCTTTCATGAATCACACTCCCTGAGCATAGCCTACTGAATGCACTGGCAATGCAATTGCCCTAGTCTTCCACGAAGCTGCAATCTCTCTACCTCTTAGGGTTTGCATTTTAATAGGATTGCTGAATGTATAACAAGCCAACTATAATTATAAATGGACTGTGGCTTCTTTTTATGGGAGATACAACTTTTTCCTCTTATCCCCTGTGTCAGTCCACTCACCTGGTCCATTGATTTTATTTTCTAAGGATATTTTGGAATTATCCACCAACATCTATCATCTTCCTAGTTCAAACCACCATGATTCACTTAAACCACTAGAGTGGTCTTTTAAAAATATTCATATTTACTGAAGGGCAATTTATACATAATAAAGTTTGCCCTTATAGGTCAGTTATCCAATGAGTAGAGGTAATTATGTATAACCAACACTGGAATCAAGACAGTGAATATGTCCACCACTCCAAAACATTCTCCAGTGATTCTAAAGTCAATCGACTTCTCTCAACTTATTTTCTTATTTTTAATTCTCTTTTCTGAATACCTCAAATGCATGCACCTCAAATGCATCTCTTATCTTCAAATCGGCTCTTTCCTTTTGTTATTTCCCCATAAAGACCACTGTACAGTATCTCACAATATTCTCATCTTCAGTTTTGGTCACCATCTTTTTCTCCATGAATCCAGCTTTCTCAAAATTCTAGATTTCTCAAAATTCTAATTTAATCATATGGCATCCCTAACTTAAAATGTTTTTATTTTTCTCTTAAGATATAAACAAACTTTCTTAAGATGATCTTTGAAAAAGGAAAACAAACAAGGAAAAATGACTTAGTCATTTAATGAAATGCAAATCAAGACCACATCGGAATATCACCTGACTTCAATCAGCAAAAATAACAATAACAAATGCTGCTAAGTATGTGGAGAAAAAAACTCATATATAGCCTAATAGGAATGTAAATTTGTACAAATATTACAGGGACCAGTATGAAAGTTTTTCAGGAAACTAAAACAAAATCTACCATTGATTCATCAAACTCACTTCTGGGTAAATATCCAAAGGAAACAAACTCAGTGTATAAAAGGGATACCTGCATGTGCATGCATATTGTGGCACTATCCACAACAGTGAAAATATGGAGCAATCAGCTTAGAAGCTCTTCAGATACATTTACAGTGAGACTGCTAGGCCAGAGATACCGTAGTTAATGAAATTAGGTAAAAAAAAAAAAAAAATCCAAAAAAAACCATGAGCACAGCATGTTCTTTCTCTTGTCTACGGAATCTTTAGAAAGTCAACCTGAATGTCAAACAGTGATCGCCAGGGGCCAAAGAAGGACAATATAAAGAAAGTTCAGATAGTGAGAAACAAAGTGTAGTCAGGTAGAAGTAAGATCTGGCGTTTCACAGCACATCAATGTTTATAATTCACGGTCACCTATTTTATGCATTTAATGAAGATCTAGAAAACAGAAGCTCGGGGTTTCCAAACATAGTGCACCATGAGAGTGAAATGCTCATTACCCTGATTCAGTCAGTTAATATGAATAATTCATACAAGTTAATAAAAATAAAATAAGATAAGGTAAACGAATCTGTGAACCTCTCACACTGGTACTCCTGCTTTCCTCCCTGGGTTCTTGCCATACCCGTCCTGATGCGTAGCTTCTCACCACAAGGAGGACTGCATGCGCCCGCAGGTTCCCACCGCAGGGAGGATTGCGTGTCCCTTGCTTGCTTGCTTCCTGTGACCTCTGTGCCTCACACTCCCTAACCTTTTGGTCAGAAACACTCTTCCATACCTTTATCACACTACAATTTATTGTTAGATCTTAGCTTGAACATGATTTCTTCTTTAAAAATTCTTCCTCAATTGTCTAGAATCAAATTAAGCTCAGTTTCCTAGGTATCCCAAATCACTGCCTGTCATAGTATTTATCAAGTTTCACTCACACATTTTTTATAATTCTCTCTACTCCATTATGATTTGCTAATTCTAAAATTATTATCTCAAGAAGATAAAGACCTCCTCTTCATGGGCCTCTCCCACCCACGCGAAATATTTACCCTTTTTAGAGGGAGAATTTTAAAAAAGAGGTAGAGGCCTTGCCTAAGAATAACTTGGTTTTAGTATTCTAGATATTAAAATTTATATTACTTTATTGGAGAGAGAATTTGTTTATGATCGATGCTGGATTTATAAATGTTGGACAGTGACCATGCATCAAGAAATGAGACTGCTAATATCGTTGTGGCGGTTAGGCAATCTGGCATATGTTCAGCAATAAATTATGTGACGCATCAGATTCAATATAAGCTACATATTAGCCATTTACAATGAGCAACCAATCCGTGACTACAGTGTGGGACGGCGTTATCAATTACAGGAGCAGCAGCGTCGCATGGGGCTCATCCTTCTGGATTTAGCAGCATGCTACCCTCCGGGAGGATGATAAAAATAGAATGCCAATATTAGCATAGACTCCTCCAGAAGTACAGGTATACACTCAAAAGGACTTGAAGTGACAGTGTCAGTTCAATAGAACGTATTTAAATTAATCTTTAAATCTCCAGTTTATAAAGGACTGAAAAATCCTCACATTGTCCAACCCAAGGATCACAAGGCAAAGAGCACTCAGGACCGAGCACAAGAGTGCAAAAGCACAAGATGTGATGAATGGAAAGTTAGTTGCCCTCTCTGAAGGGAACAGATGCTGCCCAGCTGAAGCCAGACAGTACCAAGCTAAGGATTTCGGCACGCCTTCATACTCGGACCTTACACCCAATTTTGGGTTGCTGCCTTGGAAACCTAAGGCATTTTTAATGTTGGCAGCTAATTTAATTTTCTAAAAAAAAAATTTTCAGGTGAACATGTTTGACATAATATGTAGAAGCATGAATCTTGTGACTTGGTGCAGGTTGCTTAACTATACCTGATATATCTTTAAAACGTTCCTGAAGATACATGCACCTCAATGAATCAGAAGAGTGATAACACTAGTAAGCATTCAACAAATTTTCAGTGTAGTTGATATTTGAGTGCTTCTCAGGAACTCTGCTATATAGTAAGAGCAAAACAAAGAGAATTAGATAACTTCTTGGGTCCTCAAAACACAGTGCAGAGGAAAAAGAAAAGTACATTCAGTAGAGTAAGCTAAACTAGAGAAATGTGTAGAGTACCAGGAGTGCTGCCTGGTTGGACCTCCTGCCCAGACTGAAGGTGGGAAAAAATATGGCAGGGAAAGATTCTTAGAGCAGATGATGCCTGACCTGGATCTTAGAAAGGTGACTATTTGTTAACTAATTAAATAGTGGTGGGGGGAGTAAATGTAAAAGCAGTATCACAAGGGCCAGAGACATGAAAAATCTATAAATAACCCAGAAGGGGCAGATCACAGCGTACAAGGCATCAGTTGCAAGACACGGACTGTAAATGTAAAACTAGACCAGAGTACTCCACAGAAACAAAACTGCAATGGCTAGTCTTAACTGCATCAGGTCAGCTGGAAGATCCCTTAGGCACATCACTGGCTGTGTTTGTGTGGATTACAGAGCACTGAAGTCTTCCTCTCCGGCACTGTTCCCCTCCTGTGCTTCTGTGAACTAAGCAGCTTCGCTCTTTCACACTCTTCTGCAGAAATGTTTCTGCGCTGGTGTCCCTGGCCCTGTGCTGAACCCCTGAAGCCATGAGCCAAGTTAAACTTCTCCTTCAAATTGTCAGCATTGGGTATTCCAGCAATAGGAAAGGGGCCTAACAGACCGACACTCAAGCCAAGAAGATATATACGTACATGTGCAACACACCCGCACAAGCAAACACACATATATACGATGCATTATGGAAACTGTCTTACATAATTATGAAATCTGAGAAGTCCCACAAAAATCTCACAATGTGACAAACTAGAGAAACACAAACACCGGTGGTGTAATTCAGTCCGAGACCAAACACCAGAATCTGGAGCACTCTTTGTATATATTCCAAATTATGAAGGGTCAACAACTTCAAGTTCTGGTTCTAAGAGAAGACAAATGAATACCCGGGCTCCAGATAAAAAGCTAATTAATTTGCCTTTCCACTAGTTTTGTGCTCTACTGCGGCCCTCAATATATTGGATGATGTCTGCCCAAACTGATGACAGCAGATGTTCTTTACTCGGTCTACTTTTTCAAACATTAGTTTCTTAAGAAATACTCTAAAAAGTATGCCAAGAAATAATGTTTAGTGGGTTCTCTGGTTATTACATGAGCCAGATAAATTAACACATAAAATCACCATCGTTGGTCTTATATATATCAATAATAGAAGTCATTGCAGAATTTTAAGAGGAGATGCAATATAGCTCTATTTTTTTAAATGTTTCCTCCAAGTATACAGCAAAGCCAGGACTGGAAAATTTAAAAACCAGAGGTCAGGGAACCAAGTCTTCTAGAAGATACATCTAAGACTTTATGTGGAATAGTAGGTTTGGAAGAGAAGGGAGAGTTTGGTTTGGAGAGATCTGAAAGGGATTTCTCAGTAGATTGCCGTGAGAACACAAGGCAGAAGGAGTCAAGGGTGAATTCCAGTCTTCAACCTTAGCTAGCAGCATGATGCTGAGTACAGGGAAAGGAACAGATTTGTGAGGAAAATGAAAAGATTGAGGAGAGAAGGAGCCAGGGTAGAAAGCCAAGCAGAGAGAGAGGAACCAAGCAAGATGCAAAAGGAGCTGGTACAACCTGGCAAGCAAGAGCTGTCCTGGATGCATTTCAGAGAAACAAATCAACACCTGCTTCCCAGATTTTATTTCTCTCCTGGGCTTGTCTGGTCTGATATATCATGATAAACTAAAGAGGAAGACTGGGATGAACTAATCTATACATGAGTATTGTGTCCAATCCTGTTTCCTTATGACCAGGTAGCCACTCTTCTGATTTGTTTTCAAGTGACTTCATCGTTTGAAGTCACAGAAAGAAGCATCTTGTTTTTCTTTTGTTTTCCTGTGTGATACCAGCCGGCTAGCAAGGAGACTCAACTTGGTGTCCTGGGATTCCTGAATGCCAAGCTTTAACTAAGTCTGGGACGTGGCAGAAAATTAAGAGCATCTGCCAATTTATTGTAGCCAGCTTTTGGTGAGACGTCCCATTGAGACTTTAATTTGGAGTTGTGAACTGAAAGTCCAAGAGCCAAAAATGGCTTGCACACCACTTTGGGCTCACATATATTTTTAGAGAAATGAATTATAAAGTATACTTGGAGACACAGCTCTTTTACAGGTCTCGTATTTGCAGCCATCTATGTTTTCCATGCCTCCTCCTGTTTATCTCCACATGTGCTTAGGATCCAAAAGCATCCCAAATAGAATGATTTCAGAACATATAAATGCATCAGCGATGAGGACAGGTGGGAGGAAAAGAGGAGTCAAGCAGGTCTCCTCTGTGTTATGTTCATCCATATCAGTCTATCACTGAAAAGAGAGGAGCCACCCAGCCGCTGCGCAGATCACAACAAAGATTAAATCGATTCAGTAGACGGTGATATTTCTGTGAATATAGCTGATATTAACACCCTGATACTTCATTACACTGACAAAGATTGCAACAAGACTAGACAATGGTGCAAATTAATCTATTCTTCTGGCAGTACGTAATGAGAATGGGATGTGGTTTAAAAAATTAAGCAATTTTTAGTACAATCTCAAGATTGCAAGCTTGTGTCACGCTCAGATGCTATACACCATGGTGATACATCATCGGAAAGTGTCAGCTTAACAAAGAATGTGTCTCAACGCTTGCTGGGGTGGTGCAACGTATTTGCTTTGTCTCTCCACAGCCTGGCTTGTTAAAAACAGTGGAGTTGAATCAATTGTGTTCTTTGACCACATACATACAATCAACATTGCAAAAAGCACTCGGGCAATCCTGTCTTGGTCAATACTTACTAATAAAATATTCTACTTTATTATTCTCCTTTTTTAGTGTGAGTGCCTAGATTTAATTTTGTAAAATAGGAAAAAACTACCTTAGGAATTCCAAATCTAGTGCCAATATACTTGTATGCAGGAAATAGAAAACTGAGTTGATCACAGCTGGCTGTGTACCTGTGCTCCCCACCACACTCACAATATACTGTTGTATTATAAGCTGAGCCCAGTGACAGATGAGATAGGTGGTGTCTCCAAATTTACAGTAGCTCTGCATAACAGTTTACTTAATATTCACTCCCTGGGGCTTATTCAGTAGAAGAAGCGCTTTCCTGGTAAGCGCAAGGGTCTGAGATCAATCCCCAGTTCCAAAAAAAAAAAAAAAAAAAAAAAAATTCATTCCCTGATATTCATATTAAAAAACCCCAAAGGATCTCATATCTTCTGTGGTAAAGAAAGCAGAAAACATGCAATTGTGTTACTTATATTTACTTTTCTAGGTTTGCACTGAAAAAGTGCATTACAGGCTTATACTTGCAGAGTCAAATAGCAGCAGCAGAAACATAGACAGCTCAGACAGGTGTTGGAATCCATCCACAGGCCCAGTGCTCTCTCTGCATCCCAGCCAGTCCTAATAGCACACTGTCAGTAGGGTTATTCTAAGATGTAGTCAGCGTGCTGCACTGCTGGCTTGAGACTTGCGTGCCTGAGCCCACTCAGAGGCCCACAAAGGCACTACTGCCTCCCATACCCATGAAATTCTTTTTTATTTTCTTTTGTATTTTAGGGAAGGGAGTCCAATCTCACTACTAGATCGGACTCATAGTGAGCCGCCTGTTTACAGTCTCCCAAGAGCTGGGATTACAGGCACGTGCCACCAGGCCCAGTCTCAATTGCTGTCTCATCGCGCCCCCGTGGTGGGGCCAGGCCTGCATGGCAGGACCTGGGATCAAACCCCTGGCCCCTGTGCCTGCTTGCAGGTGCTTTAATCTGCTGAGCTATTTGGCTGGCCCTTTTTCTTTGTGCCATGAAATTCTTACACAAGCAAGCAGACTTGGTTAAGATCATCTGGGAATTAGGCCTTAAACTTTTCGGGTAAGAGCATTTCTTAACATGTCATACTGCTTGCATTTATCAAAACCCCTCAATAAATATTTTGAACAAAAGATATTATTGATGAAATTTACCTCTAGATCTCAATAATTGGTCTGATTATGTTGCAATTTAATATTAGATGAAACATTCTAGTTTTTCTACAGTATTATTGGTGGCTAGTCATTGTGATCTGTTCTATAAACAGAAAAGTGAGTAAGACACTTACTGGCATTAACCCGTCATTTTCATTCATTCAGTAAGGATACCAATATCTTTATTACTTTCCAGTGATGTAATATTTTGAAAGGTCACACTTATTCATTCGTTGCATGTAACTCTTGGTACCTATTCATTGCCAGTTACTTTGTGAAGTGTGCTGTAAACAGTCATGAAAAGACCTAGCCCGTAACCACAAGGAGCTTATGATCTATGCAAAGAGCCAAAAGAGTAAATAAGCAATTGAGAGTGATGGGGGTAAAGCATCAGGTGCTGTTGGCAGGGTTAGCGGGAGTATTCAGAGTCATAGAAGACCTAGAGCGGTCGTGGCAAACCTACGGCATGCGAACTGCAGTGGCAAGACAGCACCACCTCTGAGGTGTTCCCACAAGGTGTGTGAGTGGTGCTATCAAAAGTAAAACCTCAATGCTTAGGGTTAATTTCAGTGACGTCACTTTGCAATACATAAGTGGGTTTGGAGCTGCAGTCCCCGAAAGTTCTGCTTTCGTTGATCTAGAAGGAGAGATGCCATGAGGGATAGATATGCTGAAGTAAAATGGGAGGGAAGAGAAGGCCAGCACATGGAATCATATTTTGGAATTTACATTTGAACCTTAAAAGCAGTGTCAGATCCAGGTATTTGTTGATTAATTATCCATTCGTTTACAAAATTGTGCAGAAAAGAATAATGCCAGACATTTTCTTAGCCTATTATCATGTGCACAGAATTTTCAATACAGTTGATATGCTTGTAAATGGGCAAATGTTGTGGCACATTACGTTGGATGTTCATTCTGTAGCTTATCAAGATGTTTCTTTCAGAGGAGGCATTGATAATATTCATTCAAATTCTTCTTCTGTTGATAAAGTATTGATAAATAAGGAATAAATTTAATTCACAAATTGTTCCCATGGTTATGTAGATCCTTGTCTGATTCATATATATATATATATATATATATATATATATATATGTATATACCTCCCATCTTCCACTTTATTGTGAGAAGCAACAGCTAGAATGGACTATTAATAGGGACCTTAATTACAACGCATGGTGAGCTAACATTGCTTTCTTGCTTTTCTCTCTTTCGATCTTAGTATCACAAATGATTGTTAAGAACTGGAAATAGGGGTGAGTGGGTGTGTAGAAAAAATGCCAAGTAGAAGTTCCAGAGGGGATTTCTGAATTCATATACTGTTACGGTAAAAATACCCAAAATTTTTGTTTTTATTTTTATAATTTTATTTTGAAGAGTAAAAATAAGAGCAAGGGAAACAAGCAAAGAGAGAAAGAGGGTAACGTATAACAATACATGCATTACAAATTTTCAAAGCAAGAATATCTGATTAACAGTGATTGATATATTATCTATTTCTATCATCAAATCTGTTGCTCAGATTAACTATTTTTTCTAAAAATCTTAAATTTTTGTTCTTGTCTCTCATTTCCTTTTATTACTTTTTTAAAAAAAAATCTACCTTAAAGAGAGTAAAGTAATAATTGACATGACATTAGAAACAGTACACATTTAGAGACCAAGATGACAGGTATTTCTTTTAAATTTTTTATTCATTTAAATGAGAAAAAAGATAAAATAGCAATGAAATAGTTTCAAAACAGGTTAGTAGGACAGCTACAATAATTAATACTTTGCATATTGTTGTCTTCATAGTCGTTATTCAGAGGACAAGATGCAGACATGATATCTTGTCTAAACAATATTAGTATAAACCTTTCTTCTCATTGAACTAAGAGAAAGTGACTGTATATCTTTCCTAACTATCTTGTATACATATCTTTTTTTCACTAAAAAATGGTCCTTTATTTGCATCCTCCTTTTTTGTTTCGTTTTGTCAGAGATGGGTGTTCCATTGCTGTTAGAGGAGCTGTACATCCTGTAATTAAGTGGTGTCCCAAATTTTCTGATAGTGGAGATTATGGGGCCACAGAGGAAAGTGACTGATGGTGCCTAGTGTGCCTAAGGAGAGTCACCTAGAGAGAGAATTTCTCTCAGGCTTTCACAGAGAGCAAATTGGTCAAGCAATCACTGTGACTCATCCAGATGGCTGACACTGAAAAAAGATCCACAAGGTGCTGTACATGGTTTCAGGGTAAATCCTGAGGGGATTTGACTAACCTTATCAAATAGCAAAAGTTACATTTTTAATTACATAGGTCTCATTTTAATTTAGTCTTAACCACCCAGCAGAAAAGTGTGACCATGAGGTATAAAAACTAAAGCTATATTGATATGCTGAGCTGTGCAAGGTTCCAGTCAACAACTTTGGACAATTGCCAGTTGTGCTAGTAACTCACTATGATTATGGACACATATTGGGTTATTTTGCTGAATTCAAGTATCTATAATATTTGGACTGGCATCAAGTACAGAAAGGTCCTTGAAAGACTTCTCCAAGATGACAGGTATTTTAAGCATGGTTTTAGAATATCACATTACTGTCCTCAATGTAGTTGTTCAGTTCATAGATATGAACATATAGAGTTAGTCAGGGTGAGAATCCTACCCATTAACTGCTATTTTCAAAAAGTTGATGGAAAATTCTTAGCACTATTGCTTTATCCATCTTGTATATATACATGTATGGTTTCTCCCTTATCTTATTTCCTAACTTTTCTCCCTTCTCCCTCTTCATTGTTAAATCTTTAAGTTCTGTTTCTTTCCATTTAAATGTGTCTGTTATACCTTTCAGTTTTTTATTTCTTCTTTTGAGTTCTTATACTTGGGAGACATTACTATATTTACCCATGTAGGTCTGATTTATTTCACTTATGAGTATAACTTCAAGTTGTATCCACATATCTGACAAGGATTCGAGTTTGTTTTTCTTTATAGCTGAGTAATACTCCATTGTATAAAAATACCACATCTTTTTCATCCATTCCTCAGGTGACAGGCATTTTCATTGTTTCCAAGATTTGGCTATCACAAATCTTTGATTCTGTGAGAGTAAAGATTTTCAACATAACTATTGATGATCTACTGTATTTCCACAGGGCCTGTGGTCATTTTGCCCTTTTCATTCCTTCTGGCTTGAATATGAGTTTTTCTTTCCTCTTTTTGATGAGATTAGGTAGGGGCTTATCAATTTTATTTAATTTTTTTTAAAAAAACAGCTTTTTGATTCATTAATTCTTTGTATTGTTTTGTCTCAATTGCATTAATTTCTGCTCTAATCTTTGTAATTTCCTCCCTTCTTTGTGCTTTGGGCTTTGGGCTTGGTTTGCTTTTCTTTTTCTAGATGTTTGAAGTGCAGCATTAGGGTAATTTATTTGTTCCCTTTCTGTTTTCCTAATGTGTAAGTTCACAACTATAAATTTCCCTCTAAGAACTGTTTTCATTGCATCCAATAAATTTGGATGAGCTGCTCTCATCCTTATAATTTTCTCCTTTCTTAGGGCTTTGGGTTTTGTTTGTTCTCCTTTTTCTAGATATTTGAGGTGCAGCATTAGGATATTTATTTGTTCCCATTCTGTGAGTTCAAAGCCATACATTTCTCTCTAAGAACTGCTTTCATTGCATCCCATAAATTCCAATAAGTTATGTTTGAATTTTCATTGAATTGCAGATATTTAATTTCTTGTTTAATTTTATCTGTAACCCATTGGTTCCTGAGGAGACTGTTGTTTAATTTCCATGTATTTATAGGATTCTTGTGCTTTCTTTTGTCATTTATTTCCAGTTTCATTGCACTGTAGTCAGATAATATGCATGGAATAATTTCTGTTTTCTTGCATATACTTAAGCATGACCTATGGACTAGAATGTGGTATGTTTTAGAAAATGACCCATGTGCAGCTGAAAACAATGTATATTCAGTTTTAGGTAGAACACCCTGTATATGCCCACTAAGTCCATTTTCTCAAAGGTTTGATTCAGTTCTGTTAACTCTTTGCTAATTTTTTGTCTGCTTGACCTATCTTTTTGGGATAAGAGGTGTTAAGTCCTCCTATTAAGATTGTGGTATTGGATATTAGATCTTTCATGTCCATTAAGATTTATTTTATATACTTGGGTGCTCCTGTATTCAGTGTGTACATATTCGCAACTGTTACCTCTTCCTCTTGTATTTTTCTCCAAACCAGTATGAAGTGACCTTCTTTATTTCATTTCATCATTCTTAGTTTAAAGTTCAGATTGTCTGCAAACAGGATTTCTACTCCTGTTTTTTTCTGAGGTCCTGGGGCATATAGCATTGTTTTCCACCTTTTCACTTTCAGCCTACATATTTCTCTATGAGTTAAGTGTGTTTCTTGCACACAATAAGTATACTGTTGGATTTTGCTTCCTAATCCACTCTGCCAGTCTATTTCTTTTAATTGGTGACTTGAGTCCATTTACTTTGGAGGTATTGACTTATGTATTGACTTAGGTTATTTGCCTGCTATTGTAGAACCCTTTTTCTCTTGTGTTTAATTGTTTACATTATTTGGTGTGTTATTTCCATTCTCATTCGTGGAGTTATGGTCATTTTTTTGTTGTTGTTTTGTTTTTGTTTTTGGCGGAACCGGGGATTGAACTCAGATCCTTGCGTTTGCCAGTCAAGCGCTTATGCTACTGAGCCATCTCCCCGGCCCCTGTTGTGGTCATTTTGATCCCTCTCTAGAATATCTTTTAGTAGTCTGTGTAGGGTAGTTTTGTCATCATGAAATTCATTAGTTTTTCTTTGTGATGAAAGTATTTCACTTCTCCATTAAACTTAAAAGAGAGTTTTTTTATATTTTTTTGGTGGAACTGGGGATTGAACTCAGGGTCTTATGCCAGGCAAGCACCTATTCTACTGAGCTATCTCCCTGGCCCCTTTGAAAGTGAGTTTTTCAGGGTATATTAGTCTGGGTTGGAATTTGTTCTCTTGCAAGACTTGTAGTACTTTGCTCCCTGCTCTTCTTGACTTGATGGCTTCTGAAGAGAAATATGTCATTATTTGGATGGGTTTTCCTTTAAATGCAATCTGTTTCCTTTTCTCTAGTGGCTTTTAGTATACTGTTCTTGAGCTGAAATTCTGGGATCTTGACTATTATATGTCTGAGTGTGCTTTTAATTGGGTTGATGTTATTTGGAGTTCTATATGCTTCAGTTACCTGAATGTCAGATTGTTTCCCCATATTGGGGAAGTTTTCTGCTATTACTTCTGCCTGCATTATTTTTATATTATTTGTATTGACTTCTTCTTTCCCATTGATACCTATTAGTCTTATGTTGTTCATCTTTGCATCATCTTGCAGATGTTGAATTATTTTTTCCTGCATGCTAGCTACTTTTGAGAGATCTTTTCTTACCTTTTCACTAGCTGCAATGGTGTCTTCAAGGTCTGAAAGTCTGTCTTCACTTTCATTCAAACAGTTTTACCAGCTTGTACTTGAGGTTTTAATTTCCTATATATCTCTTTGAATCTACTGCATGCATTTTCTTTCTTTCCTATATTGCTCATACAAAGATTCCATCATTTTTTATTCTTCTCTATTTTTATCAATATCTTCTTTAGAAGCACTTAGTAATTCTTTCATTATAATTATCATTTTTTTACTTCAGAGATTATTTCTGATCTGATTTCCTCTATACATTTATGCACTGTCCTCTGAGCTTTGGTGTAGAGCTTTGGTGCAATTATTACCTTAGCACCTACTTGATATTATTACCCAAGAGAAATTATGTGATTAAGGCAGTTACAGTTTTGTATTTACAAAACTACAATTAGCAACACTAATAATAGGTAGTGATGTTTAGCAGTTAACAAACTTTTGTAACTAGTGGGTTTGTATCTTAGACCACAAAGAGCAAACATTATGACGGTATAGCTAAGCAGATATTAAATTAGGAATTTGCATTTAAATTAGTTCCCCTAAGTTCTGTCTGATCACCTCCCCTTGGTGTACCTGGAGTCTTCCAGTCAGACTAGTTCACCAGGTTAACTGTTTCCCCCTCTCTCAATCAAGAGAGAAAGAAAAAGGATGCTCTCATAGAGCTAGCTCTAGCAGAGTGTCTCAGCTTATGGGGTCCAGATCTACAAAGTCTGAACTCATCCAGGAAGGCCTGACTTGGGACTGGATGCTGTGTTCTGCTTCTTCCTGCTGCAATCCATGGAAGTGAGCCCCCTGTACCCCTCTGACAAGATGTTCTGCTCCTGGATTAGCTGGGTATGTCTTGCCCCTTGCCTCTATCCAGGGAGCTCTGCCATAGGGTCCCACACCAGGCCTGTCAGATGGAGGAGGATCCCATGGGTGAGTGGATGGTCCCACCCACAAAGTTTTTAAACAGCACCATTTCTAAACGTATACATGATGTGTGACTTGGCACAATTGTTAAAGATGGAAAAGGCCAGTTGCTAAATGAGTCATAAGAGATCTACTAAATAATAAGAAAAGAAGGGCCAGGTAGGTAGCTTAGCAGCATAAGCACCTACCTGGCAAATGCAAGGTCCTGAGTTTGATCCCTGGTACCAACAGTAAAATAAAAAAGAAAAGAAAAAGGAAAAGAAAAGGAGTTATGTTCTATTTGCTAAATAGTGTATGCTAACTTATATTTACTAGTGTCATCATTCAGGATAAGAGGGAAAAAATTATTCCCTGGAATTGTGTTATCTAATGTGAAGCCAGTAAACATCATTATTTACGTTTGCATTTCTATTTACATTATGAAAATTAATTTTTTATAGTCACACCACTCACATCTATATGCTAACACTTTCATCAATGTGGAAAGTTCTATCACACAGCTTTACTCTAGAAGCTATTAACTATTAATAAATTATAAATTATCAAGGCACTGTTGAAGAAATAATAATTACTCAACATGTAAGTTACTTTAAAATAGTTTGGTTCTCTTTTAATGGCAAAGTTTGCTTTGTGATGGAAACCAATGTTTACAAAAATCATTTAACATATTTTATAATGACCGAGCTAATAACTTGATGAATGGGCCGGCAGTCCCATCCCTGAATCTATGATATCAGAAGATTCTTATCTATCAAGGCAATACAACCACCTTAGCAAGTATGACAAATCTAGAGCTGAGCAATTCCAACCGCATGGCCGCCCACACTGCACTGTCCACTCCCTGGTGGAGATGATGATGACTGGCATCACTGCCAAGCAGAAGGAAAACAAATGGGAAAAAGAGATGTCAAAGCTTTGCAGGATCTATTCTGAATCATGAAGAAATGAGTACCATTCATATTAAGCTGATTTTCTGGACTCAGTGCCAAGAGGCAGACAAGGCATCCTGTACACTTGCTATCAGAGTCTAAGAGTTTCAAATGGAGGCTATTGGGATCTGGGTCTGAGTTTGACCCATTTTAGAAACACTCCCTCTCAACACATTATGGAATCTCCAATTAGTTTAAATGTGTTCACTGCACCGGTTTACATGCACTGGCTCAATATTATCTAAACAGTCATAATGAAGTAAATTAGAGAGAGATCAGTAGTCACTAAGCATTGCTTTACTTATTGATTTACCTAACTCTGGAAGGAATTAAACATAGTCAAGAGTAATCATGTTCTACTGTTCAAAGGAGTACAACATGAGTGGTTTTTATGATACAAAGGCACATTGGATAAGCAAAACACCATCAAAGCAATAAGGGAAGGATACATTTGCCTCCCAAATTAGTAAAATATTTTTCTGGAGCAGATATCATGGTAACCTCACACAATTGCTATTGAGAGTATAAAGTAATAATACTGTTTGGAAAATAACTTACAACTATGTATAAAGTCTATTATGTGGTTTTGTTTTTGGTTTTTGGGGTTTTTTGTTTGTTTGTTTGTTTGTTTTGTTTTTTTGTTTTTTGTTTTGGTGGAACTGGGACTTGAACTCAGGCCCTTGTGCTTGCCAGGGAAGCGCTTATTCCAAGGAGTCATCTCCCTGGCCCCCTCTATTATGTTGATATGCCCTACAATCTACTATAGTCACCATTCAGTATAGCATCAATATACTATATCTGGAATCAAGAAATTCATATGGAAAATATATTCTTTGAAATACTTGAAACAAATTAAAATTGAGAAGGGATTAAGCAAATCACAGTAAATGCAGAGTCATTAAAATATGTTAACAGAGCTTTAATAACATGGAAAAATGCTTAATTTCTTAAATTAATGCTTTAAGAAAAATGAATTATGCACTTGTACAGCAACCTATATTCGATTTTATAAAAATACAACAAATTCTAAAATATCTTAACTGTTTCTTCTAAATGATGAGGTTTTATCCATTCTAATTTCTCAAATTCTACAAAAACCCTTAATTTTGCATTCAGAAAAATGAGGTAGTAATTCAGAATAATCTATAAACCAAGAGGTGTTGTTTTGAGTTACACTGCATATAATTTCACCGGAACCACTGGAAGTAGACAGATAAACAGAATTGAGTGGGAGTGAATTTTGATAGGAAAGAAGTGGTGGCTTATATTTCAGAATTCATTAAGATATAGACAGGTGCTTACCACAGCCTATAAGACCGAAAGCTAAAACATCTTGCAACTCGATCCTCCCGCTGGTGCACAATAATGTTTCTGAGTAATAAACAGAGCTTCGGGGCTGCTGCTTACAAAGTATTTTCACTGTGATGTGTACTGCAGAAGTTTGAACTTTGGAACAAAAGATGCTATCGATTACTAGCTATATTTAAAATGGTTATAAATGAAAAAAAACTGGGCACACATAATTATAGCAACACCTACTTTGCAGAGTTTTTCAGAGGTTTCTATCATGAGGTCTGGTATAGAACATATCCAATAAAAGTAGTAATAACTGGGGCTGGGGAGATGGCTCAGTGGAATAAGCACTTCCCTCGCAAGCACAAGGGCCTGAGTTCAATCCCCAGTTCCATAAAAAAAAAAAAGTAGCCATAACTGGTTTTCAAAAGGGCATAGAAATCATTGGCTGCAGAACAGAACAACACTGATCAAGCGGGAATCCACCATGAGTCACAAGACAGTGAAGCACAATTTCAGATGAGAAGTACTCAGAAATCCTGCATGAAGGCAGCTTTAGGGAATTCAGTCAGTGAAGAAGTAGTGTTAGTGGAAATATTGGATTTGGAGTTGTCTAAGTTCTCTTGCCTTGGATTTAACAACACTGTACAGTTTCACCCTGTCCACCATTCAATTGCTATTCCTTGCAACATGATATATGTACCCTGTACTTCAAACACCTTAAGCAACTTCCTCACCGTATTCTATTTTTCTCCTTTATAAACTGCCTCTGCTTATATTTGAATCAACAATCAAATGAATGAATATGAAGATAATTGAGCGTGAGACTATCTGCTATTTGGGTTAAGCCATAGAGAAAAACCATAGTCTAGAATTCTTTGGAATCTTAGTTAATATTATATGGATCGATTTTGATGACTTTTTACATATGCATATGTTTTATGAAATAAATATAAAAATATTAAAATGGACAGGATGCTTTGGTTGTTAGCACCTGCGGCTTCAGACGCGGCTTACCATCACAGCAGGCCTCCATTGGCTGTTCCATTCTGAAGCCCATCTCGTCTCTACTGAGGTGAGGTTGGAATACATGTGCTAAGTGAGTAACTTGTATCTCCTTTTAAAAAGTATGTTGTGATCAAAACCTGTCATAAACAGTGGAACTGCAAAGTCTACTTTCAGTGTGAAATTTAAGACTGTCATGGCTGGAGGACTGATTGGTCTCTGCTCCTTTGTTTCTAACTGCTTTAAGGAGTCTGAGTATCTCATATTTCTGTGGCTGCTCTCTAATTTTGAAATGTTTCTCACAACCGATTAGCAAAGGAGAGACCAAGGCAGGAAGATGACTCATGCTCTCATGCCAGCTGCAATTTTATTAACTACAATTGAGCCACACTTAGTCATTGTCTAAAGGAAGAGATGTGGCAAAGGATGGACTTGTATTGGGTTTTAGCCGTGTGCAGGCTTTCATACAGAAACCCCAGTGGTCATTGGTGGCTCTGGCTCAATCAGGAATCAGAAATCCAGTGTTCTAGTCCTTTCCTAAGCCTTCTTATGATGGTGATAATGTGGCTAACAGCACAGACTTGGAGCACAAATGGAGATAGAGTGTTAAGTACTACTTGACCATAAAGAAAAATAAACTCCAGGCTTTTGTAAGTAAATGTATGCAACTAAAGACCACACTCATAAGTGAAATACATCAGACTCACATATACAAACATTGTCTCATCTCGCTACTGTAAGAACCTGAAAGAGCAAATAAAATCTGAAGGGTACAATTGGTACTGTGAAAGGGAAAGAAACTGTTCTATTGAAAGGGGCAGTTAATGCATCCTTTTTTTCTTCATTTTAACTTTCTTGGCCATTTTTTAACCTATTTTTCATGCTTATATTTGGTAATCTTAACAACTACTTTCAAGACAATATGCAACATAAAACCATTATTGACTTCTTATTATCTTGTTTTTTAAAACTCTGAATTCTAATTTTTTAAATTATTTTTATTCATTAAAAAAGGTATCACAATAAGGAGAAACCAAATAAATTCCAGTTTTTGAAAAGAGAAAGCACATTTTTCACTACTTTCCTAAAAGTAAAGCCCAAACCAACCTCTCTATATACATAGAAACTCTTATGATGAAAACTGAAGACTCTTATGGGATATGGATTGAGGATCTCAGAAGATAACCTCTTTCTCTAACCATTCAGCTGAAAATGTTATATATTTATTTGTTTAGAATCTTGTCACTACCCAAACATTAGCTCTGTAAAAGCAGAATTTTTTATGTTTTATTTTCTTCACTGCTATAAATCCACTGTTAACAACTATCTCTAGTAGACACTATAACATATTTGTTGAGTAAATAAATACTACTGTTGCTTGTGAGTGCCTTGCATTCCACATCTTTATTTTGAAATACAGAAAATTTTATGTTAAAATAATTTAGGAAACCACTTCCTTATGTTTTGCCAGGGAGATGGCTCAGCAGAATAAGTGCTTCCCTGGCAAGCACAAGGGCCTGAGTTCAATACCCGGGTTCTGAAAAAAAAAAAAAAAAAAAAAAAGTCACTTCCTTATGTTTCAAAATGAATTTACGCATATTTTCTGAGGATAGATATGCCAATTACCTGTTCCAGAATTGCCTTATTTCCATGGGAAGTGAACTGTGCAAAAGTTTAACATCAAATAACAATGAAGAAAATCTCTTTTGTTTTTATTAACTGATTATAGGCAAGGGACATGAGGGAGTTTTAATTTGAACATAAAAGCCAATCATTGTCAAGTTCCGAAAGCATTTTGGGGATAGAATGTATGCCTCAAGCGAAATATCAAAAATGAGAAATAAAAACTAAAATAGGACATATAATGTGTGTGTGTGTGTGTGTGTGTGTGTGTGTGTGTGTTATATGATAGAATACACAGGATATATCGGCCGGCCAAATAGCTCAGTGGATTAAAGCGCCTGCTTAGGCAGACACAGCAGCCAGGGTTCATCCCTGGCATGCCGTGCTGGCTCCGCCCCCGGAGAGCGCTGTTGAGATTGGGCTTGGTGGCACGCGCCTATAATCCCAGCACTTGGGAGGCTGAAAACAGGAAGATCACTATGAGTCCGAGCTACCTAGTGAGACCCTGTAGACCCTGTCCTAAAATACAAAAAACAAACAAACAAAACCCAAACAAATAAAAACATAGGTTATATAAAATAGAATATATACACATATCTGATTCAGAATCATTGTTTACATATATGAATCAAAGTCAATTGCTCAACGGGAAAGTTGTCTTACTAACCACTCAGGAGTGGACTTTCAGCCCGAGCTGCGTCGGCTGATCAAGCAGCCCAGTTATGGCCCGTGAGCTGGAGACTGCTTTCTTGATGTGCTTTTTCTCATTCGGCCTCCCCAGTCCTCATTACCAGAGCCCAGACTCTTCTGTTCTTCATCACGTCAGGAGGCTGAGTGATGACAAAACATGAGACAATGAACTATTTATTCTTTTCCCTCAATAAGCATTGTATCAAATTCTACCATCTGTGGTCCAAGACTAGAGTTGGGGGATTCAGTGGAGATACATTCTTCGTGGAGCTGCAAATGTAGTGCTCCTACGGAGATTAGTTGAATAAGCATATGACTGCTTCTATATCCCGAAGCCAAGATTAAAGGAAACAAGATTGTAGGAGAATTATACTAAGGGGTAGCAGCAACTTGGGAGACAGAGATAGTGTAGGTGGGGAAAGCCTTCTGGGGAGTGAGTAGAGATGGAAAGCCATACATAGGAGGCTGTTGAATGAATGATCTGTGAGAGTAAAGCTCTTCAGGTAAAAAGAACCTGTGAAAACTTATTGGGAAAAAAAAGTAGTTAAACATTGTGGGCACTGGGGGATTAAAGCTCTTTATCAGACCATATTTGAAATAGGTCCATTTGCACATCTAAGACACTAACATCATGCTCTGCTGTTCACTACCGTGCAGGCGATCAACCTAACCAATTTTGCTTATTTATCTTTTCCTCTTTCCTTGCACACAAAGTGCAATCTATTCTCTTATGGTGTCTTCCTAGTTGAAACTCCAACATATAACATGAGGAGGGACATGATCAAATGTTAGAAGCATGTATAAACTCACCACATAAAAAACCAATGTTTTGTAACATAAATAGGCTCTAATAAAAATGTTTTCACGACTTCAACATGGCACATGGAGGATGGTAAGAATCCTAGCATATTGCGGATGAGAAAACGTCATTGGGAGACAGTACGTACGAGGTGGGAAAGCGTGCTGATAGGTAGAATCAGACATTGGAAAATCTTGGGAGCCAAAGAAGGGAGTTTGGACATGAAATTATACAAAATTTTATGTCTGTCTCTAAAAAGCAGTATAAAAATGATAAAAATAATTTTTGGGAAATTTACTTGAGGTATGGAGAATTTATTTAGTTAGACAATGACATGTAGTTTCTATAAAGATACAAGTGCTGGGCCCGGTGAGATGGATCAGTGGAATAAGCACTTCCCTGGCAAAGGCAAGGGCCTGAGTTCAATCTCAGGTTCCACCAAAAATAAAAAAAGATACAAGTGCTGAATCACCTTCTAAGTTTCACCATCATAGCTCAGCATTGCATCCTAATGTGAGGGACACCAACTGCGTGCTCTGAATTACTCTGCAGTAGGTGTGTAGCAATGCCACAAGGGCCTACCCCAGATCTGCTGAAAATCTCTGAGATGGACCGGAGACTGTGCATTTCAACAAGCAACCCGCTGACATGTGTGCAACAAAGACAGGGAGCCTGGAGGGCTCACACGGGAGGAGAAGATGCTGGAGTCAGTCAGCTAGCTGGCCCGCTCTTATCATAACCCACTTGTGTATCACAGAGACTACATTAGCTACCATGGAGGTCCAGGGGCAAAGGTAATCTGAGAACTTTTCAAAGGAAACTGTCAGGAGGTAAAGACTGGGTTTCAGAAATGAAAACGAGGAACATGTCCAGGAGAACTGCCATCGCTGCATTCTGAGAGCCAGTTAGTGACCACAAGTAACTGTTAGGCCTCTGCATGCCAGGGATATCGTTAGCAGTGAGGAGAACAAAGCTGAGGATGGCAGTGAAGAGAAAGTGCCTTAAAAATAAAAGTAGGGAAAGGAGAAGGAAAGTAGCTACAGGGAGAAAGCAACCCAAGCTGCACAGTGGAGGGAGCTGTCAATTAGAATGAATTCATCATGCGGGAAGTTGGCATAGACTTGCCTCTCTCTGCAAAGGTGCTTATCAGAGCGGAGTGCGGCCCCAGAGAGCAGACAGAAGGCATGAGAGGGAGGCTCAGGCCGAGAGGCTGAGCAAGGAGAGCGGGGCAAGAGAGGATGTGGAAAGCCAGGGAGCTCTGGCTTAGCGCAGAAAGACAAAGAAGTTTAAGGGCCTCAAAATGACCAAGTTTTGTCATTCGCTGGGAATTCTGCATAGAAAGGAAGATAGGTAGGTATGCAATATTTGTATGCAATATTTTTATTGTACATTTTTGACTAATCTTTTATGCTTTATAATACCAAACATAGATACACATACAGGTAGGCAGATACAAGATAGAAGACAAAGTTTGTGGGGATTATTTTACTATCCCTTCAACTAGGAAACTACACTGCAAAAGCACACTTTAAACATTTTACTAGGCTATCAACACAAAACTTGCTCAAGTATACGTACATTTTCTGAGTAAATGTTACTTTTAATGAAAGATGTTTGTTCTCCTGTTGCTTCTAAATCAAATATTTATAAGCATATTTAATTCCTGTGGACAAGAGCACTATCACATCAAACAACTGTGGCGTGCTAAACTTGAGAGATCAGACTTCACAAGCTACGTGCTAGAGGGCTGTTTAGTTTTGCAAAATCTTAAATGAATAACAATTGGCAATAAAGCTGTTTAAAATTCCTTTTGTTCCAGATCCATTGTGCTGATCCTGTTTTGTCTGACATGGATGAAGCTGATATCTCCACCTAGAGGATTTATAGGATTTTGCAGATTTTACAAAACCTACATCCCTGGATATGAAATTTTCTCTCTGTCCCTTTCTCTCTCTTTCCTCCAAGAAATGGAAGGCTTTAAGGACATCTGCTTAAAGTCTAGGATGAGTATGAACAAAACTCAAGTGGGTGAATATACCAACGTACATACTAGCTAGACTGCAGTTAACAAACAACGCTGAAATTTTATTTTTTTTTTACAACAATTAGGAAGACAGATCAAGCACAAATATAAATATGTCATCGTCTGTGTAAAACAGCAATGTTATAATAGCACTAATTGAGATGTGTATAGCAATTTTCATAAAATAAACATCAAATGTAAATCTACTTAAATCCTTTTTTCATGTTTAATGCTGTATTTCTTTGAACACTTCTCTCTTTTTAAATATTTCCAGCACTAGACATAAGTTCTTTCTCATTTTCTCATGCCTTCGAGAAGTACAGTTAGTTAATTGAATCAAATATATCCTGTGTCCCTGTCTTTGATTTTTCTGAATTTCTTTTTCTATTTATGATGAAGAATTATTGAGAATTTGCTCTCCAAAATAATGCATTTTAAATGTATGTAAAGGCTACCCAGTGTCTGTCCCTTTTGGAAGAAGCTAAAGCAGAAAATGATTATTTGAGTCATTTTGTTCACTCCATTCTGCTTCTAAAGGTGACGCAGCAGCATATTCAGCAGATGGTGGATAGAGTTGAGGTCTGGGAGAAGAGTTTGCAGCTTCATTTATTTTGTTATGAATTAGAGATAACTCATTTTGCACCTTAAAATGAATTTCTCTTATTTGTCATGCGTCTCCATTATCACTGTACCATCTCTGTGTGCACTGCTATCTTTATCTAGTTGAATATTTTGAATTTCTTGCAGATTATATCTATTGCTCTCAATCTCAGGATCTACTTCTCTAGGAAGTATCCCATTTCTGGCTTCATGGGAACTTGCAGTACTCAAATCCTTCACTGTAGTAGCCTCCATGGCAGAGCCTGAACCACATAATGCAGGTTCCACACCTCTTCCATGTTCCCAAGTTTGCTGTCTTTCTTTCATGGTATCAGTTAAAGCCAGATCTGTGGTCCTAATTACCATACTAGACTCTGCCTTGCTTTCATCAAGTATAATTTCTTCTTCTTTTTCTACCGTGTTTATCTCTAGGTCTGCAGTGTCATCCTCTCTGGGCAATACATTTGCTCTGTCAAATCCTTTTTTGCTGTTGGGTGGGCGCCTGATGGCTTGACCACCGGGATGAGAGGCACTGCTTTCCTGTGGGAGCTCAGTTGCATTTTGGTATGGAATGGACTCTGTCATTGTAAGTGTTAAGGTGTCCTTGGACTGTGTCCAGGAAATGAGTGAGGAATCGTAAGTTGCTGGGCTATGCAGATTCATTCCTACATCATCTCCTTCAAGTTCCATGATGGGACTTTCCAAAAGTGGATGTGATATTTCAGACTTTGTTACTGATGTTTGTCCATTTCCAACATGTCTATGGTCTGAGTTGTGTTCTACAGGTTGTAAAGCTTGATCTTGATCCAAAAGGTGTTCTTTGTTGTAGGTGCCAGTCTTGCAGACACCTAGGGTTTGTGTTTGGTCTCTTAGCAACAGAGAAGAATGGTTTAGTTGATTGGTCTTTGATTTGTTTAGCTCTATGTTCTCAGTAGGCTCTGTTGCCCTGTGGCCACCTGTTCCCCTGGAAGGCTGAGATGGTAAAATGGAATTTCTTGCATTTTTTAAAGTATCCGGTAAATAGCTAGGGTCTTCCAGTAGGAGCTGGGTTGTACCTTTCTGTGGTTTTGCTGAGAACTGAGTGTGTGAGGGGCTGTCCTTAGCATCTCTAGCTCTAGGTTGGGGCAAGAGGGGTCCCTCTGCATTAGTGAAAAGCCCAGAGTAGTACCAGTCTTCCTTGACAGAGCTCTGTTTGCCTGCAAACAGCATCCTAGCCCTGAGGGCAGGGGCACTTTTACTGTTTCTTTTATAACACGAGGTCTGCTTTGAGGCCTGTTTGCAACTCAGCCTTTGTGAAGTGAGTTCAATACAGTGGTTACTCTCTGGCTGTTGAGGGAAATCTATAGAAGACACAAGATTTATTGCGCTTTTTTTCTCAGAAGTTTTAAGTATTTCTTTAGGAGGTACTGAAACTTGTTTACGTTTCCTTGGGGGCTCTAGTAAGGGTTTTTCTGGATGGACTCTGACTTTTCTAAAAGGATGTAAATTTAATTTTAACCTTAAATGTTGTCCTTTAACTTTGCTTTTGAGATCTGCTTTCTTGGTTCTCTTCTTTTTCAGAGTCTGTGATGCAGGAAACCATTTCCCTCCTTTGTTTTTGTCCCTACGGTTGTTACACTTTTCGAGGTCCCAGTTGAGGGGTTGCATTCCATGACTTTGCTGCAGGTGCCAGTGAGTCGATGTTCTGGGTGACACAACCAACCTCCTTTTTCCTACTACATCAGGAACATAGAAATTAACTTTCTTTGGAGAATAAATTCCTTTGACTTTCATTGATGACTTGGAAAAGTCTATGATATTTTCATTCTTAAGGAATTTTTCTATTGCACTATTAATTTGGATTTGTTCTTCCTCACCCTTGGAGGATTTGGTACAATTTAGCTTTTTTTCTTTCATATAATCTTGGAATTGATCACAGAGCACATATTTACAGGAAAGGGCATTGTATGACTGAACATACCCAGGCTTGCTCCATTTTAACAGTCTATAAGGATCGTCATATTTTGATCTATGTTTGTATAAGATCTTTTGTACACACTGCTCCTCCGACCCACAAGGCTTGGATGTTGTGCTTGTAATAAAATGTCTCTTACTGTGAGGTTGTAAGCCATTGTCTTTGGTTCCTATTGGAGGCTGCCATGGTTCATTTGTTAAATGCTTCTCAAGATTTTCTGTTGCCAAAGCTGAAGCGGATGCTGCATGTCTTCCCCTAAATGTGTCACTGCTGATATCTGCTGAAGAATAGATGCAGGAATTTAGCACTGGGCATAATTTTATTGCCCCAACCAACAGATGCTTTGGAACCTGATGAAAAATATAAAAATGACTCCTCTGATTATGACAGCTCTTGAATATTTACTAATTTTTAGCCAATCCATGAAAGAGGTTTGGCAGTTTGGTACATTTACAAAGGTACACGCTAGGACCACATCCCAGGCAGCTGTAGTGGTGAATTAAACATTCAAGAATTAGAAATATACATGATATGAAGAGTTATACACTTTTCTATTACATTGGGTAGGATAACCTTAAAGGCAGATAATACCTAAGTGTTTATCAAATGGTGTAATAAGTTTTCTATTTTCATTCTTGAAACTCAAATATTGGCTAGAACATGCAAGCAATATGGAATGATGGTCATGTTTCAAATAGAGAAAAAAAAAGAAAAAAATACCTATTGACTCAATGAAAATAGGTATCTTTCTATTTATTATAACTTAATACAATGCTTATTAAATATTTACCAAACGAATAGGTTTAGAATATGGCCTGTTTCATGTTACACAAATTTCTACTTAGAACTATGAAATGGCATAAGTAAATGTAAGCTTAAAGATATATGTTAAATAATGCAAGCAATCAGATAATAATAATAATAGTATTCACTGAACACAACTAAGAGCTAAGCTTTATGCTACATCTTAAATATTCATTATCTTATTTGATTCACAAGACACATAACCCACTGGAAATGCCTTATTGCGATAAGTTTTACAGAGGAAGAAACAAGTTTAGAAAGGTTCCTGTTTTCTACTAGCTGTATACCTAGTGGATAACATGGTTAGGACTTACACCCAGGTCTGTCTGACTTTAAATTCCGTCCTCTTAACCAGCATGAATACTAAGATGAAAATTATGTCTTATCATTATACTCTCTCCTCTTTCATGAAATTGTTTTATTCAGGAGACAATGGAAGTGTTTTTATTCTGGGAGAAAAAAAGAAATGTCATCTACGATCTGCCTCCTAACTTTGTGTGTGACCCTCAAGAAGCTACGTACTCTCTAGGTATTAGGAGGTCAGACTAAATGGAAACTTTATGGGAGCATAGAAATTACATGAGGAAAGAATGAGCAGCCTTTATCTGATTTGCAGAGTTCTGGAAACCCGAGATAAATAATAAGAACTATTAAACTGGATCACCTCTAAAGACCGCTCTGCTTCGCAAGCCCATAGTTCTGTATTTTCGAGTTATGTGGCATAAGCACACTGACACCACTTCCTACAGACCTCTGCTCAAGGCAGCAAGCGTGGCATCGGCTGTTTTCTTCTCAAATACCTGCCCTTTCAAGCTCCAGTGCAACGCTCAATATGTAGCCGCATTTCAGGCTTTTCCAACAGCAATTATATCACTCTGAAAAACTACTGGCTTCTGTGTGAAACAAAACACTGGCTTTGAAAGAGTTAAGAAACTATTTTCTGTTCAGGTAGAAATTTTCCGTGAGGATTTACATTTAAACCGATGGACAGAGCTAAAAGCGAAAATGCAACGTCTACCTAAGGTATGAGTCTTTCGAAAGACTAAGTGAGTATTTCTTTATAAAATAAAACCAATAGTTTCTGGTTTTATGGCTGATGTTTCCTTCCTCGGCCATCTCTCTCTTTAGTCAAATCATCAGCTTCCAGAACTGGCAAGTACTGGAGTATGAGGAATACAATTAAATAAATTCACATCGTGCCTTATGCCACACATAAAATAACACAGGTTCATTCTTTTCCAGTTGTCTCCCAATTTATCCTTAGGGCCAGATCTCCACAGTAAGAATTCTCTTGATCTAATACCTCTGTCATTCATATTCTGAGAGGGAGCACCGTGTGTGTTGTAAACTAATTCAGCAGGTGACAGGAACCTCTTTACAGAGCAGCTGTCAAACTTTTCACTGCCGAACCTGAAAGCATTGGCTTACTGTGCAGGAAGAGAAAGGAAGACATCTAATTCATTGCCTCCACCTAAATATTGACATTGCCCATGTACAGTGGGTAGATGTCACGGCCAGATTCACTTGGCTCCCAACATGGGACAATGAATTAAGTCCTGACTTTCCCTGAACTGGGAAGTTATCATCCTTGACAGCTCAGCAAGCAAAGTATGTTTCTTGACATCATTCCTGAAATGAATCACCAGCACTAGAAGGCCCATTCTTCTAACATGTCATGCTCCGGGAGGGTTGCTTACTGCAGAATTGGCGTTAGTGCTCGAAGGATGCTGGAATGAAAGCTGAAACTCTCCTTCCCATTAATCTCCACAGCTATATTGCTATTTAAAAGCTTTCTTTTCTTTTTTTTTTAACATTGTTAGGTGTTGGGCCTCAAAATTCTCTTTCAATAGACAGGAAATGCACTTCAACTCCTGAGGTAGGGACACACCATCTACACCTCAACACACACACACGTGCGTGCGCGTGCACACACACACTCTTTAGATTTGCAGAAGAGAAACAACTGTGCTCTTGTGAGCTTTACAGGACTTCCTAGTTGAGGAAATTAAAGAGATTTCCTCCTTCGGAGGGAATTACATAGAGCAGAATTTTCCAAAATAAGACAAACTCACCTATTGTTCTTGTGACAAGCTGTGGCAGTATTTGAGATTGGGCTCCTCTGTACTTGAGACTCCTCAGCTTTTCAATGCTTTCTGCACAATGTCTTGTACCTAAACCTGCATCATTAAAAGCTGCCCTTTTCCCAGGAGGCTCTGTGTATCCCGCCTGCTGCAATCTGCTATCCAGGCACAAGAAAGCACTCTCTTTCCCTTTCAGGTCTTGAAATGATCCATCAAGGGCTGTGGACTCAGAGGCCAGTGTTGCTCGCTGGCTGTTTTCCTGTAAAAGTGGCATTTCCTTTCTGGGCTGCACAATGGACATGACCTTTATCTCGTTTTCCTGAGTTAAGTGGCAGTTACAGTATCCTTTAGTGGGGTAATTTCTTGCCTCATGAGTGCACAGGGATTCATCGAAGGTTCTGCAGCAAAGGTGCTCTGAGGTGCATTCATTTGCTTTGTCTTGCCGGAGTTTCCAGTTAAACGCAACTAAACCTAGACAAGTGAGGACAACAGCTCCTGTGACAAAGACAGGAACCATTAATCAATAACATCATAGGAAGAGACATATAAATCACCAAGCATGAAATCTACAAATGTATAGGTTTATGACTTAAAGGGTATCAGAATGGGTATGAATCCATCACCATTAGGAAAAGTAGTAGGCTGAACATTTTAACTGACAAAAAAAGGAGCTTTCCATAGACTGAAATTCATTTAAGAACAAATAATTCCTGCATTAAAATTATATCTCTCACTATGATAAACCAGTTTAATTCCCAATTTCCTGTTCCTTAATGGCATAGTTAATTAAAAAAGACTGAAAACGTCATATAGCCTAACCTCATCCCCTAAAATATCAACTGACCCTACATACTATTGCCATATTTTAATCCTTCCCTGAAGATTACCATTACTCCAGCTCATTGGCTTCCCATTATCAAAAAGGCCAAAGTCTTTAGCATTCACGATTCAATACAGTCTGGCTCTTAGTTCCTTACCTAGCCTTATTTTTCATTATTCTCTGCACTAAAAAACTATATATCAAGCTACTTAATTCATTATTAGTCCGAAGACGTACTTCATAGCCTTTGTGGATGATCTCAGTAGTGCTTGAAGCACAATCTCATTTCTCTGCTTGTGTATGTATTTATTTTTATGTATTTAGTGCAGGGTCTATAGGATCTCATGACATAGATCAGACTCATAATGATTCCCCCGTTTTCACCTCCCAGGTGTGTGCCACCACGCCCAGTCTCAAACCCCTTCTCCGCAGCGGGGCACACTGGGGATGGAACCCTGATCCCTGTGCCTGCCTAAGCAGGTGCTTTAGTCTACTGAGCTATCTGGTCAGTCTTCTCTCTGCATATTTAAATTTTATTTATATTTGCATATTTTAATCAGTGCCTCCAAATTCCTTGATGCTTTTTCCTGCTTTTTCCCCTCCCACAAAAATCTTGGCAAGTTGGGAAGGATGTATATTCTCTCCAGACAATCTGAAGAACTGTCAGTGGGTTCTCATTGCGGTCTGGGCCCCATTGGCCTCTGTCTTATATCTATGCCATGAAGAGATGAGCGGCATACAATCCCTGGTGGCCTGGTACTGTCCTTTCATGTGCTATATAAGCATAGCTTGTCCCCTAAGGAGAACAGGAAGGGACCAAGACCAGCTGTGGACTGTCCTCTTTTCTCACCTCACATTTTCCCTCCTAGCAGTTCAAGCCAAACTCTGTGAGACACGTCTCTACCACCTATCATGGGGATTTTGCTTTTGCTTCTTAGCACTTATAACATGCTAAGGTTGTATTCATTAAGTTGGCAGTGCTTTGTCCTTCCTGTCAGAATTAACTATGATGCAGAAACAAACTTTTGCAGTTTGGTTGAACATTCTATTCCCAGTGCCTACAACTCTATTCCAAGGAAGATGCTCAAGAAGTATTTGTTGATGATTTTCAATAATAGAAAGAGTTTTGTTCATAAATTCTGATAGTGAAAACAGAGTTCTGTAATCTTAGAAATTCCCAAAGTTGTAGCCATGAAGACAAAAGTCAGTACAAACTGAATAAGGCCCTCTGAGTTCAAAGGTCAGGGAGCCCTGCACTCTGGGTCTTACTTCGGACAAGCCAGTTCCTTCTGGAAGTCAGGATGTTGAGTGAGAGGACCCAGCGTCCCAGCACACCAGCTGAGCAGCACATCTGGCTCTCTCCACTGGTGGCAGTACTCGTGAAAATGTGGTATTTTGAACTTGAAAGAAAAGGGAGGTTGTCAGGTCTGGCTGTTTCAGTTTTTTTAGTTAAAGGTAACATGAAGAGAATGGCTGTTTCTGGTAAAATATTCCAAACACTGTAGAGTGCACACCAGGGCTTGAGTTATTATAAACTCAATTTATTTGGCAGTGCCTGCTCAGAAAGTACTGTAACATTTTCAAATAGTTTATTCTCTCTTAATGATGCGATATCTTCTTGAAGTTGTAGGAAAAATTATAGCATACCACTTGATTGTCAGACCCTAGTGTATTCCAAACAAAGATTTGGGTTTTTATTGTTATTTTATTTTGTTTCTAGGAGAAGGAGACACTTCCTATTCTTAGCTTTTTTTTGTTGTTACTGTGGCTATTAGAATGTGTTAAAATAAAAATGAATCGATTTCCTGGGGATGGCATGTGCATATATGCATTTAGTGTGCACATATGCAGTTAGTGTGCTTTGTCCACCCTCTCTATTAGGGAGTTGGGTTTGATACATTTAAAAAGTATGAGGAAAATAAATTTAAATATTCCTTACCTCTTACCTAGACGAAGAAATTTCTGGACTCACAATCTTATTCTGAGCTTCCAACTGAGTGTTCTTAATGTCCCTGAGCCTTATTTTCCTTCTTTTCTCAAGGGGTGTAATTAATACCACCCAGAGATGAAGTGACATAATGTATGTGATGTGTGAAACACGGAGCCTTGAAATACAGTGCAGTGAATGGTCCGTGCGCTGAATGTGTCACTGCCTGTGTTAGTCTGCTCTCACTGTGACAAAGCCCTTGAGGTGATCAGCACAGTAGAAGGAAAGGTGTATTTAGGCAAGTCACAACCGTTCAACTGGTGCTATCACTGAGGAACTGTATGTCTGAAGTAGGTCGACTGTTAGATCGAAAAATCAAAATCATGAGGAAAATAATTTTATGACTGATGAATTACTAAAGCAAGTCAGAAAGAAAAGACTTATGTATTTTAAAGCCGCCCATCATCCAGTGGTGTGCATCAGCATAACCTAATGAAAGGCTCCTGTCTCCTTGGATTGTTTCTAAGTGGGAAGGACCTGTTCACTCTCCTACTATCCAGGCTGGATATAAGGCTGTACCTGATATATTAGGTGTGGTCCCTGGCTGTTAAAGCAGAGAGCAAGGGCTGGTCTGATAGCTTAGTGGACTAAAGCTCCTGCATAGGCAGAGCCCAGCAGCTGGGGTTCGATCCCTGGCACGCTGTGCCGGCCCTGCCTCCGGGGTACGCTGAGATGGCAATTGAGACTGTTCATGGTGGTGCGTGCCTGTAATCCCAGTACTTGGGAGGCTGAAAAGAGGAGAATCATTACAAGTCCAGTCCATGGAGTGACACCCTGTAGACCCTGTAGACCCTGTCCTAAAGATAGAAGAAAAAAGCAGAGAGCAAAAGGAATGAGTGCAGCTCGTAGGCAGAGTGGAAGTGCTCTTAGGTCATTTGAATTTCATTGCTCTGGATACTGTTTCTATTTTTACTAAGTGTTTTAATAATCTTTGGGAGTCGGCCAAAACCAACAAAGTAAATTAAGTGATAACTTGTCTTAGAAGCACTGAAGACGCACAGCAGCATCATGACACCTTCTACCCACCAGGTCACAGTGTAAGAGGGGCCGAGATCTCAGTGTTTGCTGTGAAATATCTACTGGTTAGATTTAAGCACAATATGTACAATTATTAATATTCCTTTTAATTGTTATGCTTAGTAAAGGCTGAAAAAAACAAGTACAATCTTAGGCAAAATTATAGTGATTTTTCCTACAATCTAGAGGTACACATAAATCACCATACTTATTCAGGAAGAGGTGAATCTTAAAGGAACAAACAGCATAGGATCAGTGTTTTTAAAGAAGAATGTTCTCAAAAAAAAAAGAATTTTCTCTCAAAAAAGTATATCGAAAAATTAGTCTATGAAAAATATTTACTATAATTACTTTCAATGCTAACAATCAACATACCTATAATTGTATATATAATTTCACAGAAATTCTCTTTGCTTATTAAACTTTCTAAAACACTTGGACTCTTCCAGAACTTGTATACATCTCTATATTAATGAGTAGCGGTTACCTTAGAAAGATATACTTCTGAATGTATATTTCCAAAAATGTAAAAGATATTAAAATTTATCCTGTTGTAATATTTCAACACAATGTCCTGTGCTACACTAATTCAATGGAATCCTCTATGGACAAAAAGATTCCTGAGTAAATAGGTTTAAGACATGCTCCATATTGCGGCTTTCTAAATGTGCATATTACTTGCTCACTATCATAAGAAAACACAGGTGAAGCACTCTAGACAATAAGCCTGTTTATGGTGTTTAATCTAGCATTCTCCAAGCTGATTGGCATAGTCTGTCATTTAGGTATCTGTGTACCTTTCTGTCTTTTTATTAGAATATCTATTAATTACCCCTAGTTCCAGTATTCTAAGAAGCACATTTAAAGTTAGACTGCTACTCTATCACTTCTGTCAGTTATGGTAAATTATTTCTTAATACATATAATTATTAACATGGCTAAATGGATTTTAAAACAATTTATCTCACTGAGATAAACTGAAATTCTCTTCCAAAAGTTACTCTGATTACTGCTCATGGTAGGTCTATTGTCTAGAACAGATGGCGTTTTCTGTCTGTCCTGATTAACACTATAACTCAGGAGTCAAGAACCTGATGTTCATGCAAGTCAAAAGTAACTTGCAATTGAGTAATTTAAGTAATTCACCACTAACTTGCTATTGAGCAACGATTTATAGCATATACTCAAAATGCATGACTTTGGTCCTGGGTGCCATCTGTGGGTCTCTGGTTTTCCAAACCTATACACACACACACACAGACACCACCACCACCATCACAAGTGTGCTTCATTATGCACCAAGAGCTATATAACTCAAGAATTCTTGTGCATATTTGGTCTTAAACTAATGGCACCACTTGCTATCTTTCATCTAGTGAGATTTAATGATAGCCAAAGCATAGGTCCTAAATTATCATTTAAAATTATTTAAGGGTTGAATTTTATTCTCTCCTTAGATTGTCTGGGGAAGGCATGGGACTAGTTTTTTTTAAAGTTAAATAAACAAACATTCTCAAAGAATCCAGAATCCTCAAACAGCAGCAAAACTGAGGCATACAAAGATTAAATAACTTGCATCAGGGTAGACAGCTTGTGAGAACGGAGCCAGAATCCTAACTAGGGCAATTCAGTTCACAACTCCAGCACTTGCTGCTGAGCTATGCAAGCACAGCCGTTAGGAGGCCTGCAATTAGCATAGTAGCATCTTCTCCTGGACCTAGCCTGGGAAGCTCACTGCCTTTTACTACAGCATGGAAAGATACGGAAGTGCCAAGGTCTTGGGGAATGCATCTGTGTCTGATCAATTTGTAATACTGATTTCCTAGGGTCATAATGAAGGTCCCGGTACTCTTCAGTAAATGTATGGTTGATCAAACGTAGATCTTATTTCAACAAGAAAACTGAAGTCTAGACAATGAGGTAACTTACTCATGATTGCAGTGTTAGTTGTATTAAGACTAGAACTTGAATTCCAGGCTCATTCTATCATGTTAGACAGCTGCCCCGAAACAAACATTGTTGGACTGGTGACAGCTGGACTACCATCCTTCCACATGAACTGGCAATTTCTCCCATGCTTAATCCTTGCAGTTCCTCCCTGTTCCTTGAGGAAGGCATTGTTCAGTGAACTCACAAACATGGACACAAGATGGGAGAAGAGCAGGACACACTTCTCCCTGACATACCTGCAAAGCCAAGCACCGTCAGCAGGGCCACATCCTGCCCTGGGAGGAGAGGACTCCCGTCTTTCAGAACCAGAGTGAGGTTGGGAGCCCTGGACTCACAGTTGGTCTCAGCCATTCTCAGCACACTCTGGGGGGCCACAGACGGAAGGGACAGCTGGCAGCTTATGCCTCTGCTGTTTCTCAGTGTGTGAGCAGAAGACTTAATGTAGTTTCTTAAAAAGTGAACCAACGGCTGCAGATCCCAAGTGCAGCTCCACTGGTTCTTATCTAAGCTCAGAAGACTTAACTGCTTCAGTGGAGTAAAAACATCCGCTATGTGGGCCAACCGATTTCGAGAAAGTTCCACTACCTGTAGTTGAGGCAGTGGCCAGAAAGCATCTTTGTCGATGTCGGAGATGAAATTGTTAGATAAATCCAGGTGCCTGAGACTGTGGAGATCTGTGCCTCCAAAGGAGCTGTTGGTGAGATTAGTGATGTGGTTGCCATCCAGATGGAGCCGGGTGAGGACCCTGGTGTTACGGAACCAGGCTCCTCGCCAGGTGCGCAGAGCGTTGCTGCTGAGCACCAGCACCTGCGGGTGGGGGAGCTTGCTGAAGGTGTGGTCAGCCAGGGAAGAGCTGGATAGGCGGTTGTGCCCCAGCAACAATGTCTGCAGCTTAGGCAGCCCATCTAGGGAGTGCTCTCACAGGTCCTTGGTGCCGTTCCTGCTCAGGGAGAGCAAGGCCAGGTTAAACAAGAGAGACAGGTTGGTGCTCTCTACAGAGAAGTGTCCATCGGCGATGATCAAAGCCCTGTGATCGTGGGGGCTGCTGCGGGGAGAGAAACACAGGCTAAAGGTGGGCTGCACAGGAGCAGAGGGAAGCCTGGTGGACGGTGGAGGGATCACAAGCCTCAAAGCCCTGATGCCTTCACCTGCTAAGAAAAACAAACAGAATGAAAATGATCCTCTGATTTCTCAACATAAGGGGAAGCTGGCGAACTGTCAGAATGGTGACTTTTCTTATGCTGTGCTACTGCGACACATTTGTTTGAGGACAGAAACCCATCTGTTCCTTTAGATGGCAAAGTTCATTCATCGTCTGGGATTACCCTCCCTGATGTCATCTTGAAGGGGGCTTTTCGGGTTTACTCCCTCTGAGGCTGAGTGCTGACCTGCTCCAGCTCTGCTGTTCCCATACAGGTCCAGGAAGAGCAGGGCTGTGGCCAGAGCGTCCCACCCCGTTTTCCACTAGCAATGTGTATCCACGCCGTCGTGTCAATCATCCTTCCCCTGAAATGCACAGTGGGGTTGTGAGGGAGAAGGACTGTTGGTTTCTGCTTTTTAGCTCCGGGCTAGAAGTTGGCAACTTGGTGAGGATCTATATTCTCTCCAGACAACCTGAGGATCTGTCAGTGGGGTTCTTATTATAGTCGGGCCACCTTGGCCTCCTGTCTTATATCTGTGCCCACCAGTGAAGTGCATCATGCAATGACAGGTGGTATTCAGAGCTTCCGACTGTTAAATCTCTTCACCATAATCACCTCAGAGCTATCGCTGCTCTGTCATTAGAAATCAAAGCATTTTAACTCAATAAAGATGTATTATAATCAGGAGTTATTGTAACACATCTTTATCATGCTAAAATTGTTTTGACTGCAAATGACAGTGTCATAAGAATGGAGGAACCCATTGTCCCTGGGAGGTCCATAGGTGATATGAGAGTGGCAAGCCGTGGGGGGAAGCAGCTCTCTACTTCCTCAGGAAATTCAGACAGCATAGCTGAAACAAAGAGATAAAAAATGAAGTGTAAAGTACAAAGGAGTCTCAGAGTAGCTTCTAGAAGAGCTGCTTCTATCCCTGAAGAACAAGCAAACTTGAATTAGGGTTATTTTGCTTGGGTTTTGAGTTTTTCCTTACCATTCATTATTGGTCACTTGCACTCTTCATTCTGGCCAATTTGGCATCTTGTTACCCTCATCACTGTTTTTCATATGAGATAGAGGAATTTCGTCTCTAGGGGACCCTGGTCCTTTAGGGATTTGTAGACTCTGAATGAGCAGAATGGTGTTTCTGTCAATTAGTTCTTGTCTAAAACTGGAGAGAAATGCTGCTCACAAGTCATTCATTTACTTCTCTGTGTTTATGAAATGTAGCTTCATGCATGGCGTTCTGTGAATGAGGAGTTTATAGAGGTGCAGAAATGTAGTTGAGAAACATTTATTTGTTACAAATAGCAGCTCTCTCTTGTCCCATTTACACTCAAAATTTCATGAAGTCAGGAAACCCATGTTAAAATGTTCTCAATGTGATGGGGAACAGCATATTCACCAACTAGCCATGAAATCTTTTTTCCTGTCAGGAACGATGATAATATCTACATTCTAATTCTCATGGAGTCTTGGGATTTTAGAAATGAGAGAAATTATTTTCTCCTACTTTGTCTTCACTTAGTTTTATTTCTGGATATTTTCCATTGGTAGAGCTTATGGCTTGTTTATCTCTTCCTGAATATCAGGATGTAAATCACATTCTCTTCAAATTTGTTAATAAGGTGTCTTATTAAACTGTTGACTTAAGCAAGCAATATGTAATGAATACAGGCAGTGCATCTTGTTAGCATTTCTGCAGCTCATTTACCACCAATAAAAAAAGACCAGACTTTCAAAATGAGATGCAGTTTGATAATAATCTGTTTCACTGGTACATCATTTAATCTTACTAATGCTGAACAATTGTCGTTTGGGTTTCTGATTCAATTGTATTTCTTTCAGATAGTGGTAGGGTTCAAATCTATGCAAACCATGTACAGAAACAGAATGAACCTGTATTTTTTTTTCTCTTTAAAATTAGGTGCCTACATGGAACGGTAGTATTTTTTACAATAAATATACCTCAATTTTATTCAGTCCACCAGGAACAGAAAAACAAGCTAATGTTGGCAGTCTCTTCAACTGGTAAAACAGCCTTGCTCTTTACAGGGTTGCCTCTTCAGTCTGAGCCCAAAGAGCAGCTTGCTTAATGAAAGGCATAGCAGTGAATTTGCCAGCTACATTGAACACTGATTTTCAGACTGATTCATTGTATTACCTAAGACATAGGTTAGCTGATGACAGAGGGTCACATCTCCGGTACACACCATGCAAGATGGAGGACAAGCCGTCACCAACTGGTGCATGATAGCAAAGAGGATGAGCCATCCACCTGAAAAGAGAGGAGGGGGGAAGCCCATCGCAATGCCGGCATTTATCACTCCTGGTTTCGTTATGTACAGCACCTGAGGCATTCTAATGATTTCTACTTTTTAATGAGCACATTGCTGTTCTCCTGAGAGGCCAGGCCAATGACCAGTACCCTAACTTTGTGCAGGTTCAAGTGAAATTCAATGAGATCCCATCTAAGGCATACGTACTAGCGTAGATTACTACACCAATTATGTTACTTTGTAAAACACTCAACAGTTTGCAATGTTTATCAACAAGCATCATATTATTGAGCGCACTAAATTCTGCTGATTTGAGACTGAGGAAAGTAGAGTGCAGAACACTTATTACAGGGGCCGGGGAGATAGCTCAGTAGAATAAGTGCTTGGCTGGCGAGCACAAGGTCCTGAATTCAACCCCCAGTATGGCAAAGAAAAAAAAAAAAAAAAAACACTTACTGAAGCAGCCACAGCCTCCCAGCTAATGGGAGTTTAACTGAGCCTTTTACTTCACATTCTACGTTCTTTCTAGAGTTCTTTCAAGCTGATCTCAGGCACTGAATTTTACATAATTGCAACTGAATTATTTTATTTCTAAAATATTTAGATGCTACACTTGGGGAGAGAGTATGGAAGATTAAAATCATAGGTTTTATGTAGCTTTGAATTTAGCTCTGCTATTTACTGATTAGAATATCTCCCAAAAATATTTTATTTTTCTTATTTTCTGCTTTTTCATATGTGAAATAGAAATAATAAATTCCTTCAGGACACAGCATTGTGAGAGTTAGATGAGATGCTGTCAATGTTCAGGAAGTGTTAAATTTTGCCATTATTTCTAGATTTTTTCAATGCCACAATGAAATAGTAACATCATTTATATTTTAGTTTGAATATGTCCATTCATTTATAATGTATTCCTTGGCTGATTTCAAAATGTAGGAGTCACGCTGTCACAAAGCCTTCTATCCATAGCATATGACGCTTTGCAGTCGAGCAAAGTATAAAGAAAACATCACACCATTAATTATCTTACTGGTTCAACAAGTGTTTTATACAGATACAAGTTCCTCCTGAGCTCAAGGCACCATTCATGGCCTGGTAGGTAGGGGAGTGTCAAGGCCCTGCCTACGTGGGTGCACATTCTCTGGATGGATCTAAACAATAATCAAAAACAAAGACAAGTATTGAGACATCTAGTCATGAATGATGCTATGGAATGAATGAATGAAATGAGCAAAGGAGCTAGCATTAACTTGGGGAGAACATTCTCCAGTAAAGTAGTGCAGAAGGGAAAGATGCTAGGAACCCTGGAAGGGAGACCGAGTGTAGAGCCTGGAGCACATGGCAGGCTTGATGTGAGGAGGGTGGCATGGCTATGCAGAGAGGGCATGAGGAAGTGGAGGTCCGGGAATAACAGAGGTAGACATGTTCAACTTCAGAATGAATGTCAGTTCTTTGGTTCTTTATCCAAACAAGATGGAGAGTAATTGTGCATTACTTTATCTGAAGTGTATGCTTAAAAGACCCTGCTGACTACTGCACCACGAGGCAAAGCAACTAAAAAAATAAAAGGCAAAAAAGCAAGAGACAATGCAGCTCCCAGAAGGAGGCAGATTCTAGATGATGCTTTATTAACATGACACAATTTATTTTAGCAAATCTTTTCAAATAAACAATCTAGGCCTGCAAGGGTAAATAAATGATGCTTATCCTTCAAGAACTTTTTACTTAGGGGGACAGTTACGGAAACGGTATCACACAAGGAAGTATGAAATCAATCTGTCTACTGGTGAAAAATTATTTTATGGACTCAAGAAAGATGTGGCAAAAAGGAGGAGTGGGGAGATAGTTCAGTAGAATAAGTGCTTCCCTGGCAAGTGCAAGGGCCTGAGTTCAATCCCCAGTTCTGAAAAAGAAAGAAGAAAGAAAGAAAGAAAGAAAGAAAGAAAGAAAGAAAGAAAGAAAGAAAGAAAGAAAGAAAGAAAGATGTGGCTAGTGAATTGGACCTAGCAGAGTACAGTGGGTTTCCATAGACTGTGCATAATGATTAGGTGATTCAGTCCGAGAAAATATTAAGAACAGCATGGGCAGCAAAGCCAGTCTCTGTTTCTTCCTTTTAGCCCTGCCGGGGATACTTAGACTCTGTCCCACACCTATGAATAAGGGCTCATCCAACAAGGTGTATGTATTTAAATAGAAAAAAATTATTCCAGTAAGAGACACATCGCCATTAACCCCTTCAAAACGCTTCCCTTGTTTCTAACACACTCAGACACTTGTATCCTTAGTGTCACTTTCTGAAGCAGCTCTGAAATTCTGTCGTAAGTATCCATATAGGTATGATCAAAAAGTATGATGAATGTTGCAGCTGCATCTGATTAACAGGAAAGGAGGGCTTGGAAAAGCATTAGGGTTTGTCCTAATCTGCCCTATGTGCCACATCTGGTGCCTTGTGAGTTATGTCTCTTCTCCAAAGTCAAAATGACCATGGAAAGGAAACATTTTGAATAAATGTAAGAAGCTGAGTTGGTTCCAAAGGATACCTGTAGACACACATTAAAATGCACAAGTTTGGGAGATAGAGCAGAGATTCAGGTGGAGGTACACACAGATTGTAGCCCATCTTTCTCCAGCATTTCTATCACCCTCTAGAGCCTATACATGAATGCTGGAACTCTAAGAGAACCCCTAAGATTCTCGTTCCCTGGAGTTCATGCATATGTGTTAGCAAAATCTGTGGATTTCATGAGATCTTCCCCGATTACGTTTTGCCGTACGGCAAGTGAATCTGGTTCTGTTTGGGACTGACCTAGTTAGTTTAGCCCCTTAAATGGAGGCAAAGGTCCTAGCTAGCCAGAGGAAGCAGCCAAACACTCATGCCCATGCTGGGCAGAAAACAGCAAATAGCCGTGTTGGGACCTGCTCTTTTGTGCGTTGTGGCAGGTACCTGTGAACATCCTCTGAAAGCCAAGGGTCATGTTCTTGGACAGTGGTTGGCAGCGCTGGAGTCACACAATCCCAAGGAAGTAAAGTCGGATAACAATCAGTGATCTTAGAAGAGACCCCTGAACCTCAAATCTGGATCACAGTGCCAGTGACGCCTTAGTCTCAGCATGATGGGACTCTGAACCAAAGGAGTGGATCTGCACTGGACTCTTGATCCATTGAAACTGTAAGATAAAACAGGGCCATTGATTCAATCCACTAAATTTGGGGGAATTTGTTATAAAACAATGACAATCCAACTCTAATTGCCCTGAATTATGCCACATGACTCTTTAGGCAAGCAAACTATGAAGATTTCCAAATATATAGATTCTGCTCATATAAGTATGCGCACACTATATAATATTGCACATAGCATATAAAAATACGTATATTTTTAAAAGATGACAGACTTCTTCATGTCCTTTCTTTCTTCTAAATGACTCTTGTTCAGGATCTAGTTTAATATTATTACGTCTCCAATGCCTCAAGGTAGTTGTCTCTTACATTTTGTCCAGAGTTTATAATTGCTATCTGTAGGAGGATTGTTCTAGTATAAGCTACTCAATCATTTAGGTTCTGCGTGCATTTAAAGGTAGGATCAGTCTCATTTTATGGAGGGTTAGCTGAAAGTATGGTAAAGACAAAAGGCAAAGATCACTCCACGACTTTGGCCTGTGTAGGTATAAGGATGAAATTGGAATTCACTAAAATAAAAAGACTATATGTCTATGGACAGTCAACTGCATGCATGAGTTTAGGTTCAAAGGGGGAACTACTAATCAGAAGATAGAAATACAAGATTTGTTTTTTTAGAAGTATGACACTAAATGAACTCATCAACAAATTAAGTAGAGAAGTAAAGAGACTCCAATACTGTGTCCCAGGCAACGCAATATTTAAAGGTAGGGAGGACGTAGAATCACAAGAGGAAATGACAGAGCCACTGCAGAAGGTGAAAAACAATGAGAAAATGATTACCTCAAAGCCAACTGGTAATTGTTCCACTTTATTTGATACTATGCCAAATGAGATGACACTGAAACTTAAAATTGAATTTTGCAATGAGGAGGTCTTCACACCCCTGACATGGACAATTTCAGCTGTTTGGTAGAAGAAAGCTTGATCAGGATGAAGGAAACTAGGAAGAGGGGAGTGAAAGAGCAACCTGACACTGCTCTTTGAGTCTGCCAACGGTGAGGGTGAATGGAGAAAGGGGTATGTTCTGAAGGAGAGGCCCCGAGGAGTTTAACTTGTGTTTGTAAGTTGGGCCGCATGGAGTGGGCCTGTGTCCTCATGGGGATTCAACAATGGAGAGGAAAAATGGGCTATGCAGGAAGTAGAAGGAACAATTGTGGGCTTGGCCACCATAGCCACAGGCAATGCTTCCATGGAAGTAAAAATGAAGGCAGATTGTGTGTTCAGGTGAGGGTAAGTAGGTAGAAGCCAAGGCTTGAGGGAAAACAAGTGGACCCAAAGTGGGCCTCTGGTCTGTGGGATAAGGCGGTACGCCCTATAGCGAAGATGTACTCGGCTACAGAGTCCTGTTTGCGTCTGTGTGAGTCAGCTCCATCCTGGGCTTCTTTGATTGTTAAAGACAGAGTCTCACCAAGTCATTAAATTGCTCAGACCAGGCTTTAACTCACAAGGCTCCTGCCTCACTTCACAACATGCTGGGGCTGCAGGAGTGTGCCATCCTGCCTTCTGAGGGGCACAGTTGTTATGAGGTTATATTCTGAGTACCAAGTGAGTCTTTATCATGGGAAGTAGGTGCTTATCCATAATGTCTTTTAATCTTTTTCTTCTCCCTTCTCTCTCAATCTCAAAATCCCCTTCCTATTTACAAAGAGCTATCCCTTATTTTCTATCATCTATTTATTCTTTTGCTCTTTCGATAACTTATACTTTGGGATTTTCACACAGGGAATTTATGCTATATTTAAGCATGTGTGTTTGATTTACTATAGTTATGGTCTCAAGATGCATCTATTTATCCACAAATGACTCCAATTTATCTACCTGTGGTAGGCTAGTACTCCACTGCACACAAATGACATGATTTCTTTATCCACTCAGCTATTAATGGATACATTAGCTGCTTCCAAGATTCAGCTGGTGTGAGCTGTGCCGCTCTAAGCACAGGTGTGCGTGGGTCTCTATAATATGAGGTCTTTAGCTCTTTCAGAAAGATGCCTAAAAGGGGAATCACTGGGTCACGATTTTGAAGTAAGATCAGGGTGAATTTACTCAGTGTTGGGAGTTTCTCTGTGGTGTGTAAAATCCAAGACAGAGCACGGAAGCTGGGCTGTCTAGGAGAGAATGACACCAGGCAATAATTGCCAATGAAATCTAAGTGGGAAAGGAAGAAGTGAGAAAATGAGAGAGCAATCAACTGTTGATGAGATGAGCAAAAAATAAAACAGATCGTAGATTTGATAGAGATTATAATTATCTAGTTTAGGACATATCTGAATATGTTCACAATGAAAAGGTTTTACTTTTTTTTTTTTTTTTTTTGAGTGGTGAAATGGAAGCACCCATGTGGTGCAGTATAGTTGGAGTCTGGATTCTAGAAGTGAGTTAAAAGGTTGGCTACAGAGCCCAGAATAAACACAGAAGGGTCCACAGGCCTTGGTAGGGGCCAGGGTTAGGCTGTGATCTGGAGGGCAGTGGCCATGTGAAGACAGAGGACAAGCTGGTCGGAGGAGAGGATGCTAAGGAGCCCAGGAGTCCGGCTGCTGCACTGGCTATCTATGCGGAGAGTGAAAGCACAAAGGAAAGCAATCTTAGTGTCAAAGCGAGCCAGGCAGTAAAATGTGCAAGGCCTGCAGGACTCGGAGTGGGCTCTACGGTGGAGCTGGTGAGCTGCTGGGTTCAGAGGAAAAACCACGTGGAAAGAGCAAAGCTAACAAGGCAGACAGCGCCCCTTGCTCAAGTTCTCCACCAAATCCCCAACCTAGAGGAGCAGGAGAGTGCTGAGGAAAACAGCTCCCACTTAGGAGGGCTCTGGGGAAGCAGGGTCCTCAGGGGAGGGCTGGGTCTTAAGGGAGAAATTGTCCCACTAAGATTCTAAATTAGACGGTAACTGTGTCTGAATGCAAAATTGAGCTCTCTACCTCCCGGCAGTGAGAATTTCATAAAGGGAAAAATGATAGGATACATAGTCCTTGGGATCTGACAAAAGGGAGGCATATCATGCTTTTCAAAAGAGAGGCACATTATCTGAAATTTCATGAATTTTTCCTGTGGATTCATAATTATTCCCTATATCCTTTGCACCTGGAACAAAGCTTGAACTATAATCAGAATACAAGAAATGTTTAACCAAACTTATCTAAGAATGAGGTTTATAATGGACAGTATCTTCAATGATGGTTTTTAAGATTTAAAAGAAAACAACCAAAAAAAAAAATTTTTAAACCCTAAACCAGGGCATAGTTGTATGGTCTGTGTCTCAGATTCAAAGCTAAGTCTTCATCTTAGCTTTGAATCTGAGCTATCTTTTCAGTAGTTAAGCTATGTAATTATAAAATTAGCTTTAGCAATTCTTTTCCTTTAGAAACATATGCAGTATATTATAAGGCACTGAGACAGTTAATAGTTTTTAGTATTTGCTTTTATTCTTTCATTTTGAAGGAGAAAACAGGCCATTTAAGAACATGCAAAGCTAATTAAAGCTTTCCCACTCTTTCATTATCTGAATGTGGTTGCGAATTCTGACTTAAAACTCTTATCAGAAGACTCAACATCCCTCCATGAACAGCAAATGAACATTCAATTAACACTTCAATACAAGTGTATTTTAAATAAAAAATATACTTTATTGTTAATCTCAGCCTTTACAAATGCAAATACTCAATTTTAAAACTCATAGACAGTCTCCTTCCTTTTATTCTTAAGGGAAAATTGTCTCTATTTTCAGGGAGACCCAAGTATTTGGAAGTTGTCACAAAGTGAGGAGAGTATCCCCGCAACACTGAGGTCAGAACTTTGCCTTCAGAAATATGTCCATTAAAATAGGCTTGAATACTGAAGTGTTCAGGGAATATAAGCGAGATGGCACATATGGAAAGTGACCACAATGCTCCTGATGCCTTTCAGAGCTATCCTATTCATAAACCCCTATGGTAGAGCACAATCAGCTGCTTCTTCAAATTTGGAGTAAATTTGGGCTATTCCAACAAATAGTCAAATGGCTACAGTCTTGCTCAGCTTTAAAAAAAAAAAAAAAAACCAAAAACCTGTAAGTAAAATTTTGAAGGTATAGACCCTTCAGTGGCAACTCCTTAAATCAGTTCCTAGACACAGAGAGATAAAAGCAAAGGTCTTAAGCTGTTGGACATTTATGTGCAATAAAATTAAGCTGATCACAAAAATAATGCGTGAATTAATTGGGAGGTGTCGGTTTCAGATCACACATAGTCTGTCCAAAGTGCTATATGTTGAAAATCAGGTTAATGGAATTTTCTTCCCTTAATATCAAGGAGCTGTTTGCTTTAATTTTCTCAATAATTGCCTTAATTTGCTCTACACCTGGTGAGGAGATAGTTTTTGAAAGTCGGCAAAGGAACTAGAACAGGAGACTGACTCAAAAGCAGTGTATTCCTGAACACGTGGGTTTTGCTGGCTGAGGGGAAGGACAGCACCCCACAGGTCATGTATATGATCCTGCATATGACACCTCTGCATACAAAGGGAAGGAGCAATGTGAGGAGAAACAGCACCAAGCCGAGACCGTACAACTAAATAGGGCCATCCACAAACTGTTTCCCTTCCTTAAAACAACCCTCAGCTGAGAGTCACCGCAGCCTGGTCTCTTAGCCATGGGTTCCAAGTTACCACGTGCAGTCTGCAGTGAGTGCTTCTGTCCCTTGACTCTACTCTAAATCTAAAGGACAGCCTTTCCTATAGCAGAAGGCATCAATGTTTAACCATGATACGCCTTCTCTTCCCTTTGGTGCTGAAATTTAGAACAAATTGGGAAGCAGCAGCATGTGCGGTGAGGAATGAGGAGTAGCTGTGGAGAGGAGCCTTGCCCAAAGCCTGGACATCCGAGGCTCCCTCGGGGCTGGGACTCTGCGCACCTTTCCACATTGAGCCTTTTGGTTTGCCTGGGCAGACTTGCTCTTAGCCTGGGGTACATGCCATAGATCAGGGAGTGAGGGATTGTGGAAGGCTGGAGTTCCAGAGAAAGGCACAATGGTAGGGTCTGCGAAACTAGCTTGTCTGGGTAAGTTGACCACACTCTTCAGTGTTGTCTCAGAAAAGATGAAGGGGCTATGTGCAAAAATCACTCACTGGCCTGGGGGCACTAAGTCATGGGTCTCCGTGGAGCTTGAGTCACGAAGTCCAAGCTCCTGCATCCCTTCTCCTTTTCAACCTTTCAATTGGTGGCTTAGACCAAAGTCAAGACGAGGCTGCTCATCACAACAGAAGGTGTAATAAAGCTGGCAGGACAGAAAACACCTAAAAGCAGGATGCTAGAATGCCCTGGGGGGTGAAGAAACAGGACATGTCAAACAAGAATAAATATAAGAAGAATACTATCACATTCTGCACCTGAATCAAGGTAAGAATAATGAAAGTATAAAAGACTAGGCACAGCTTAGAAGCACCATGAATGGTAGTGGGTGGTGGGTTTATAAGATGAAGTGGCTGCCTCCCTGTAGAGTGAAGAGGCAGTCATTCCTGCTTGCAGACAGCAGGCAAAATGGTACCCAGTTCCCTCCCTGGCCTTTTTAAAGAACTATTGAAAAGTAGGACACCTTTCTTAGCATAGAGCTTAGAATGGTGAAAGAGAACCAGAAATGCTTAAAGTTAAGCATCAGAGGAAGAAAATTAGGGTGAGTCCAACAGCTAATTATAACCATCTGAAGAACTATGGTGTGGCAAAAGAATTGCATATTCTCTATGGGGAAACACTTGCCAGTCATAAAACCCACCTCATCTTATAAAATAGAAGTATTGTGGGGAAGGTGTTTAAGTCTATTTTATGTCAAGGCAATGACTTCATGTGAAGAGAATAATTTTAGGTACAATTTAAAGGAACTTTCACAAATCTTATTGTCCTAGTGAAAAATGAGGATGGATCTTTTGATCATCGACTGATAACCTCTAAGTATCTGTTTTAGGAATCCAACTTGAACCTACTGTGTTTTTGGAAAGCTGAAGCCAAGTTTAACAAGCCAGCGCTCAGCATACAGCTGGGTCAAAAAGTCAATTAATCTAGCCAGGTGTTGCTCTCAGGGGTTGAAAGGGGAAGCGGGAACCAGCTGAGAGTAGAAATTAAAACATGATAAATCCTGGAATAGAAAGTTAAAGTGAATATGCTGCTCTATGCCTTATGCCTGTTGGATTTTGAAAAATGACTTATTGAACAATTTGTTAAAGGCCTCCTTCTCTCAGCTGGTGTCTCCAGCCTCCAGTGACAGTGATGGGTCTCTTTCACCTTCCCCTTCTGATTGCCTGGAGAGCTGGGGAGACCCCAGCCAGAGCACACAACAGCCTGGCTGAGCCGTTTTGAGGTGGAGCACTCCCTAACCTGAGATCCTGCACTGCCTGGCCCAAAGGTGAGTGTCCCACAAGCAAAAGTGTCAAAATAAAACTGGATTTTTGAACAGCATCTTGATAGTCACCTGATTTGATTATCACTAACAAGGCAATGGCTGACCCTCTAGAAAACTTTGAAAGAGGGGTTTTGAGTTCAAGTTTCTCAAAATATTATGACCAAATATTAGAAATTTTATTCTCCACTAGAATATGTTCTCTAAGTTAAAAGTAGTAGCAATTGGGCTGGGGAGATAGCTTGGCAGTCTGTCTTCCTGGCAAGTGCGAGGACCTGTGTTTGATCTCTGGTAGCACACGCCATGCCAGCCTGGCACCCCCAGGCACACAATGATGGCCCCAAAACTGGGTGTGGTGGTGCACACCTGTAATCCCAGGACTGAGGAGGCTGAGACAGGAGGATCACTGTGAGTCTGAGCTGCATAGGGAGACCCCATGTCAAATAGATAGATAGATAGATAGATAGATAGATAGATAGATAGATAATTAAAAGTTTAAAGTAATAGCAGTTAATTCTAGCATAAAATAGCAATTCTAGAGCAACAAAAATGAATTTATTGGGTTTTTTTCCTAAGGTTATTTTAGGGAATTCAAGTGCAAGAGCCTGGAAACTGCTTTGAGACCCTTAGCACTAAATGTTCAGAGTAACAAGAATTACCATAACCCAGACACTTCTCTCCTATGAATCAACCCACAACCATTACAAATAAAATTTAAATGAGTACTTGCACCCAAATGTTCGTAAAAACATTATTCATAGTCACCAAACAGTAGAAACAACTTCAAAATCCATCAAAGGATGAGCAGATAAGTAGAACATGTGAACCACACAATTCAGTCCTAAAAAGCAGTAAGGTATAGACACATGTGACACCACCTTAGCGTATGCTAAGTGAAGCCAGCCACAAGGGTCACAGACTGTGTGACTCTCTTTATAAGAGTATCTGGAATACAAATATGTCATTCAGATCCTACTGCCTTAATATAT
>NW_004524633.1:12701937-12720935 GCF_000260255.1 Octodon degus
TATATATATATATATATATGCTGGGTGGCTGAAACAACAGAAATTGATTTTCTCACGGTTCTGGGCATTGAAAGTCTGAGATTAGAGTACCAGCATGGCTGGGCTCTGGGAGGGGCCCCTTTTCCGGCCTTGGGGCCTCTCTCTGTATCCTCACATGGAGTGAGAGATCCCTGGCATACCCTCCTCTTTGTCTGAAGGCACCAGTTCCCTTGAATCTAGGCCCTACCCTTGTGATCACTTTGAACTTTAGTTGCCTGCTGAAAGGCTCTATCTCCATTAAAATCATATGAAAAGTTAGAGGCTCGGCAAAGACATTCAAATAAACACAATCCAGTTCACAGCAATAAGTAAGAAAATAAAAACAGAAACAAAACGTTGATGTGGCCAGGGGCTGAGGGGAGGAAAGAATTGGAAGGGACTACCTTACTGGGAACTGAGTTTTATTCTGAGGTGATGGAAATATTTAATAATTGGAGGTGACTGCACGAAAACATCCTTTGTGTACTAACAGCCACTGAATTTCTTACTTTACCATTGTTAATCTTCTATTATATGAGTTTTACCTTAGGCCTGAGAGATAGCTCAGCAGTCTAAGCACCTGCCTGGCAAGCACAAGGATCCAAGTTCTACCCCAGGTACCACATGCTGTGCCAGCCCTGGAACCCCAGGTGTGCTGTGCTGTACTGTGCTGGCTCAAAAGTGACACATTCCTGTCATCCCAGCACTGAGGAGGCTGAGACAGGAGGGTCACTGTCCCTCCATCCATAGATGGAGTCTGAACTGCATAGGAAGACCCTGTATCAAATAAGTAAATAAAACTTTTTTTTAAAAAAAAACTGTGAACTATAGCTCAATGAAAAATAAAAGTAAAACTGAAAAAGCAAAAGTATATCAGAGAAAAAGGAAAAGTATAGCTCTTCTATCAGAAGCCCCAGTTCTTAAGTCAGTTTTTCAGCTGTATTGTGAAGGGCAAAGGAGCAACCTGCGTCTCCTGCCACAAGAATTCTACATTATAGCCACCCTGGAATTCAGGACTATACGACTAGGAGTGTTCATTTCTCGCTCATCTGTCTGTGGTCTGCTCTGGGGTGGACTTGACTGTAAGCTTCAGATGATTCCCAGAGCTGTTCCGTGTCACCCTCAGCCTCCTCAGACAAGCAGACAGAAGGACTCGCCACCAGCAGTGTGTTCTCACGAAGGCTGAGCGCTTTCCATGCACTGTAAGCCCTCACTCAAATTTCATTCTCTGACTTCCCATTGGCAAGTCGCATTGCAGAACCCACTGTCAATAAGGAGAATAAATACACTAGCTCTCTAATGGAAAGAACTTGGAAGTCACACACACAGTAAAGGTCATAGATGGAAGAATGATAGAATGGAGATATAAGAATAAGATAATAATTCATAGTGAATTAGTAATAAAAACCCTAGTCATTCAAGAGAGACAGTGTGATTGGTCTTTTGTATATCAAATAGCTGTGGTAGAATTATATAGTTGGAGTGGATGTAGTGCTGTATTTCCTCAATATACACAAGGCTGCCTCCCTTTCCTAGATAAGGAGTTGAGGAACAGCTGTGAACTTGAAGGAAACACAGAAAAGAAAAGATACAAAATCTATCTACACTGGGCCTAGTTACACACATTCAGTTACACATTTACCTGGACATTTCATTGTCAGGATGGAAGTTCTTAATGCGTGGAAGGTAGAGAAAGACTACATGGAGTAGCAAGGGAGGGGCATGATGTGCAATTAGCCATAGTTATTATATCTCTGGTCCTGAAAAAGAATCGAGTCTGCAGCTATGAAGAGATGGGAACCTGAATCATGAGGACATTAATCTGTAGAATGTCATGAAATTAAGTGTCTGCAGGTTTGATTGATAACCTGGCAAACTGGACAGAATTCTTTATTAGATTTCAGCCTCCAACAGAATTTCATAAGGGACCCATAGGCCGAGATTAGATTAGCTTTGGTCACATCATCATCTTGTAGTTCCATCTGCTCTTCTTATTTTTTACTGGTGAGTTTTAAAATTAATTGTCTGAACAGTCAGATTTTGATGTTTCTAAAGCTAGAACACAGGGGCTGGCGAGATGGCTCAGTGGTCTAAAGCACCTACTTGGAACAAGCTTGGCAAAGTACAGGGACTGCGGTTCGATCCCCCAGCACCACATGCCAGCCAGCCGCACCCCCTGGTGGGCTGAGCTGGCCACACACACACACACACACACACACACACAATAAATAAATAAACTTTTAAAAAAATTAAAAAAAAATAAATAAAGCTAGAACACAATCACCTGAGCTTGGCACATTTGAGACAGAAGTAAGGGAGGCAGCTGTGGAATCAGACAGAGCTTGAGACTCAGTCTTGGCTTTGCTTTTACCAGCTCAGGGACATTGTTAAAGTTGTTCAATTTTCATTTATAAAATATAGACAAGATTCCAGCTCTGAGGAATGTCAGAAGGAGAGGACTTCTTAATGCAGTAGTGACAACAAGTGATTGAAAGATGACCGGAGCCCTCGGCAAAGGCTGCCCTTCTGGTAAGGCAGGTGAGTCATAGGGTGTGCGGTGTAGAGAGAGCTACAGAGAAAGTGCAAAGCCACGATGCCAGTGGGCACGCTGGGATGGAGGCCGTGGCTCCTCTGGCCTTCAAGAACCTTGAGAGGTAATTTCCTACTAATAAAACTGCCTCAACAGGTGAAAAAACTTCAAGGATTTTGGACTTTTTCCTTTGATATTCCCATAAAAACTTTTATAACCTTATGGCTTTTCATACTCCTGTCAAACTCAGGTAAGAGTTTTTCTCCTGTGTGCAGGTTTCGCTAAACCGCCTAGTACAGCTGCAAGGATTTGAGCAGACTAAAGTGATGGTCAATGTGATGGTTGTATTATCTCTCTAGCTTTCTCAGTGTTTGGGTTGTTTGAAATCAATGTCAAGAACAGGTTTAATTAAACTATAAAATGGATCATGAGAACAATCATGTTGTTCTTATTCATTGGTGCATCCACATACGCAGCAGTGTGATTGATATAAGATTAGAAAGTAGCAAATATGTGTGTAGCAGACAAAAATAAATAATTGCTTAAATTGGCTCAATATATGCTAATGATTCACTAGGAAAATAATCAGTGAACAGGCTCTGTCTTCTCAATTTTTTCCATTTTAGAAACTCACTATTGAATATCTATTGATGCTGGATGCTATTTTAAGCACTTTGAATAGCCATCTGATTAAGCCTTAGGAGGTAGATATTCCAACTTTTATAACTGACAGACAGAAGCCTCAAAACAGGTAACCAACTTCACCAAGTTGATAGACAGCAAATAGGAGGCAGAGCCAGGATTCTTACCCAGTAGTCTCCTGCACTTTCTGGGTTCTCTTTGCCACAGGAGTTAGACCATTCCAGAGTCTTGATATATTTGGTAATACTTGTATTTGCTGGACTTCCTCCAGTTTATTCTAGCAGTTTATGTAGGAATAAGTTCATCTACTTTTTCTATAGTTGCCTTTTCAGCTTGTATACATGAAGACAGAGATAGCAAGACCAGCCATCAATAAGCTCTTAAAATCAGAGAGAACAAGGATATAGGAGTTGATAGATTAATCCCAGCAAGGCCATGAATTTGACAACTTATAAGACAGTGATTATCAGCTTTGATGCCACATTAGAATCATCTAGAGCTTCTACAAGTACAGGGGTCCAGGTGTCTTAGTTACTGTTCTCTCGTTGCTGGGACAACATACAAAACATCCAAAGTTAAAGGAGAAAAGATTTATTTATCTCACAGTTCATGGAGGTTTCAGTCCATAACCAACTGGTTCTAAGGCAGGGTGTCATGGCAGAGGGCCAAAAGTTCCTGGTGGCAGAAGGCATCAAAAGCAACAAGACAAAAAAGGGGAGAGCAAAGGCTACCTGCCCTAGGGCAGGTGTAGCACTCACACCATCTCCATGTCTTCCTGTTACAAAGGATGAGGATGTTTACAAAATTAGGATCCTGCCCCTTGCTGAGTCAATTAGTTAAACTCCTAAACTTTGAAAGTTAACACAATGAATCAACCATAAGTTCATGAGTGTGACACCCAGGCCTCAGAATGTTCAAAGTCTTCAAGATCTTCCCAGCATACAATGGAGCATAAGCATACTTACAAACACAAGACACATACTAACTCGTGTACTTGCACTGTAGGAATAGAGTGGCAGTGAGTGGACAGACACAGAAGAGGAAAATGAGGTGAAAGGGCAGCTGTGACCAAAGAGGACCTTTGGGAGGCTGGTTACCCACTTCATCTTCCTGAAAAATCCTTGCAGTGTCACTTAGTGAATTCTATGCCTTGGACTCCCAAACTAGCCCATTCAAATGACACATTAACATAATTTTTGCTAGAGTGGTATGATTTTGAAAACTCTGTATAAGATTTGGCCCCTCATCAATGTTTACAAATGGCACATTTATTTTCCAACTTCTGGTTATGAAGTTACAGACTATCAATTGAAATTTTGGAGAGCCTGATTTGGTTTGGACCTTGGACTGAAGCCATTTCCATATTTGTTGCCTAATGATTATTTTCCTTCACAAAACAAATTCCAAGATGGGACATGGTATCAGATATGTTCTTCACACGTAATAATAAATCATGAATTCCAGCTGAAACCATAAATTGATAAAAAAAATTTGAGATTGAGGAACACACTCTTGAAGTTCTGCCTCTTTGAAAATATTTTGTGTCTCTAGCTATATTTAGAAGACTAGGCATGTGGTACTTGCCCCCCCCCACGGGTATGAAATCTCCCATCTTGTACATGGATTACATCACATAAATTTAGAAAAGACAAAGTGATACACAACCTTTCAGATGCAAAAACCAATTAGTGTTTGTGTGGAGCTTGGCTCTGAAAATAGAACACAGTGACCTAGATAGCTGTCCAGGAGAAGAAAACCAGAACTCCAGTCTGGAGCAGTAAAACAGATATGCATGGAATTAATCTTTCACACTAAAAAGGGTTCATCAAAGGGTTCCTTTAAATAGAAATCTTGCCTAGTGCTCTTAGGATGCATTTCTGTCTCTAAAAATTGAATATAACTTGGAAAATTTCAGTTTACACAGAGCTCTTCTGGATTAGAGCAATTGTGTACGACACTAGGTTTGTGGAACTGGTGGACCTGGGAGGACTGAAGAAAAGAGGGAAGTGAGGGCCCAGCTGTGGGTGTAGAGCAGGATGTTTATCATCTAACTATGGGCTCATCTTTTAGTATCCTAGATCAAATTCCCCCTTCAGCAGTGTACCTCCTTTCCTATATTTTGGAAATGAATCTTTCACAAACATCCTTACAATTCCTTTTTCTTTTGCTCCTTTCTTTATCCTCAGTGTCTTTCCTGTGTGAACTCACAAAAATCAGCAGTTTTAATGCTCATAATAACCTTAAAGGAACATACTTTGTTTCTCTCTTCTCTGTTGGCTTTTACTCTTTTCCCTCCCTGTCTCTCACTCCTACTCGCTCTCTCTCTCTCTCTCTCTCTCTCTCTCTCTCTCTCTCTCTCTCTCTGGTTCACCCTATTCATACACACAACCTTGACCTCCGCTTTTAGCCTTTGTTACATCTTTCTTTTCTCTCCTGTCCCACCTTCTCCATGTGTGTCACATCTAATTGTCTTCTGCAGACATAATTTTCCTAGGTACAACCTGGTATCTCCACTACAATCTCCAATAATTCTACATTGCCTCTAAAATTGTGTGGAATTATTTTATCCTCGAGCCTACAGTCATCCATGAGACACATTTCCATCCTAGGTTCAATGATTCAGGACAGACAATGTGACACTGTCATTCTACCTCTTCTCAAAAGCATTTTAGCTTTAAGGAACTGTGTGGAATGTTTTTCAGTAGAACCAATCACTGAAGAATTACTACCAGTATTTTATGGGTCAGGGCCAGAATGTTGGACTCTGCACAGTGTTCTCGGCAATCTTACAAAATGCAAAATTAACCTGCACACAAAATATCCATGTATCTCTGGTGAAGTGCACTGGAGATAAACAAAGAGGTGCACCGCTTCCCATGGGCATCCCAAGGTGAGCATATGACAATGTGTCACCTCAGCCTGATGATTCTCCAGTTGAGCTACTCCACTGCTTTTGCCAAATTATTTACTATCCTTCAGCAGTTGCTCAGTCAGCCTAACCACATGTGGCAAGGAAGGCTTTTCTGAGTCTCTTGTATCCCAGCCCATACTTTGCCAAAAATAACAGGCATTTTTTGTCATATTATCCATTATAACTATATATCCATTCCCTGTTAGCTGAAAAATACTATAATAATTTTTCTTTTTGGGGTATGTTTGAAATAAATTAGAGAAATCATTAATGAGTCTATGAATACCATCAGTTATATTTCTGCAGTTTAAATGAAAAAAATGCTGGCATTCACACTTTTTTATGCCTACCCTTCCTGTCACGTTCCAATCTATTCTCCTCAAAACATGATGGAATACTAAGTATTCAAACATTTTCCACCCTTTATCCTCCTCTTATGGCATTAAATGCTCACCACTTTTTTTTCAATAAACCAAAGAATGAAATGTATGTACATGATATATATTAGGAGAAAAGTGACTTCCATGTTTTCTGTGTGTGTGTGTGTGTGTGTGCATGTGTGCATGTGTGTGTGTGTGTGTGTGTGTGTGTTTAAAGAGATTGGTTTGAGTTGAGATAATTAAGGTTTGTGGGAAGAGAAAGGATTACAGAGATTAGTGCAAGAATAAAGAATGAACAGGCATGAAACAATGATTATAAGCTAACATCATTGTTCCTACTTTCCCTCTTTCTTAAAAATATTGTCACTCTTTTCCCAAATAATCTGTGTTAGCAATTTCTGCATACACTAAAGACATTTAGATAGACATGTTCTGGTTCTCTTCCCTGTTCTTGAGATATTTGTCTATGTCTGTGTCAACAGTCAGTAATTTTAATTGTTGATTTTCTCCACTCCACTTCCAAGGCATTCTTCTGTGCTGTTCTAACTTTTATTGTTTTGGTTAAAACACAACCCATCAATCTTGTTGTTCCTTTTTTGCTTTTAGTCTGCCCTTTTATATCACTTTTATTTTTTTATTTACTCTTTCTTTTAGTTTTAGTACCAGGGATCTCTTACCACTTTTAGAATTTCTCTTTTTCTTTGATTCTATGGGGGTCTACGGTATTCTTTGTCTGTAGCTATCGGTTTATTTTAATTTATGTTGTTTGGAATTTGTTGAATTTTCAAAATCCGAGTACTGGCATCTTTTACAAGTTCAGGGATTTCAGACATTATCTCTGCTGATCTTCCTTTGCCTTATCTGCTTACTATCTCTTTTTTCATTCTAATAAGATACATTTTTAAAGTTAAACCTGTCAGTCTGTTTTCAATTTTTCTCAATCATGGAGACACACATTTTTGCTTTCTGTCATTCTAACGTTTATCTATGCTGCTTTGTGGATAATTATTTTTCAGGTCAATATTCTAGTTCACTATCTACAAGCAGGTAATTCCTCCACTTTGCTCGTAATTCAATTCATTTCTAATTTCTGTTCCATTGTATACTTTTAACAATTTGACTAGACAGTGTTGAAACATCTTTTAATTGTACATATTTTATTTGTTTCTATTCTTTAATCACATTTATTCTGTATTTCTAAACTCCTAGTCTTTGCAGCTATAACTTGTTCTTTCTGATAATTCCTGCTTCTGCTACCTAGTTTTGAAATGCATTTGTAGTTTTTCTTTCTACTCCGGACACATGTTTCTTAGGCCTTTATCTCTGATAGCTTTTTTGTGTCTTGTGTTTCACAGTGGGGCCTATTTTTGCCCCGGCTAGTAATGTAGGAACAGTAGCATGCCAGAAGCACAATAAAACTTTAATCTGGAGTTTTTCAGAAAGCAAGTGTATAAATAATTCTTTTTCAAAACTTGCTCATGTACAGGCTTGTGGATCACACTTCTCAGGGTTGTATTTCGTTTCTTTTGCTTTTCCTGGTGCTCAGTATGAAATAGATCGCTTATGCTCCAGACTTTCCTATGTAAAGTGAATATTTTTCTCCTAGTTCACCCAATCCTAATGTGCTCTCTTGAAGATTCTGGCTTTCTGTGGATCTTTTTAAATCTGATCTCCCCACCTTGCTTGGTCTTGTGCTGTGTCTCCCATGTGGTCATTGAAATCAAGGCTTTTGCCCAACAAAAATGAGTAGGAGTGCATCATTGCCCTTCTACACCCCTGGAATGGTGGTCTTCACGGATCATTTGCCTTCCTATTGGCATTTACATGAGATTATAAATGTCATGGAGCATGAACAGCTCCTCTTCTTTGCGTTGTTTATAAGAATTAGAACAGTGAATGGTACACAGCAAGTAATAGTTCCTATCAGTGGAGAGCATAGATGAAAATGAAAGCCTTCCATAAACATGATGACATTTAATTCCCACAACAAATGAAGTAGAATTCCTACATTTTGGTTTTGTTTTTGTATTTTAATAAATACTGAAACCCAAGTACTGCAATTTTAAGTAATCTATACAGAAAGATATAGTGAGAAAATAGGTTAATACTTGATTCTTGGCCTATCTGATAGAGCTTTCTCTATAGCATGATGTCTCAGAAAGCTGAACTTTGCCAATGGGTTTGAACCAGCTTTAAGAACCAGGAAGCTCTAGCTTCAGAGGTGCTCCAACTGGAAATCAGCAGGGAGCTGTCCGTGGTACTGAAAGGCAGCACCCTAAAGCTTAGCTGGATCCAGTGGAACCGTGTGCCTCTCAGTCTATCGCCAGTGCAGCCTTAGATTGCAGGCACAGTCTTTCTCTCTCCATTTATGATACCAGTCACTTTGCTTCATTTTATTCCTACTCATTATGGTATAATCAGATCCTGACCCTGATACAGGCCCAACCTGAACACAGCAACTCCATAGAGCTCTCTCATCAACCAGCCTGACATGGACTAATCGTTCCCTCTGGGTCCTCTTCAGACACATCTCTCAAAAGCAGTCCCATTCCTCGGCCATATTTCTAAAAGTTGCAATGGCCCCTTAGAAAAAACAAAAGGCCAAGCTCCCTGTTTCTAGAAATTTGCCAATGGAGGGACAGTTCCAAATCCTGAGGATAATTCCACTTTAGTCTGATTTCTTTACTATGGTAAAAATATTATAAAACTAGGCCTTTAAAAAATTTCCTCAATAAATGTACTGCCCACTACACTGATCAATCTGTGGCACTTGTCTACATCTTTTATGCAAGAAAAAAAAATTGTTTAACTGAAATTTCAGGCCAACAAATATTGACTTTCTCATGGTAAATCTCACAATTTTTTCAGTACTGAAAAGGAAAAAATATTCTGAACTTTCTCATTCATAAATATGATCTCAGATCAGAATCTTTAAATGCCTTTACATGGGAATTAAGATTTACAAACTGAAGAAAACAGCAAAGATGGGCTCTCTAGCCTTCTGGTCTGCTTATTTGCTTATCCAATCATGGTTTACTTCAATTCTACCTGACAGGAGTTTAAGCAGCTCTCAGTGCTTATTGGAGCGCCCTCTGGCTGTCTAACCTGGCCTTCCCATGTCATCTGAGCTCGTGGAAGGAGTTGTCTCCTAACATAGCGAGTCTGATCCGGCAACGTAAGCTCTGTCCCCTTGCTCACATTGTACAACAGGGACAGCAAAGGGGTGCTGGCCTCATCCAAAGAGTAACACAGTCCTCTCAGGATATTTATCAACTCAGGGATATGTAATTTTCATAATACCCGCTTGCTGAAAACCAGCTATCAACTCATCAACTTATTGGTGGAAGAAACATTTAAAATCCAGAAGAAGATGCTAAGATCTAAGCAGGTGCTGTGATGCCCACCAGCAGACTCTGACTCTGACTTAAGCCCATGTCTTCTTGAGGAAGCTATGACTTTTTTTTTCCCTAATTAGCAAAAGAAGAAAAATGCCCTGATCTCCTGGAGTGTGGGGCTGGAAGGGTAATGCAGAGCTGTGCACGTTGGTGTGTGGAGGTGAACGTATTTGATACACCTCATTATGTCCCTGAATGTCACAGAACAGACAGGGGAAATTAGGCCAGGCAGGCAGGGGTCTCGCAGGAAGTTAAAACTATTCTCACAAAGCACCCCCCCCCAAGACATGGCCATCTATCATATTAACACATCCATTCACATTTTGCTAAGATCTCTTTGCCACTTCTTTGGGTGCTGCAAAGCATGTAGTACCAGAAAGCATTCTGGTGAAATATGTGAACAGCTCCCACACCCATGCACACTCAAAAAATGAACGCTATAAATTGCTTACTATGCCCCTTAGTTTAGTCTTCTGCTAGCTTAGGAATTGTCCATACTGGACAATGTGCTCTGTAGGAGGTTTCCAAGACAGGCCTCTCTTTCATCTGGTGTGGACCTCTGGTTCCTTGGTCCAAGTTGTGTTGCTCTCTAGCGCCATCTAGCAGTCGGTCGACTCACCACGGGTGGGACCTCAGCTCTTGCGGCTGCCGCGGCTCTCCTTAGGACAGAGGCCTGGAGATCTCACACAGAACAAAGGCAGGTAGGTGTTCAGTCTCCAAGTTGAAGAGCACGTGGAAAAAAAAAAATGTCAATCCTTTCCTTGACTTTTAAAACCCTCTTTAGTTTGAAACAGGCTTTCTCCGTGAAAAATATCAAAGAAAGAACATCAGACAAAATATTCTGTTTCGAAGAGTGATGAAAGATTGGCAACTAATGAAAGACAGGAGAAAGAGCCCCGCGTACAAAAAATTGCCACCGTATTTTTAAAATAAATAAATAAATAAATAAATAACTTTAAGGACCTGAATTTATTGTCCCACATAAAAGATTTGCATGGAAAGAGCAAGCAGGTGACAGATTTAGGTTACAACGCATCTGCTTGAGAGACAGTCAGACGCAGCCCTCTCGGCGGCTATTCCGATGCTATAATTTCGCGTTCTTTTCTATCCTTCACAGTGCTTGTTAGCAACCTACAAGGGGCTCCCTTGAAGCCCAAAGGGGGAGTCGCAGCGCGCTCTCCTCTCCGCGCGTTTTGTAATACTAATTAACTAATTCCCAGCCACATGAAGGGAACCTGCAAAGATTCGCTAAAGGCAACCTGCTAAATAAATGCTGACAGTTTCCTCCGTTTTCAATTAGATGAAATGACACATTGGGACAAGGAGTAGCCTGGCTTTCTAATGATGGGCGTTTTATGAGTTTCTCATTCCTGGAAATGAAAAGGTACCCTGGCTGGTTCTCCACTCAGACACAAAAGGAGGACCAAAATCCACTCTTGCATACATCAGAGCGAGGTTCTGCCTTTGGTGGCTATGTTTGTGCACGGATGAAAGTGAGACTTGGTCCAAAACATGCTGATCCAGAGACTGTCTCTGCTTAGGTGAAATATCTGACAGAACACAGCGCAAGGACCAAAGAGAACAACCAGTGTAATTAAATCCATACAGGTGGCACTGGCTCTGCTCAACAGCCCTGACTCCCGGCCCCTCCCTCCGGACTCTCGTGTTTGTGTTGCCAGTCTCTTGGTAGCCTGGCAACTGTTGCTATGTTTGCAGTAATAAGAAGTGGATGGTGCTGGTGTCTCAGTAATGATCCAGATACCAGAGCAATGATTTCTAAATAGATTTCTGAAGCAGCTCTTGCAATTGCACTGCACAATTTAACAGGATTAATTTTGCATTTTTTTTTTCCTTTTACCTTCGGCACCTTCTATAGCGACTAAATCTAACACTCATATAATGTAAAGTTGGCCACATTCTTCCTTTTGTTGGCTAGCATTTGAAACAGAACGTTTGTTATTTAAAAAGGCCACATCTCACAAGTCATTACTTCTTATTATCTCCCTAGGACCTATGGGATTTAATTTTTACTCAGTATTTTGGTAATGGCTACTAAGACAACCACCAAAAAAAAAAAGTACATCCAGAAGGAAAGCAGTGCCTGGACTAATCGAAGTAGAATGAACAACAGAGACACGTAGTGTTCATATTTGTGGCATTAGCTGAGGACTTTCTATTAGTGAACAGATGTCTTAAATGCCTCAAATGCAAACAGGCACCAAGAGATCACTAGTGAATAGATGTTTACCACCCTCCATGTCATTCTCAAGGAGACAGTGGGAAAAAAGAAATCCTTTGTGGTTTTCTGGCCATAACTTACATGTATTTGCTAATTAAGGTTAAAAGTAACCCCATCACTAGACCTAGCACAGCCTAGGTGCTGGGGGCGGGAAGGTGTCGTGTGGTTAATAGTGCCATTCTTACCAGCAGCAATGTTAATCTGGCCACAGGCTCGAAGGGAAGGCATATTGCAGGCTTTGATCATTTGCTGGGTTCTAGACATTATGGTGTGTTTTTGTAGGCTCGTCGTAACACTGACGTATCACACCGCTTCTACAAGGTAAGAGTTACTTCTCAGGATTCTGCAAATGAGAAAGCTGAGGCACGCATGGGAAAGATGAGTGATCTCCCCGTGGCCCTGCACCTAGTCCACAGCAGCACTGAGCCTTGAGCCTGGATGAGCCCGGTGCCAAAGCCTAGGCTCCCTCCACTCCTGGCTGAGCTGAGATAGTGAAGGAAAAGCCAGCTACTCTCACCTAATCAGCCGTGTGGCCCGAGCAGCTCCCTTCCTTCTCTGTGCTCCCAGATCCTCATCTGTAATGCAGGGGCGTGAGACCCCGCGTCAGCCAGGAGCTCGTCGGAAAAGCAGAGTCCAGGGCCCCACGCAAGACCTGCTGAATCACAATCTGCATTTTAACAAGGCTTTAACAGGTGGCTTATGATTGTACATTAACATTTAAGAAGCATGGGAATTGCCAGCAGCTGTGGCCCCTTTAGCTGTTGTTAGAATGTCCCCCTCTCCTCTGTTTCTGCACACAACCCCATTTCCAAGGTTATTGTACCTCTCTCTGCCAAATTTCCTTATCTCACCATTATGTGTGTCAGAAACATCCTGTCTTCCAGAAAAGGTGCATCTGCCTTAATTCATTTACCACCATTTACTTGGTATAATGTCTGTATTGCTCTAGTTTCTTGAGGGGCAGACACATTCCTATGGGATTACTTTGTATCTGCAATACCAACTTAAATAGTATAGTAAGATTAAAAAAAAATAGTGAAAGTAATGTTGAACAAATCTTTCTATTTTATAATGATCGCATAGTGTTCTGAGTATAAGATACTTATCCTATCAGTTATGAGTATTTTGAGGCAAGCTCTACCCAAGTGGTTTTTTGTAACTATAAAAACAAAGTCTGAAAACAGTCCATATTTAAAAGAACAGTTTTCTAATTTATCGAACCCTCTACCTTTTCACCACATGGATGGATGAAAGAATCCATTCCAGCTAAGCTCAACCTCAAAATCTCCCCCAGCAAGAAGAGTTCTGGATGTCCTCAACCAGCCCTCAACTGGTTAGATATCCACCGTGTTCATTGGTATCATGGCTTAGGTATTAGTCTGTGTCAGAACATAGAGACTATATTGAAATCACTAGTGTATGCATATTTCAATGGCACCCCCTACTGTGCACACACACACACACACACACACACACACACACTCCCATACCTCCCTGAGGTCAAGTACCATGTGTTAATATTTGTATTTTTAATCATGGTTCCAGTGCTTGGCACCTAATGTGGAAGATGTGTGTCTACTGAAAGTAGAAATGAATCAGTGGACCTTTGAATGAGTGAGCCCCTTCCTCAATGCACATCTTTCTGGTCCCAAAGTTTCTTTGCTGTTTCGATGTACTCATTTCTTGTCCTTCACATTAGGGTCATTCACCGACACCAAGAACACGGAGAAGCACAGTTGGCATCCTTTACCAGTGCTGCACTTTCATGCTACAGAGGCCGCCGGAGCTAGTCATCCAGGAGCGTGTGCTTTGAGACACAAGAGGCTCATGCTCCTTCACGACTGATAACACTGAAAATTGAAGCAAAGTTTATTTTCTTCTCTCAATCAGTCATATATTCATTTCACAAACATTTACAGAGAGACTATATTTTAGCAGATGTTTGCTGGAGACTGGAGACGTTCAGAACAGAACAGCATATAATCTTTTCACCACGTAATCATTACTCTGAGAAGTGGCCCAGATGCATCAATAGTTCAGAGTGGAACGCAGAGTAAGGGCACTTGACTCGAGGTCCTGTCAACACAGGGGATGGCCCCAAAGCAAGGAGAGGCAGGCAGCAATGACAGCAGATCACAGGACCTGTGGACATCTTCCAAAGGGGTTTTGACCTGGACACAGAGCTGGAGCTCATAACTATAATAAGTAGCTCAGATTGAGTTCTTATTCTACACCACAATAACATGTTAAATGTGTTATTTCATTGAAACTCCATAGCAATGAGAAATGTATTACCCATGGAAAGGAAATGAGCTCCAAGAAAACAGGGTTGCTTATACCTAGGGCAGGACTTGCACCTAGCTAGTGTGGCCCTGAAGTGGAAGCACAGCAGTAACTCTGCTGAACAACACCAAGAAATGAAAAGCAGAGCAAAGCAAAATTGCCAGCAGGCCTAAAGGCAGACTGCAGTTGGAAGGCTGCCAGCAACTCTGTCAGATAGAGCATGGGATAGGGAGGGGACAGTGAGCTGCCGGTGTGAGGCTGGCTGTGACAGGTGTGGGGTGGAAGACAGGCTCAGGAGGGAGGACATACTTTGCCCCTGACAGAAGTGATGGTTGGCTGCCACCCTGGAAAAGAGAGCGCAACTTGAGGCAGAGGGACCAATGTTCAATCTCACTTCTGCCTCCTGAGAACCATGTTGGCTTGGGCTTTGGCTCGCTAAAATAGGGGTCATGATAACACCATGCCTGTTTGTCTGTTTGATCATTATTTCATGGACTGGATGAACACTTTATACTCTCCTCGGGAAGTTTATGTGCCCTTTTGTTTCCCAACAAGGATAAATGTCTAAGTCAACTGATGCTTTTTGAAATGGTAGGACACTCCTCTGCCCTCATTTAGGCCAGTTTCACCCTTGAATTTCACATCCTTTTTCCTCCCTTGTTTATTCTTCCTGGTTGTCACACTGAGCCCTGCTGACCAACCCTCGGACAAATTCCCATTTGGCTTAATGTAAGGGTTTCTGGATGTTTTGATGGAGCTATAGAATAGAGTGACAGAAATTGGTGAAATGACTTCGGAGGATTTCAGCTTTTCTTTATAATCCCTGAAAAGAAAACCTGCACTTAATTGTGAATCTGCCTGTGAAAAGCGAGGGTACTGCTGGGAAAAGAAATGGAAGAGCTTAAAATGCTAAAGTTAACGAACTGGCCTTACCCAAATGTTTCATTCTACCTCTCATTCTAAAACCGTCCTTTATTTCTTAGGGCAAGATAAGTCTGATGCTCTTTTCATCAATAATCTTTTATCAGGTCAGTATGGAGGAAAGCAAATTCTAGGATCATAGACTATGTTAAAATTGATGACAAAACACCAGGTAGGATGTGCAGTGCTTTTTTTTTCATACATTTTCTAAGAAATAAAATGTTTTAGTTGAGGAAAGGTGCATATGAGCATTTTTCTGCTGTTCTGGTTATCTAAATTTGAATTTTTTAAACACAATTTTTTTTTTGCCAAGGTGCTCTAGTTAATTTTTTTAAAAAGAGCAATTGCTTTAGCACAATAACAGTCACTTTTGCTTTTAATTTAATTTAATTCTATTTTAATTTTCTATATTTGGTACAGGGTCTCACTATACAGCTCAGGCTTATAGTGATCCTCCTGTCTTCCGCCTCCCCAGTGCTGGGACTACCAGTGTGTGCCGTCACGCCCAGTCTCTGTGGCTGGCTCAATGCTCCTGGGAGTGGGACAGGTATGGCATGCGGTCCCAGGGATTGAACCCTGGTCCCTGTGCTTGGCTAACCAGGCACTTAGTTCACCGAGCTATCTCACCAGCCCTTTAATTTTAAAATCTGATGTGAAGGAGAAAAATAAATTTATTGATTATCAAGTTTCTTCAGATTTTTTTTCAAATACATACATATACGTGAACAGTATACAAAATATAAATATGGCTAGAATTGGAACATTTGTACAATTAATCAACTAGCACAAATAGATGTTGGGCTACTGTGTTTGGCCCTATGCAGAAAGCCAATATATTGGTGCCTCATCTTGCATAAACATTTTTTGGCAAATGAAATATATTATCTTCTTTAATCCTTCTTTGAATTGTTAATATTTTCCTAAAGAATACACAATACATTATGGATGAGAACATAAAATGTATGTGTCATTTTCCTTTATTAATCTAACCCCTTTATTTACTCCGTTAGGTTATTTTCCTGGACAGGTATGCATTGCCCTAACATTTATTAAGCACCTACTATGTGCCATCCCCTAAAGAAGATACTAGAAACACAGTGGTGGGTTATACATCGCTACAGACATGGGGAATTCATAGTCTAGTGAGAAGAACAAAGAAGTGACCCAGATGAGAAGAACTGAACCAGGCATTCCATCCCCTGAAAGTTTTTGGGAAGAGGGTGGGGAGGCTTCCAGAAGCAATGCTATTTAACTTGAATCTGGAAAAATTACCAAAGCAGGAAAGGAGGCAAAGGGCATCCTAGGCGGAGAGGAGTGTGGGCCAGCGCAAGGGCAGGGAGGTGGGAATTTATGTTGTATGCTTGGGGAACAGTGAGGAGTTGGCTATGACTAGGGCAGATGAAGTGGGTAGAGACTTGCAGTTAGAAGAAACAGAAATAACTGAAAAACATGGAGACCAAGGGAAAATTGCACCCAACAGCTTTCTTGGCCATCACTGTGACCGCATACTCTTTGTCCAGGCAGCTGGGGTGCAGTGATCCAGGTGGGCCTGAGTAGAGCAGCCGGGGGAGAGTAGACCGGGGGTCTTCCATGAAAGAGCACTGGGGGGTGACAAAATGGAAGTGCCCAGAATATGTGCAGAGTCTGCAGCTGTGTGGCCTAAAGGCATCATCTCAAGGACTTGGGTAGACATGAGGGTGGAAACACCGTTGGCACTGCCCATGAGCATAGTGACACCGACACTGTGGAACCCAGCATTAGGCTCCAGCTGCTTACCAGGCCATCACCTGCTCACCAGGTGACACCGTGGTCACCTGCTTACGAATCTGTCTCTTCCTATGGTGAAGGAAGAGACATAAAAAACCTAGCTCCACGAGAAAAGGAAAAGAAAACAAGCTTACTTACTCAAAGGTTTCACAGCCTGCAGTTTGTTGCTGTATGCGCTGAAAGAGGCTGAGGAACCTGAGATCTACTGAAGCAACGGCCTGCATCTCGGCCACATGCCTTCGCTTTCTTCTCTGCATCTCTACTCCCACACCACCCCCATCTGCCTTCACACCCAGAATAACGCCTGTCACGTGGTGGTTACTCATCAAAAGTGCATTGAATGAAAGAATGGACGTGTGCCACTGACTGGGTGCTATTTATTCTCTCCTGTCTTCACTACAGAGAAGTCCACACTCTGCTCTTTAAACATGCATTGCCTGCAGCACTCTTCCCTCTGCAGCAGGGAGAGCCTTCCATGGGCAGACGGTGTACGGACCCTACATTGCCCCTCCCCCATCTCCCTCAGATACATGGTTCACCATGGAAAATAATGGATACCTTTATTGATCTCACCAACTTTTCTCATGAAAGGACACTTGAAGAACACAAACTGTAGCTCTTTAAGGTTGACGGATTTAGAATCTGACCAAAGCCTTTATCAAAAGATAAGAATCAGCTGAGCAGTAGGCTCTGTTGGGGGCTGAGGCCACAGCCCAGGTGCCCGAGATGACGCACCAGTTGCAGAAGTGTTCATACAGTTCGTCTACTCGGCCACATGTGTGGAGCAGTTGTGCTGGGATTTGGAAATGTTCTGCACCTGCATCGCTCTGCTTAATGAAAAACAGCTTTAACTGAGTACACCAAGTGCTCTTACCAGGGTGAGTCCGGGAGAAGGTGGAGACCCAGCGTCTTCGGGAGGAGCTGAGGTCCCGAGGCTGATTCTCATTGCGATTTTCCTTCAGGGCCCAGGGTTATGGCCTACGCGCTTCACCTTCGGCTTCCTCCACACTCGCAGAGAGCTTCGCATGCTCACCGGAAGCTTTCACCTTCTCTCCCTGTTCTAAGTCTAACCTAAGCGAGTGTGCTGTATGTGGACGTAGCTGGAGCCACGACGTGGGAGTGCTATGTGTTTAACATCTTGTCACTCGCAGAACTGATGGAATCCTCCTTTTTGTTTCAGAATTTCATGTTTAGGGGTTGAAAAGCTAAATTGATGAGCATTACCAGAGAGAAATATTTTTTGAAAAGTAAGTGAAGCTGATGACACGTTACTTTACAGCTTAGTGGAATTCAGCAAATCTAATTCTATTATCCTGTCAAAGTTTCAGCAAAGGAGACCTGAGCACATATTTTAGATGAATCTTTATAGATTTCAGGAGCCACAGCCACATCTGCATCCATCGGACGCAGCTGGCTCTGACAGCCACTGTTTTACTAAAGGGGAGTAAATAATCTCACAACAACTAATTAAGCAAAGTTCACTTTGGTGACACGCCGCCTGCCCATCTCTCTGGAAAGATTGTCAGGCAGTAAATGATAACTATGTTTTTCATTTCAAAGGCTTTTCAAAGTTGGCATGCTCAGATTTACCTGAGCACACTGACACAAAGGCTTTTCTTTATGAATCATAGAATACAAACCTGAAATGCAGATTTGGTAAAACATTGAAGGCCGGGTCACTCACGCCTTTATTTATTTTTATGATCAAGTATGAGATACAGTCTAAAAAGTGCATTCTGACCAAAATGCCAGGAGTAGTTGTTTTAAAGCCTTCTCCTGCCAGCTCATCTGTTGGTTAGAGGCCCACAAGCTGACAAACTGGAAGGACTTCATGACGCTCTCAGCAATTGGTGTCACTGTGAGCTTGTGCGGAAATGGTCACCATGAATAGTGACTGTTTCTTGGTTAAGGT
>NW_004524633.1:12721093-12724406 GCF_000260255.1 Octodon degus
TGTTCTTTTTTTGGCAGAACCGGGGACTGAACTCAGACCCTTGCGCTTGCCAGGGAAGTGCTTATTCTACTGAGCCATCTTCCTGGCCTCTTGTATACTATATTTTATATATAGCAAGGTACATAGGTTTCTATTTGGAAAGTGGAAAAACTGACCAAAACTGTTAGGAAACAGGGAAATATGCCCTCGGGTAAAAATAGGAGGCTGAGTTCTGAGCTGAACACAGTCCACCAAAACCCAAAGCCCATGTGTGCTCTTTTCAGAACAGCAGAAGAAATCTGGCTTGGAACCTAGGATGAAAACAATGTTAAGGTAAAAATAGGAAGTGATATTTTGCATTGAACTGTGTCCCCCCTAAAGCACATACAGAGGTCCAGAACTCAGTACCACAGAAGGCGACTTTGTGTGGAAACGCAGCTGTGGCAGGTACAGGAAGTTAGCTGGAGCTAGTACGGGATGGGAGTTGGCCTTTAATTCTATGTAGCCCAAGTCCTTGTGAGAAGAGGAGGGTGATAGGCAGCAGACCCTGTGAAGGCCATGGTGACAGAGGTGGGAGTGATGCATGTACAAGCCAGGGAAGGTCATGGCTCATCAGCTATTACCAAAAACTAGGAGACAAGGATGCTTCGGGCTTTTTCTCTGTGCCTCAAGAAGGAGCCAACCCTGCTGAAGACCTTAATTTGAAGCCTCAGTCCCCAGAACCGTGACAAAATATATTCCTGTTATTTATAGCTGCCCAGCTCCTAGAACATTGTTATGGAAGCCCCAGGAAATTGATTTGGGGATGCTAGAGCCCTACAAAATGCAGGAAGCAGGCTGGGGACTGAGATGAGGTTGGCTCCCTCCATAAAGGGAGCAGCGAAGTGCTTCATTTTCTTCATCACTTGAGATTTTACAGAACACCCACACCTAGCCCAATATGAGGCTTCAGTGACTTTGTTGGTGCCTCCCAGAAAATAATATATGTTCGACTCAAGTGGTGGTGACATTTTTAACATTTTAGAATGCCCATACACATCAAAGACACTGAGAGACACTGTGATGTTTAAGTGAAACTTCTCTTACAGCTGCCATAGGCAACTGCTCCTGCAAAAGGCACAAGCCTAACTAGAGCAGACATCGAGAGCAAGTTGCAAGGGGTTGAGGTCAGACACAACTCAGGTTGGGCAGGTGGCTGACAGCAGATGGAGTCAAATAAAGGAGATCATGGCTTGAGGGGACAGGGACAACACCTGGAGGCCAAACACTGATGGAACAACTAACAGCTGTGTCTAAAAAGAAAATTCAAGTAGGTCAAAAAATAGGCCTGCTAGAACATAAGGGAAGTCTGAGGTCTTTGTCTTCAGAATCTTTGTCCTCCTCAGTTGGCTCCTTCTTTAGAGATCAGAGCATGCCCAAAGGACTGCTTAACCATCTCCCCCTAGAGACTCATGAGGCCAGATCCCTGTCCCTTCTTCCATTGAGACACTGCAATCTAACACAGGAGAAGGAATTTGCCTTTGTGGAGGATGTGAATGGAGAGTGTTGGGCCAATGGCTTTAAGGGGGCCTACTGCAGGAGCAGGCAAGGCAACACCCATCCTGGTAGAGCCGCCCTCTGTGGATCTGTGATTTGCAGCTGGGTCAAAACCGTGAGTCTGAAGTGCAAACCATCCATGTATTTACCTGTAATAACACTGGTATGTTAATTTTTTTTTTAAATCTAGCCATATGTCTTTGTTCTGAAATTTCAATCGGCCAGAAAAACACATGGACTGATGCTGAGGACCAGCTGGTTGGTGTCCCGGCCCACTCATCCGCCCACTCCTCTTTTCATGGGATGAGGAGGGATTTCTAATCTCCAGACACTTTGCTGAGTGCTGAAAATAAAGTCAAATGCAAGGCATGGCTTCTGATTTAAGATAACAGCCCATTCAAAAAGGCACAATCAAATCCACAGAACAGTAGGATATAAAAGAGAGCAATTCTTCTACTTCCAGGCTCATAACATGAGGGAAAAGGAGAATATTTTACTTCTACGAGGCAGGAAATAATGGGTGATGCAGCTAGCAAGGTAGTCTGGGATCTCCTTCTCAGCCCGGCCGTGGCTTCTCAGTCCTTGGGCTTTGGGGCCTCAGGGGCAGGTGGAAGAGCCTCATGTTATAGGCAGACCATTTGTATAACTTTTCTGAGAGTAGCCTGGCAAGGGGTAGTGGGTGCCTGAGCCCACCAATAATATTGTCTGATTTAGGTTTTAGTTAGTTTGGCTACATTCAAAAGGGGAGAGTGCTACAACTGATAGCATAATATCTACTTCCTATTCAAAGCTGATGTTTCTCTTCCCCTAATCACCAACTCAGACATTTTATTTCTCCAGAAAGAGGTAAGGGATATACCTTTATATACCTCTGCTTTTTCTCCAACTCTTACCATAACCAATTAAGGTGGCTTACTGCTAAAACCGCCCAGTGTCACAATAGTCTGCATAGATAAAATATTCTCTAGTGCCCGTTCCCCGAAATTACCAGCAACTGTTAAGCATCAATAGGCAATATTGTGGCTGGGGAGATGGCTCAGTAGAAGAAATGCTTCCCTCTCAAATGCAGGGGCCTGAGTTCAATCCCCAGTTCCACCAAAAAAAAAAAAAAAAAATAGGCAATATTTTCCTTAGAATGTCCCTCTACTGTTAGGCTCTCCAGCTGCAGTGGAAGTCTAGAAGAAGTATTTACAGTGTGTGTTCCTATGAGCGGAATTACAAGGAAACATTGATCACGTTTCAAAGCAAAACAAAACCATCATTGTCTGCAGCTCTGTTAATGGGGCCTATTTACAGCTTGCCCTGTATTGGCAGATGCTATTCATTATGTGTCCCAGGACTGATTCTCCACACCTGTGGGCACTTGCTGTGCCCAATCTATCAGTAGGGGTAATTCCTTTAAAGAAGGTTAATCACATTAATCCCATTTTACAGATGGGAATAAGAGACAGTTGGTTTATCATATTTTCTCAGGTCAGGTAGTAAATCAATGCCTAATTAACATGTATTAGAATTTTTCCTTTATCCAATTTTAGATTATGCTCCTTCCCTAAGGCACTTAGTTAGCATCAAGCATTTGCTGACATTGACTCCTTGCTGATGCATGTGACAAACAGTTGATCCCATACATAGCAAGGCACTGAGCCACCGATCAGCACAAGGCCTCCACAGGAAGTGGTTAGCAGGTGTGTGGATAGGGCTCACCAGAGGAAGAGATTGAGGGACACAGAGAAAAGAGAGAGAGAGAGACAAAGACAGAGACAGAGAGAGACAGAGAGGCAGAGACAGAAGAGACAGA
>NW_004524633.1:12725696-12738930 GCF_000260255.1 Octodon degus
CAATGATAAAAACAGGCTTAAATTGTGGCTTGTAAAGGAATCTAGCTACCATAGCAGGAAAGGACTGACAACTAGTTCATCTAAAACTAGACTTCATAGTCTGAATCACGAGGCCAGTGGTGATTTTTAAACTTTATAAATCATCTGAATCACATGGAAAAAGCACTAATTGCTGGACACACCCAGAGCTTCTGGCTTAGCAGGTTGATGTGAGTTGGGACATTGGCATTTCCAGTGAGCTTCTTAGAGATGCTCCGTCTGTGTTAGGGACCACACCTGGGAATCATTAACCAGGAAACTGCATATTTAGTGTAATTATCTTTGACTAGTGGGCATAGCTTTTGAATTATGGAGATCTGGCCTTCGAAAAGAAGAATCTTGTAGCTCTTTTTGTGGTTCTAGAGGACACATGGCAGATCAGGAAGAGCTGAGCAAGCAGAACTGAAGAGATGATAATAGATCTTGGGAAATACTGGACCAGGAGAACAGCTGGAAAGTCTGCTGATGGAGGTAAACAGGGTAGCCAGAAGTGACAGTCTGCTTTTTGGTCTGGATAGCAAGAAGAATTATTGGCTCATTAGTAGAAATTGAGAGGAGTTTTACCTTGTGTCTTTCTACTTTTTGTTTCCACACAACCTCCTAACACTCTCTTTATCTATTGCTGGTTTACTACATTCCTACAGCATTTTCTTTCAGCCTTTTTTCTGAGAAGGACTAATATATCTAATAGGCAACTAGACACTCTTGCTTCTTTTGGGGGTTGGGTTACTGGCTTTATCTTGAAAACTTTTAATTCTCCCACTGGTCCTAAAAGTCCTTTCTTGTCAGATCAACTACACAGCTTACTCTCTGCTCAAGGAACTTGGCAGCTTTAAGAACTCCTAAGTTGCTGATTTCTGTATTTTAACTGAAGTCTATCTCAGGAATATATTGTCAATGACACAGGCATCATCTTCCAAGATCTTCCAGGTCTTTAAAATAATATCTATAACTTCAAGTTTAAAAATACCATGTTAGGGCTGGCCAGATAGCTCAGCAGACTAAGTGCCTGCTTAGGCAGAGCACCAGGACCAGGATTCCATCCCCGGTCAGCCAGGGCCAGCCCTGCCCCAGGGGTGCACTGAGATGGTGATTAAGACGGGCAGGATGGTGCGTACCTGTAATCCCAGTGTTCAGGAGGCTGAAAACAGGAGGATCACTACCAGTCCAATCTGTGTTGTGAGACACTATAGACCCTGTTCTAAATACATAAAAAAATAAAAATAAAATATCATGTTGGTGTTTTGGTCTTATACTTTGCTTTACATGAGTTTATTTCCATATGTAAAGGTGCATTTTAAAAACATTGTGTACAATGTGCATCTTTTGGCATATAGTCTTCAAAATTAAATTAATTGTGAGTATAATTTTTAAAGCATTTTAATTATTTTTTCTAATAGGAGAAAAACAAGCAAGAGTAATTACACCTAGAGTAATAGGGAAGAAAATTCCTAAGAATCTCTTTACAAAGATTTGCAATATATTTTAAATCCCACATAATATATGTGATCCTATTCAATACATCTTTAAAAGAAAATTAGATTTTGTACATGGAGTTTTCTTAATGTGAGATTTGTATAATAAGAGTATGTCCCGGCCTGGCTGAGTTAAGCCAAAGGTTAATGCTTACATTGTTTATCATTTTATCTTAAAATATGAAATGTTTGTCTGTGCCTGATTACAAAGACTCTTTCATTATTTAAAAAAAAAAGATTGAATGAGAATCTTATATAGATGACTTTAAACACATAACCTTTAATTTGTAGAGTTTAAGTGACCCTGCCTCCTACTTTTCTGGAAACCTTGAGGCTCTCTTTCATTGTTGCCACTCACTTTCTTCCTCTCTTCCCCCAATTTTTTCTATATCATGAAGCCTCACCTCTTTTCCTTTAGATAGGGAAAATATGCTTCTCCTTTCTCCCAAAAGGGTTACATTTGTTCCATTGATGTATCCATCATCTATCCATCCATGCATGCATCATCCATGCATGCATCCATCATCCATAGATCCACATACATACATACATCTATCCATTCATCCATCTATCCATCTATCCATGCATGCCTTTATCACCTCCTCCACATTCTGCCCTTTCTACCTAAGATTTTCTTTTTCTCTTTGACCTTCTCTCTCACTTCTTTCCTCTAGCTCTGAAACTTAGGTCTCATGACTTCAAGTCATGAAAAAGGTAGTGATTCCTCTTTAAATAGCAACTTTGTTATTGCATTTCCCTGTTAAGACACTGGTCTCAAAGAGAAGAAAAAAGGAAGAGAGACATGAGACATATGCTGTAATCAAGTCTTGCTCCCTTTGGCAATGATAAAGGTGGCAGTCCTCTCTGAGTTGTAGTCTGTCTATGCAGCTAGAGTTCGGGGTACATGTAGGCAGACTGATAGCAGGAAGAGAAGCCCCTCACTAAACTTAGATCTGTATGTGCCAAGTGGAGCTGATTCACTTTGCAGTAGCGTACTTGAGGCTTTAATCTGTTCAGTGGTGAGTGGAAGTAAGACGAAGATCAATAGTCTCTAGGGTTCCAGTACCGGTGTTATGGTGCTATCCCTGGAAGCACAAACCTACCTTCTCTGTTTTCTGCCTTTCTGCCTGGACAGACTGTTCTGATAGATATCTCCATTCAGAATATCAGATCAACCCTGAGCTTCAGTAGCAGCCATTGTTAGATAATGTCCTTCCTCCCTCACCCACAGGGTTTCCAGAGGAGAAATCAGGATATACATTGAGTCTGTGTGTAGTAACGGCTAAGAAGCTGCTTTCATACTCGGACTAACTGGATCTCATTCAGGCACTGCCTTTTCATTTGTTTTCAAGATATTTTACTGCCTTTCTATTCACTTCTCCATCTATAAAATGAAGAATAGGTAAGGAAAATTGTACTTCATTTATGATTATTGTAAAGATTAATTACTTCTATGTCATTCACTTAAAACAGAATCTGGCATATAGTTACCACTCAATATATGATAGCCATATTGTAGTAAAATAAATCCTTACTTTATTGTATACACACATATTGTGTATATATGTATTTACATATATGCACATCTTAAATTAAATGTTTCCATTTCCATCAACCCATTTCTTTTCCTTCCTGACTACATCTACCAAATGACTACTAAAACTCACTATATTCCAGACACAGGGACAGAACAATCAGCAAGACAGACCAAGTCCCTGTCCTCAGAATTGGCGAGCAGGCCATTTCAGCAAGCATGATGAATTTTATGATAAGAGAGGCAGAGACTCTGATGAATGAATATATGATGAATAAGTGGATGAGTGAATATTTCTAGCCATTTCTACTTAAATGTTAAGTGTTTTGATCCCTGAGAGTAATATGGAATTTCTCTAAAACCTATCCCACTCTATTCATAATGCCATTTCTGCTATAAAACATAGCTTCTGCAAAGCCCAAAGTAATTCTGGGTCTACATCCAACCATTGTTAATCTCCTAAGCAGGTAGCTGAAAGCCAGATAGAGCAACAGCAATCCAAACAAGGGAGATGTGTACGTCAAATCCCTCCAATGACTGCTGGTAGGAAATGATTATCATGGGCTTTATTCCCTACCCACCTCAGTTTTCCAAAGCCCCATGATGAGATTCAGTGGCTAGGTGTAGTTCATTTGTAAAGAATGTAGTTTAGGCTTTTCTGGAAACTCAATAAACCAGATGAAGTATTCAGGCCCATAGTGAATCAGAGCCAGGCACAAAGAAAAGTGTGCGGATTCGGCAACTTCAAAGAGAGACATTGAGGGCAGTTCCACTCTTGGAGCTGTAGGTGCATTTGCTAAGAGCCAAATTCCAAAGCAGGCAGTGGCTGCAAATGTGCATAAATAAAAGAAGCAGAAGTGAGTGCCCAGCATTCCTATGGGAACCTGCAGCAGCTCAGATCATCCAGTCCCCAGACACAATTGCCTCCAGCTCAGGTTCTCCCATTGGAAGGTGGACCAAGAGGTGCACTTCCAGAATGCAGCCTGGGGGCTATTTGTAGTAGGAATTGAGTGAGGAGGCTCTCTTTGCATAAGAAAGCAGGCTGAACCTTGAGAGATTTTACATTTCTTATAACATGAGAAGAGGGAATTTGGGTTTTTCCCCCATATATTCCAAAGGCAGTTATTGTTTCTAGTACCTAAAATGTGTGTTGTGTGTGTGTTTACACACACACTCATATGCGAGAACACAGGCATGTGTGTCATATCCAGGGCCACAATTTCAGGTAATGTTACTCTGATTGGAATATTGATTGTGTGACTCAGATCTAGATTAAAATTAATGCTTTTTCTTAGGTTCAAAATTTGTTGTCACTTTACGTTAGCCCCTGGCTTTCGTGGCAACTTTGTGTAGGGAATTGAAGATCAGACCGTAAACACAGAAAATCCAACGCTGCGTGATTCACAGTTTCAACAGTTTCGTGACCAGAAGCCTGAATTCTATGTCCAATTGTCCACTGGAAATTGAAAATCCAAATTACTAATGAGAGGGAAGAACTGTGCGTATCCAGTGCAGCACATCACAATTTTCTGTACTACAGTGACCCCATTGAGCAGTAAAACAATACTCCTGCTATAGTTCCTGTCTGATCTTGGTCTTCCCTCTCTAGAGCCGGGTGACCTCAGGCAAATTGCCTGACCTGTCTGCCTTCCAGTTTCCTCCTGGAAAGAAATATAACCCCAAGCCTGCATGCTTTGGGGAAGATTAACTGCGGAATTATATGTGAAGTAAATGTTAGCTTTGTGGTTTTGAAAATACTTTTATAGATATTATGCCAATTTTTATTTTTATGTTGCTTATGAAGGCATAAAGGCCTGCATCATTGAACTGAGGGTGTGATACCTGTGGGGCTTTTGTGTATTGTAGAAGCACATGTCTAGGAGAAAGGGGCAATTATACAAAGTCATGATTCCAAAGGTATGGTGGTCTGAATTTCTTGCTTTTATGAATCAGAGAAGTGTTTTCACAAGGGACTGGACTTTGGCAGCAGGCTACCTCGGGCCAGCCCCTATCAAGTTGCATCAGCAGCAGTATTGCCAAGTTTCTAGTGAATTTGTGTATATTAGGCCACACAGCTTTAAACCGCCAAGCAATCTGTGGTGATTGCAAAGGAAAGCATTTGGAAGAGGCCATTGGATCTGAGAGTCGGATTGCTGCCCCACTCAGACGGTTATGAAGACAGTCAGAGGGCTGTCTCTGGGGGCAGTGAGGAGACCTGGGCCTGCCTCTTTCCCAAAAGGTGCCTCTCTCTGACTATGACGCTGTCCAGACTTCAGGGCTCTCTGAAGTCCCATGGCCTATGGCTATACTGGAGCAGGGGCAGCTAGTGAGTCACTGTGGGAAGGCCACACAACCATTTCTTATTCAGAAATTGATAGAAAAATGCTTTCTTTGAAAGTCCACACAAGCTGGAGTTACAACTCAGCAGTGCAAGCACCTGCCTGGCAAGCACAAGGTACCTGGTTCAGTTCCCAGTCCAAAAAAAAGAAAAACACAATTGATCTTTTAGTATGAAAATCATGAAAGATTTTCTATTACAGTTCTGAGGTTTGGAGCATTCTTTATTCATTTCTTGAGCAAATATATGTCTGGGACATCCACTTCGGGGTTCTACAGATACAGCAGAAAGTGAAACAAAATCATTGCTTTCCTTGTAGAGCTTTCATCCTAATATGAGATGGCAGTGTCATAATTCTTTTAAATAAGTAGGGCTGGGGAGGTAATTCATCAGTAGAATGCATGCCTCAGAAGCACAAGACCTGGTTTTTATATGAAAAACTGCTTTAAAAAACAGGGATGAACAGATAGATAGACACATAGATATGGATGGACAGACAGACAGATAATGTAATGTAGTATAATGTAATAAAGCATGCATAGGGGTTAGAATACACAGAACAGGCAAACAAGATGGTTTTCAATTTAAATAAGTTGGTTCAAAGGGCAGGCCATATAATTCAGCAGGTTAAAGTACCTGCTTAGGCAGACACAGGAACCGGGTTTCGATCCCTGGCCTGTAGTGCTGACCCCACCCCTGGAGTGCACTGAGACTGTGATTGAGATTGGGCATGGTGGCACGCGCCTATAATCCCAGAGCTTGGGAATCTGAAGACAGGAGGTTCGCTACAAGTCCAATCTGTATAGTGAGGCCCTGTAGACCATGTAATAAATACATTAAATAAATAAATAAGATGGTTCAGAAGGCCTCACTCAGAAGACAACGTCTGACCAAGGAGAAGTAGCTCAAGCCGCTGGATGGAAGTGCGCACTCCCTGAGGTAGTTTCAGAGAACACGGCTCAGATCGAGACGCAGGAAAAGGATCCCAGGAAGAGGAGGTGAAGTAGTAAGGAGGACAGTAGCTCATGGAAGAGGCAGGCTTTGGAGGGCATGGGTGTCCCCAGCCTGCAGGTTTGCCACTGCCCACATGACTTATTCAGGCTCCTTTTTGGAAAGATCAAACTGGCTCCTCTGCACCTGGGAGGATAAGTAAGCAATTAATTTGTCTTTTTAAACCAACGTTCTACACATTCAAGTTTTATCAATTGTGTTATTTAGGACAGGATATGTCCTAAATATCAAGTCAGACAAACCCATAAAGAAATGATGATAAAATATGTGATTAAAACATAGACGTGAGGGCCAAGGAGCTAGCTCAGTAAAATAAGTGTCTGCATGGCAAGCACGGGGTCCTGAGTTCAATCCTTGGTACTGAAAAATAAAAATTAAAAAAAAAGACATGAAACAGGACACCTAACCAAGTCCTGTGGAGGAGAAAAATCAAATGACAAGCAAATAGCGTTATCCAGTGGAGAAGAAGGAATCGGCGCTACAGGTAGAAATGGTCATCATATTGAGGGTAATGAAAGCAATAATAAACTGGCTGGTATGTGTGGAGCACCCACTGTGTGCTGCACCTACTGTGTGCTACACATCTTAAACACTTTGAATGTATATCAGCTCATGCATTCTCCACAAAGACAGAGGCCCTCCTAGTACAGAGCGGAAAATGAGTCCAAGGAAGGTAAAAGTAAGCGCCCAAAGGAAATGGCAGTGTGGAGGTGCTGTGGCGGCAAAGCTGGCCCAAGATGACTAAGACCTTCTGTTCACAACCTTCACAGAGAATTGGAGCTAGGAAATGAGGCTGGAGAAATGACCAGGAGCTCAACCCATGCAAATCTATTTTTACACGTACATGGGTATTACGTATTTATTTACTAATATGCAAGCGCTATCTTCCAGGGCTTCAGTAGAGATAAATAACAAAGCATGGCTCCCATTGTTCCTTGAGCAGGACTGTCCTTTGTTGTGCCACATACAAGGCTGAATAAATACTGAGAGAAAAGGGACCTTGGAGATCTGGCTGAACAAGGAGGTCTAGAAGGCCGCAGAGCACAACTTAGGGTGCACTCACCTTCCGGCCACACAGACTACAGGAGCAGCCGCCAGCTCAGCAGGAAATGTCAAGCTCTGCGTTGTTCTGGGAGATGCCTCAGCACAAGCGCATCAGAGCAGAGTGGAGTAGGGGCCCTGTGCTGCCACAGTGGAGGAGCTTTTCCGCTAGAATCAGAGCAACATCACTGTGCTTTGTTTTTCAGAGTCTGACAACAAAGAACACAGAGCGGAGGGAAGGGATGCTTTGGTGTTGTGAGGTGTAGCCAAGGTCCCAGAGGTCTGGTACACACTCACTTAAAACAAAAAGTAAACTAAAATAAAACACATTGCTTGTAATTTTGTAACTTCCTTAGGGTGTTTCACAAAGTTTCTGAAGATCAATGTTCTGCATGTTCAAAGAGTTTAGGGAGTTCTAAAACCTTCCCATTCTGACTGGCCTGTCGTAAAGAACAAAGGAACATGGAATTTCTGACAGGGATCTAAACTCACACAAAAGAGCCCAGAGATCTAAAATCAAAAGAGATGGCCTTTGAACTTTCCTCAATCCAAAAGGGGAAAAGAATATGTATTGCTCTGTAGGCTTCTATCTAGTCTCTGCTTTTATCTTCTGTCGATAAAATTGGTTTTTTGATTTTTATTTATGTAACCACCTGGTGGCCATTAGTATGGAGAAGTGGTTAAGACCTTGGGCTTGCTTGGAATTGGGTTCAAATTCTAGTTTTACCCTTTATAAACTAGGGAACATTGGGCAAGCCAGCTGTGCTCGCTATATCTTAAAGTTCTCACCTGTAGGATGAAAATGAAAAGCTCACTTTCAAAAGGCTGCAAGGAGAATCAAGTGAGAATACATCTTGGTGTTTTTTTTTTTTTTTTTTTTTTTTTTTGAACCGGGGATTGAACTCAGGCCCTTGCGTTTGCCAGGGATGTGCTTATTCCACTGAGCCATCTCCCTGGCCCCGAGAATACATCTTGTACACATGAATTTTACAGTAATTAGTAAAGAAACTATGTATTTTTCTATTTTACCAGCACCTCACATACTTTAGTCTTTGACAGACTTTTTTCTTGAGAAATCATGAAATGAAAGATAAATATATAACATTCCTTGACTGAAATTGCATTGTTTTAGCCACCAAACGGAAGGCAGTTTAGGGGAGCAATACGTATAGGATTTATCTGTTTCTCTAAGTAACAAACTGGTAAAGTACAGTCCAATGGACCAAATCTATCTCCCTATCTGTTTCTGTAAAGTTTGGTTGGAACCCAGCCACACACCTTTGTTTACGTGTGGCCTTTGTCCGCTTTGGCGTAGAAGTACAGTAGTTGCAACAGAGACCATGAACCTCCAAAGCCTAAAGGAATTCCTGTCTAACCCTTCATAGGAACAATTTGCTGATCTGTGTCCTAGAAGCACAAAAATCTCCTTTTCTCCCAAGTTTCGTGGACCTACAACTTTACATATTACAAAGCCATATCCCCCGACTGTATTTACAAAGAGCTGCCTTTAAGTCAGGGCATTGATTTGGTGGATGTCAAGTGCTGTGGGAGGCACCAGGCACCTCTTTCTTATGAAGCATCCACGGCGCACTGGCAGAGACAGATGATTACTGTTCCTTGCCGCAGGAGATGCACTCTGTGGCCAGTGCTGCGAGGACATGCCGGGTGCCATGTTTCCTTTTGCTCCATAGTCCTCCACATCCATCGCAGAAGAGGTGGACTGTGAACAGAGGTTCTGTGTGATCCTGTGTTTCTTTCCTACCTGTGAGGCCACATACAAAACCACAGGATAGATGAGCATGCTAGACTGAGGATCCTTCCCAGATTTCTCTAGCAGTACACACTGGATAAAATGACACAGACAAGGAGCAGGCCTGGGAAGCGCTCTGCAGAGCTGACTGCTTTATTAAAGCTATGACTCCCTGTATGGGGATGCAGTTCTGTCCTAAGCGATGTTGAAAGAGTTGGAAGGAGATTCACCAGTGGCCATAAACATTAGAAAGAATCTGAGGTACATTAACAATGACAGACATTAATAAATTCGCAATAGAAAAATCATCACTCATCCATGCAGTCACCCATTTAATGCATAGTTGTTGGATATGTAGCCCTGGACAATTAGTTTAAGGCATTCAGAAATCATGGCACAATAGAAAATAAAATGGCATGTGCATCCTAACTTTCATACTAATTATCTTCTCGTGAGATGGTACAAGGCAGCTTAGTCTGAGTTCCCTCTAACACAGATTGCAAGGCAAGAATCTGAGTATAAGTTTCTCTACTGGGACACGACCTGATAAAGCACAGGAAGGTAAGGGAAAGGAAGAAGTGTGACCATGAGACATGTTGTAAAGACTCTACTTTGGCCAACTGAGAGTTAATGTCATCTCGTATCCTTAGGAGGACGGCATATGCCTGAGAATTTCCCTTGTGTAGAACAAGGAAACAAGAGCATTTATGTACCAAGTCTCATTTCTGATTGGCTAAGAGCGATTTGAGAGGGTGAGAAGGTGTCTTAGATTCCCTGTCTCCTTTCATAGAAAGACACAGAGATACACAAGAACATACAGAAATCTCTGCAGGAGAACTTCCAAGTAGATCAAGGAGCACAGGCTCAGAAACAAATACCTGCTCCCTCAGGAGACCCGTGATGACTAGATACACACACACACCAAAAACCCCTGAGATAGTGATAGCGAGATGCAAATAATTAAAACAAGTTGACAGGATAATGAGGCTAGTAAGAACTGCAAGTGCATAACAGAAGCACAACTCTAGGATGACCTGGAAGGCACATTCAGCAGACCTGAAAAACAAGCCCACAGATCCTGCGACAGGAAGAAGAAAAGAAAAAGAAAAGTCACCGTGATGCACAGAGAAGAGGAGCCAGGAGTGGCACAGAATGGAGTCTTGGGTGAGGCATCCTGAGAGTCTGAGCAGCCTTTGGAAACTGTCCTTATGGATGAGGGGAGTGGTGGTCAGTGCTGCTCCTGGCAGAACCAGAGGGTGGAGAAAAGGCTTTCCCTGGAGGTTGGGGCTGCTCAGGTACAGCTGGAGCCCAGGTACGAAGAGGAAGAGATTTCTGCAGGGGAGCAACCTGGCACGAAGCCCTCAGCCCAAGCCTGGGAAGAGAATCATCCTAGAAGGGGGCAGTTGGGAGCAGTGGCCCCCACTGAGGTTATTAGCGTCTATCACCATGGGGATCAGGAGTCTGTGCAGAGCTGTGGACCCTCTGGATCCATGCAGGCTGAGAAGGATGTCTGCCGAAGAAGGTGTTCCATGCAGGGAAGTTTGAGCATAAAGCTTGAAAAGAGGCTCTGTGCGAGGTACACAGTGCAAAAGGCTGAAGCCTGCAGAGGTGCAGAGGGCATCGGCGGGCACAGCTCTGCTAGTGTCGGACCTCAGGGAGGGGGCGGTGCACGTGCAGTGGCAAAGCGACTCCACTGGGTTTCTAAATTTCACTGTGAACCCTTAGACTTTAAGCGAACTCACTCTTGTTCCCCAAATCATGTGTCAAGCCATTTCCATTTGTGAGAAGTTTCAATTTCTGATAAATGCTGTTTCTGACAAGGCGTAGTGACCCCATGACAATGACGGACACTGTGTGATTAGACAAACCTTGCACTCTGCCTTTCTGGACAGTACGTGCTATATTTAGAAACTGGACCAACTGCCTCACAAACTGCTGTTTTCCTGTCCTGGGGGTTGACATCCCTGGCTATTAACAATTGGGGTATCATCTGTGGACTAAATAAAACCTTGTTCCCACTTCTCAGCATCTCTGGCTACTCACCATAACACATCCACTTGGACCAGGGATAGGAAATACCCAGGGGGTGTGAGAATGCAGAATGGCAATGGGGCTTATTATTATTATCACTATCAAAGAAGGGAGCTATACATGTGGATAGGGAGAAAACTGGAATAAACCCTATAGTGTTAAACTGCAATTGAAATTTCAGTGTAAACTCATGATTTGGCAGAGAGAAAAATCCAACATATGACACATGTAGACACGCCATGTTCTCTAGCCTTGCTGCTCCATAAAGGAGTTTGCTCATCCTGGATCTTCGTTTCTAACTACTATTCTCTACCTGAGGAAGTCAGATACTTGAAGACACAGCAGATGTCAGGGATGGACAAGGAAAGGACAGAATAGGATAATAAGCCTGGAATATCTTGCATCAGGAAATAAAGAGGTTCAAAGAAAGATGGTCACTCATCAGGTACTCCAAATAGCCAACTTGAAATACTTTGAATATCAAAATGAATGCTGGCCATGTTATAGTCCATTGAATAAAATAGTAAGTTTAAATCCATTTAGATATAAATGAAGAAACTAAAATTTTATTAAGGTATAAGCTAATTATATGTTCTCCAAGTACCTCTTCACAAACTACTTATCAATTATATAGTGAAAAATGGGTCACTTTATACTGAAGAAGTGTGTCAGATACCACCTTAGAAAAGTAATCAAACAATGCAATAATGGCGCTAGTCAAAATGCAATGGGATGGGATGGGGAGATAACTCAGTAGAATAAGTGTTTCCCTGGCAAGTGCAAGGGCCTGAGTTCAATCCCCCATTCCGGAAAAAAAAAAATGCAATGGGATACAGTGAAAAGAACACAATACTATTTCTGTGATACTTCCCACTCAAGATGTATAATTTGAATCTAATCACTATGAAACTTCAGATAAAGCCAAATTGAAGGAAACTCTGCAAAATTACTTGCTTGACATCTTCCAAGATGTCAAGTTTATGAAATTCTAGTAGAAATTGAGAAATTGTCCCAGATTGGGAGAGACTGAAAAAACATTGACAACTAAATACTACATGTGATTCTGAATTGGACCATTTTGCTGTGAGGAATATTATCAAGGTAATTGGTATCATTTGAATGAAGCCTGAAAGTAGATGGTAGAGTAAAATTCATGTATTGGGATATGTCAGAGAATATATTTATTTTAGGAACATTCTACACTGAGGTGCTTTGGGGATGATGAGTACTGAGATGACAACTACTCTCAAATGGTTTAGAGAAATGAAAAGTTGCATCATTGTTATATGACTTTTGTTTCAAATCAGAAAATTTAATAACTTTGTACATACACTCTGATCTTTTGATTTCTAAGGTCTTTCCATGTGCCCTGTCATGTCTTAGCCATGGGACTGCATGCTTGCTTGGCCTTCAGGCTCTCTGCACAAAACACACATTCTTCTCCTGGGTTGAAATTTACTGGTACATGACACTTTTCCATTCATCGCATACCCATTGTACTGTTGTCTGTATCCCTTGTATAGAGCATGGCTCCTGGCATTGAGCTTGGAAACAGACATGGAGAGAAGGAGAGAGATAAGAGCAGAGAAATACATTTGAAAATTCTCTCGATAGTCAAAAGAATTAAGTAGAAAAAGCAGATATAGATACTGTCTGGTCTGTTTCAGCTATACTTCTGTGATCTTAGACAAGATTTAGATTGTCTGAGCTTGATTTTCTTCATATAGAACATGGCTTATTAGGTAAAGCAAACTTAACAATATTTGTAAAGCATCTGGTAGAATCTGGGACCTAACAGGCATTCAGTAAATTTTGGCTTCCCTTTGCTTACCAAACATTCAAAACCATAAGAGAGGATTAGAAGTTTAAAATTCCCAGTTACATTCCTGACTTTGCTGTAAGCATAACGTATGAATCTATCCAGGTTTAGAGCCTGTACTTCTTTTTGTTTTTCTTTCTGCTGCTTTTCAAGACATTATTTTTTCCATTTAAAAAAATGAGAAGTAGTAAAACAG
>NW_004524633.1:12741473-12747354 GCF_000260255.1 Octodon degus
CCAAGCTTGTTCCAAGTAGGTGCTTTAGACCACTGAGCCATCTCGCCAGCCCTCTCTCCCCTTTTTAGTATTTTAATAATTTTTGACCAATCTTATGGGTTTATATCTGGTAATCTGAGCAACTAATTTGAAGACAACAATATTCAATCTAATAACCATTGTTAAATTCCTATCATTTTGCTTAATGAAAGTCAGTATCATTTCTAATTTTTTTTTACTATTTTTGTATTCTCTTTAAAAATTAAAAAAAAAGAATTCACTATATTTAAAGTAAATTCTTCAGTTTTAGCAGTCAAGGCAAATAAAGTCTACCACCTAACTGGCTCATACCACTAACACATTTAGACCTGCTTACATTAGTAAGTAAACTGAGAGGTGATGTTTTTAGGCTACTGTTGAGCATATTAATAATTTATGATCCATCAAGGAAGTAGCACACACTTTAAGTTCTCCCTGCATTTTTCTTTTTCATAATTCTTTGCCTAATTGCTTTTTTCTTTAGGAATGAGGGCACTGAGACCTTGGACTTTTGCCTAATGGCTCCGATAGAGCTGTGACCCCATTGCCGGGCCTTTCGGTCCTTGTACAGCAAGGGGACTGTCGCCACTGAAAGAAAACTGATGGCTTTGATTTTCCTAAATGATATTTTATGTTGACCTCTGGCCACATGAAGTGCTTTGGCCATTGGCCATGCACTGTGAGGGAAGCAATCAATGTGTTTTAATTTAGAACTTTGTCGAGTAGGGAATATGGACAAAAGCAACATAATAGTTTGAAAAGAGATAGGATGAAGTGATGAGTAAATAAACATATTGAAGGTCACCTAAACATTAACAAATGCCTATTCTCAAGAGGATGACTAGATGGTTTTGAAGTTTGGCCGTAGATGTTCCCCTCCTTAGGAAAAGCAGTCCACATGGGAAGACATTGCCAAGCATAGCAAGGCATTGATCTGCAGGATATTTCCATTTTAAATTGTGTTTGTTTTTAGCTCAGTGTTAGAAAAATCACCCATACTACTGTAATAAGCTTTACTGTAGCATGACCTCTATTTTCATAGTGTAAATGCCTTTCTTAGGTATGTCAGAGGGCCAAGTTTGCCCTTGTTTAGAGTGGAGGCAAAGAACTGAAATTCTGGTTAGCTGTTATCCACTTGGGTTTATTTTTTGATTGAAGAAAAGGACTCCTACTTTGGATATATTCCTCTTGAAGAAACAGAAAAGGGTGCATATGCCATTGATCTTGTGCTAATATTCTTTTGTAGGTAGTATCATTATGACAGATGGCAAAATGATCCAAAAACCACAAAACATATTTGCCAAGCTGTGAGGCCTTGGATGGTGGAGCTTTCTGCTAAATCCAAATGGCTAGGTCTTGCAGAATACAGGTAGCCTGAGGGCCTTGTTAGCTGCATGAAAACTAATTGGGCCAATTTGAATGGAACAAAATTTTGCCCGAAGGCTTTAATCACACTAGTACCCGTGTGTGTGTGTATGTGTGTGTGTGTGTGTGTGTGTGTAACACAGCCAAGGCTGTGTTTAGGAAGATATATCCATGAATGCAGCTTAGAAAACCTTATATAATGTGAGAGAGTTGAGAGGGGTCAAAAATATCTCACTTATAATGCTTAATGTGTGTGTGTATGTGTGTGTGTGTGTGTGTGTGTGTGTGTGTGTGTACCCTGTGTTTTAAAATCATTGGAGAGAGACAGGCAAGCCAGTTGTTAAAAAGAAAGTATACTTTCCAAAGGATCAAACAAAGCAAGGCATCAAAAGCATGATTCCAGTTTTGCTATGATGTTAAAGGATGTTTCTCAAAGAGAATTTAGTGTTCATCTTGATTTAGAAAGGGTCTAGCACTCTTTAAGTAGTGACTAGTTCAGTGAGCTCCCAAAATGATAACAGAACAATGTTTTGGCATGTTTGGGCATCAAATACTGTGTGTTTTCAAAGAGAGAGAATGTACAGGCTGAAACTCTGAAGACCTGCTCAAGATCTAGTTCTGCCTCTTGCTAACTGTGAGTTTGCACAAGTCTCTCACCTTTCTGAGTTTGATGGCTTGTCCCTAGATAGCAGTGATGAAATGAATATCTTTCCATACAGTTCATTAGGTTTTTAAAATAGCAGTTAATAGAAAAGTAGGTGCAAGTTGTAGAGCCCTCTCTAGGCATACGATATTATTACTGTCCATGTTGTATCACTATGGTAGAATTTAAATGATCTCTTTATTTTTGTTGGTTTTTCAATTTCACTTTTACTTTTGGTGAATGCAGAAAGTATGCATTTATTATAATTTGCAAATCAAAGTTTCCAAGCCTGCAAAGTCAGCGTTCCAAAGAATGTGATTGAGGGGTTTAGGGGTTAAAAAAAAAAAAAAAAAAAAAAGGTTTATTTTTGACTGCTCTGTGTTCTCCTCTGAAGCGCCCTTTGGAATGTGATAGAGTCTGAAGCTATTGTGGCACCAGGAAATGTTCTGAGGATTCATGTAATTCCACAGCCAAAACTGTGATTCATCGCTCCAGTACCAAAAGCATTTGGCAGCATTTAGTTTGGAAGCCAAACACTGTCTGCTTTCAAGGTTCTAAATGGGGCCATTTGGATTCATTGTGACATGGGCTGGTCGCACTCCTCTGGAGCCATAGCTCCACTGTTCTCGGTGTGTTCAGACAGTGTCTTCTTATTTCTTCTCACACCTTGCTTAACAATACACATCTCTAGGTAAAGATATTTCATAGAGTTCATTTTAGGGAATTACCGCACCTCTCAAGCATTGCAACATGAATATTCTACACGTTTATCTTATATAGAAACTTATTTATATCAGTTCTGCACTTCCAAGTATGAGCTTTCGAAAAGCTGTCACTCAAGTCATTAATGATGGGTTTCTCTGAGAGATCTTTCCCTACACTCTGCTTTGCTTCATCTTTGATGGCACTGTGGTTCATTTTTTTGAAATAGAGCACTAAAGGAGATGGTTCCTTCAGGCAAATAGCACCGTTCAGTCACTAGTTCAAATGAAATGTATCTAGACAAAAAGCTACAAATACCTCCCTAGTTGTGCTGGTGATGTGGAGCCAGGTGGGCTATGGCAAGTGTGTGAAAATCCAGCACTGGGCGGCAGCCACATGTCACATGTCAGATAAGGAAGATAAAAATCTCCTGCCTAAGTGGGAACCGTGTCATTTCACTCAGCCTTTGCAGCATTCGAAAGCAAAATCTAAAAGCCTGTATCACTCATGATTGCCTTCTAAAGAACCATAGAAAATGAAAAATACAGGACCTGGGATCTTGTAATCTCTAGGTGGATGCTTCAGTCCCTCTAACAATCCCTGGGCAATTTAGACATTTCCAGGAATGGGAATAACTCAATCTACTTTCAGGTAATTCTAACCTTATGAGCGTTTTGTTTTAATTATTCCCAGTATCTAAGACTTGATCTATCCATCAGGGGTTGTCACCTATATGGACTGCTACCCAATCCAGTCAGTTCTGGGTGTTCAGAAAAACCTTTAGCACTAAACCAAGACATACCCATACCATGTGGTCATATGCACAAAACAGCAAGCCTAAAGATGAACTTCCTCCCTTTTTATGGAGGAAATTACACTCCATACTCACAAAATACATTCACGAAATTATATCACTGATCTATATGCATGTCTGTGACATATATCCTCCTTTTAGCATGAAGGAGGCCTTCTAGTTGGCTAGAAATGGAAACACCATAAAATGAAGTGTTTTGCTCACCTGCCATTGTTTCACATTTTCTTTCATTAAATTCATGCGGCAGCTGCATTCCCCTGGATCAAACCTATTTTTTCTGTCCACAACTTCAGCAAACAGAGGTCCTGGAGTATGTCCGAAGCTCTGGGTGACTATGGAATCCACATGGAAGTCGGGTTCACCTAGGCTGAGAACCCCTTTTTCCACTGAGTAGTGTCTGGTTTCTTCTGTTTTGCATGACCTGAGTGTGCCTAGTTTCCATCTGTTTGTCATACTAGACCAGATGTGCGGCATCTCTTTGGCAGGAAGGTTACATTTGCTGGGGTGAATTGTTCTCTTCAGGACAACACACAGGGCACCGTGGCGATGGGCTTTTGTTCGTAGGAAACCAGATAGCCATTTTGGTGATCAAATATTTATTCCCTATTATCTCCTTGTTGGAAAGACTACTGGGTAGAGTTCATTTCTTAAAAGAAATTAGAGTACTGAAGTGTGTACATATATCAATAGGTGAATTTTTGTCTTGAAATATATATATTGAGTGACATTCTCTTGACCAGAAATGAATATAGTTTGCTATTTAATGCTGACTGAGGTCACACCATGTCTTGCTTGAAGCTCGTTCTTTTTCCTCTTTGTAAACTCTGCTTTCCTCTAAGAATTAGCATTCCTCGGGCTGGTGAGATGGCTCAGTGGTCTAAAGCACCTACTTAGAACAAGCTTAGCAAAGCACAGGGACCGTGGTTCAATCCCCAGGACCACATGCCAGCCAGCCCCGCCCCCTGGTGGGCTGAGCTGGGCACACACACACATAAATGAATAAAATTTAAAAAAAGAAAAAGAATTAGCATTCCTCTTTCTACCTTAAGGCAGTGAGGCCAAAAGAGGCAAGCATTCTGAAGGCAAGGAAGTGAATTAATCACTGTGAGTTTATGTTAGCTTTCAGAAAAACCTGACTTCTCCAAATGAACATTTTTGCATAATTTTGTTGAATTTAACACATTTTTATTTTAACTATTTATAAAGTACTGTGTAAGTCCTATGAAGGATCTAAAGTTAGACAGCAAATCTAATCTACAGGAGCTCTCTGTGGAATGGTACTTACTAGCACACAAATCCAGGTTATTCTAGGATCTACTCCAAGGTGGACTGGGATTTGCACTGACGGGATGAATACAGAGTGATGGAGGAGGAACATGGCAATTCAGACTGGGAGAATTTTAAGAGAGCTTTAGAGAAAATGCTAACTTTGAGTCAACCTTGAAAGGTAACAAATGCAAGTAACCCTTTTTAAGTGTTGGCTGAATGCCAGAATGTTTGGCATTCTTTTGACTCTAAATTCCTATGATTAACTGATCCATCTTTTTTTTTTTTTTTGAACTAAAAAAAGACCTTATTGAGGGCAAGAGTATGCAAATACAAAAATCAAAAGCTTATGTAGCATTTAATGAACCTCCCACTCTCTGTCCAGTGAGAGATGGATGTTATCTGCACATTTTCTAAGGGTCCTGATCTGCTCATGACATCTTTATACAAGGGGCAACCGAGGGGCAGATTCCTTAAGTGGCCCTTTGGAAGAATCAGGGCAGGAGTAAATGTTCATGTCGCCTACTTCTTTCCCTTCTGTTTCATATGTACTACAAAGTAATCATTGCACGCAATGGTGAGGCCCTCAGTTAGTGAAAGGAAGCTCTGGAAGCCCACTTTACCATCTTGAAACTGGTCCACATCATGATTTTGTCCACAGCCAGAGAGTCTTTTTGATTTTCCAAAAACCCAGGCAATTCCTTTTCCATGAGTACTCTCAGATCCTCCTTTGTTAAGTAGCATTTGTCCCCAGCAAATTTGTGAAAGGTAAACATCATGGTTTCTGTTGTGGGTTCCATCTGGGAGGACATCTTGATGAGATATATTGAAACCTGAGCGTGGAGGCACAGCAGACGCGGGGTGCAGGGTGCAGTGATGGAACTCTTCCAACCATAAGGCCTACTACTATTGTAGGCAGCCGAGTTAGATAAAAATATTATAGGCAGTCAGACAGGGCCAGGCCCTCAAAGGAGACAGCACACAAGATGAGATGCCTTACAACTGTAGGAGGGGCGGATGCTCCTGCTGTGAACCAGACCTAAAGACCTAAAGGCCAAACAAATGCTAAACGA
>NW_004524633.1:12748148-12751248 GCF_000260255.1 Octodon degus
AGAGAGAGAGAGAGAGAGAGAGAGAGAGAGAGAGAGAGAGAGAGAGATTGCAGAAGACAAAGTATTCGCAGAACATTTGAAATGTTAACCTGAGGATTTTCAAGAGAAAGCCAGGAAGAGTTGTGATAAGATTATTTTACAGTAATAGCTTCTAGGCAGGAGGACTGAGTGATGGGGGCATTGTTTAGGGATCTTCTGTTCATTAATTAATTCCTTGAGTAGGTGCGCTAGGCTTCCCCTACGTACTAAGAACTGTTCTGTGCATTAAGAATGTAGCAGGGAGGCAGAGCGACAAAGTCTCACCTGACAGAGTCACACACACTTTACTTTGCAGAGAGAATACAGATCAAGTGTAAATAAGGGGAAAGTTAAGCCAGATGACTGCATGGAGTAGAAAAGGAAGAACAACGATGCACCATGATACAGAGTGAACATGGGCAGAGCGGTGGCAAAGTCAGGATGGTGTCAGCCAAAGCCTCAATGAGAAAGTGACATGTGAACCGAGACGTGAAGAATGACACAGGGGATACTCCTGTTTGAAGGCAGGTCAAGGGTTCAGCAGGGCCAGATGTGGTTTCTTTAAGAACCTCCGAGGCAAAGGTGACAAATACAAAGGCTATGAGTTCAAACAGACTTTGCGGGGGTGGTTCAAGGGCCAGGGAGGAAGATAGAAAGAAGCAAAACATTAGGAGATGGTCATGAGTCGCAGTTGGACAGAAGGAGGGAGGACTTCCTAGTGAGGGCATGCATTTGCAATTTACCCCAAATGACCTCGACAGTGATTCGAATGCTTTAAGTAGAGTTAAATTACTTATCATCTTCGTACTTTGAAGATTATGCTCAATAATACATGGAGCATAGTACATGGGTTGTATGGGAAAAAGAATGAGAGCAGGGAGATCAGTTAGGAGACAGTGATGGAGTCCAGGCAAGAAAGAGATTATGTGACTTACAGCTTAAAGGACAAGCTGATCAGCAGGAGTAAGATTATATTTTGGAGGCAGAGCTATAAGAATTGAATGCGTGATGATGGGAGAACTGGAGGTGGCAAGGATGGGTGCAATAATCTCAGCTTGAGTTATTGCATGACGTGGTGCCAGTAGCAGAAATCAAGAGAACCAGCTTGGGCTGTGGGGCTGTTAAGAGTTCCACGGACAGAGCAGAGGCAGTTCAGGGTAACTAAGGCAGCTTCTCTGAAGGTGACAAAAGATGAAGGGATGCAAGAGAAGGGACACATTGTATTATTTTCACTCAAAGTACTCCCTCTCTCTTTAAACAAAGGTATCCCATCATTCTTGCCACTTTCTAAAGCAGTTCTGGAACACTCCTTGTGAGTGTCTGCATGAGGTGTGATCAAAGCTATGCTACACACTTCACACGTCACACCAATGGGCTGCTAGAAGCATCATGTGTGTGTTCAGCCACCTTATTTACCAGAGCTGGTGCTGTACCACTCTCAGCTTTTCTCCAAAGTCAAAATGACCATAAAAGGTAAATAGTTTGAATAATTCAGGACATAGGGAGGCCACAGCAGCACAACTAAAGGCACTCAAGAAAAAGAATTTGCAAGAGTCCAGTCCCTGATAACGCATGCCATACCAGCTCCACCCTCGGGTGCACTGAGCCACTGTGAGTCCAGGCATGGTGGCACATGCTGTAATCCCAGCCCTGGGGAGGCAGAAAACAGGAGGATCACTACAGGTCCAAGCTGCAAGTTGAGACCCTGCACGAGAAACAAAAGAAAGAAAAGAAAAAAGAAAAAGAATGTCCACATGTTTCAGAAAGTGGAAAAAAAAAAGAGAGAGAGAGAGATAAGTGTCTTCAAAGTGAAAGTGAGTGTTTTGGGATAGATTCACGGCAATACATCTTTTACTGTAACATTTTTTAAATTTAAATATTCACCCATTTTTGTCCTCACTCATACAAATAACTGACAGATTTGATTAGATATAGAATGGAACATTCGATAAACTATGAAGGAAGCAGCTCCACAGACTAAATTAGTAAAAGAGTAGGTGGAGCTCAGAAGAGAGAAGCGCGAACACAAAAATCAGGGAGAAAGACATATTTGAGTAGAGAACAAGTACACAAAGTTCACAATCAAAAAGTCTGCGGTTTGAATCTTAGACAAGGCAAGTACCACATTTTTAACAAGTAATTTAATTGCTTCAGCCTCCATATTTTATCTGTAAAAATGAGAGATGATATCAATGTGAAAAGGATTAAGTGAGATGATTTTATGTAAATGCTGTACATTAAAGAACCATGTAGTAACTACCACCGGTAGCCTGTAATTTTTATTATAGTGTTCTCAAGATAATGACACTTGCATGGGGTGTGTTTCATTTCTACTGATTATTGTTCAAATGATAATATTCTTGTTCTTAGTTTAACTATGGAGAGGGGCAGAAAAAGGAAAGGAAAAGATTTTTAAAAGGAATTAAGGTGGGAGAGATTCCAGCTACCCTGAGCCAGTGAGAACTGCCATTCCAAGCCCAGGCACAGCGTGGGTGACACCCTCTTCCAACCCCTTTAGACCCCACCACCACTCTACAGCATCCCCCCTGCCCACTGAGAAGGAATTTCTGCCACGTTCTGGGGACTCCCAGATCCAGTTCTAGCCCAGGCCTAGTGAGTGTGTGGGAGAGCTTCCAGCTACCCTGCATCAGTGGGACCTACTGGTCCCAGACCAGAAGCAGCGTGGGTGAGAACCTTTTCCTCCCCTTTGGGACTCCTCCACCACTCTGCAGCAACACCTACCCTGCCCACCCAGTGAAAATTTCTACCGTGTTCTGGGGACCCCCAGATCCAGTCCTAGCCCAGGCCAGTTGAGTGTATGGGAAAGTTGCATCTCCCCACTACTCCACCTTGTCCCCTCCACACTCAGCTCAGGCCTGCCATACAGGCCTGAGGTGAAACCCTGCAGGTGCAATCCCTGCAGAGAGTGTAGGGGACAGAACCACCCAGCTAGTCCAGGAGCAGAACATAGCCAGAGGGGAAAAACAGGTTCACCCCCAAGGGCAGCAACAGGAAGGAGCTGAGCACAACAGCCAGACCCAAGCCAGGCACAGCTGGATAAATCCAAACTTTGTAGATCTGC
>NW_004524633.1:12751348-12751905 GCF_000260255.1 Octodon degus
CAGACTCAGGGATCAATTTAACAAAAGAAGTAAAAGATCTACACAGTAAAAATTACAGTATTCTAAAAACAGAGATTAAAGAGGATTTCACAAAATGAAAAGATACTCTTTGCTCGTGGAGAGGAAGAACCAACATCATGAATGTGGCCCTACTCCCCAAATGGTTATATAGATTCAATGCAATCCCAATTAAAATACCGTTAGTATACTTCACATATACATAGAAAACATTCCTAAAATTCATCTGGAATCAGAAAGGACCTAGCATAGAAAAAGCAATCCTGGGTAATAAAGAAAAGACAGAAAGCATTACAATCCCTGACTTGAAATTATACTACAAAGTTACTGTGATAAAATCAGTGTGCTATTGGCAAAAGAAAAAAAAAATAGACTTGAGGATCAATGTGACAGACTAGAAATGCAGGTACAACTACAAGCATACTCAGCCACCTTATCCTTGAAAAAGGGACCGAACATGTTTGCTTTCTTATGTATGTGTTCATATTCTCTTTAATAAATGGTTGTAGGGCCAGCAAGATAGCTCAGTGGACTAAGTG
>NW_004524633.1:12752005-12753238 GCF_000260255.1 Octodon degus
TCAATGAATCAATGGCTTCTGAAATAAAGAAACAACTGCAGAAAGGTATAGAAGAACTCAGATTGGAAATGAAAAAAGAAATTCCAGAATTAATAACATTTGCAGTAAAGAATCAAATGCAGAAACATATGGAGGAAATCCAATGCCCACCCAGAACAAGTGCAGAGGACACTAGCTCAGCTCAAATGTATGAATTAATAGTGTTGATATTAAATAAGCAACAGCAGAAAGCCAGAGAGGAACTCGGAGTGGAATTTTCTGAAATTAAAAAAAAGAATTCTCAGAACTCATAGCATCTTAAGTAAAGAATAAACTACAGAGATATAGGGAGGAAACCCAATTTGAAAAGAACACTGCAGTTAAACAATTAGTAGCTGCTTCTAAGGAAGACATTGATTTTAAAAAAGAGGAGATTAGAAAAATGATGGATTCCTTGAATGAGCAATACAGGAAAGAAATGGATTTCATGCAGCAGAGTCAAAGAGATATAAAGGAACTTAAAATCTCAATCACAAGCTTGCAAAACCGTTTAAATGAAAGTGAAGACAGAGTTTCAGATCTTGAAGACATGGGTGGAGCTAGTGAGAAGGTAAGAAGGGATCTCTTAAAAATAACTAGTATGCAGGAATATAATCCATCACCTGCAAGATGATGCAAAGATGAACAATGTGAGACTAATGGGCATCAATGAGAAAGAAGTAGTCAATACAAATGACATTAAAAAATATGGGCAAAAGTAATAGCAGAAAACTTCCCAAATATGAGGAAACAATCTTACATTCAGGTAACTGAAGCATAAAGAATGCCAAGTAACCTTAACCCAATTAAAAACAAACCAAGACATATTATAGTGAAGATCCCAGAACTTCACCACAAGAATAATATACTAAAAGCCGCTAGACAAAAGAAGCAGATCACATCCAAAGGAAAACCCATCAGAATTATGGCCATCTTCTCTTTACAAACCATGAAGGCAAGAAGAGTATGGAGCAGAGTACTTTTTTTATGAAAACAAATTCCAGCACAGACTATTATACCCTGCAAAACCCTGCTTCAGGTTTGATGGAGAAGTGAAATACTTCCATGACAAACAACAACTAAAGAATTTCATGATGACAAAGCCAACCCTACACAGGCTACTGAAAGATATTCTAGAGAGGGACCAAAATGATCAGAACTCCACGAATGAGATCAGAAGCAACCAACTAAATAGGGCAAGCAATTAAACACAGG
>NW_004524633.1:12755523-12773674 GCF_000260255.1 Octodon degus
CTTGGAATTAATCTAACTAAAAAAATCAAAGATCTTTTCAAAGTAAATTATAATACTCTGAAAAAAGAGATCATAGAGGATTTTAGAAAATGGAAAGATATCCCATGCTCCCAGATAGGAAGAAATAACATTGTGAAGATGGCCATACTCCCAAAATTGCTGTACAGATTTAATGCAGTCTCTATCAAACTACCACCAATATACCTCACAGAGCTAGACAAATCATTCCTAAAATTTATTTGGAAGCAGAAAAGACCAAAGGCAAAGGCAATCCTGGGCAATAAAGACAAAGCAGGAGGCATTACACTTCCTGACTTGAAATTATACCACAAGGCTACTGTGATAAAATCAGCATGGTACTGGCAACAAAATAGACCTGAGGATCAATGGAACAGATTAGAAGATGCTGAAGCCCCTACGAACACACTCAGCCACCTTATCTTTGACAAAGGGACCAAACATACTCACTGGAAGAAAGATAGTCTCTTTAACAAATGGTGCTGGAAAAACTGGCTCTCTACATGCTGAAATCTAAAACTTGACCCAGGTCTATCACCATGCACTAAACTAAAGTCAAAATGGTTTAAAGATCTAAACATTAAAGCAGAGACACTAAATCTCCTGGAAGAAAAAGTAGGAGGAACTCTTGAAGACATAGGGGTAAACAAAGAGTTCTTGAATAAAAATCAAATTGCATGGGAAACACTTGAAAGAATTAACTACTGGGACCTGCTCTTACTGAGAAGTTTTTTCATGTAAAAAGAAATTACAACAAAGTGAAAAGACAACCCACAAATTTGGAAGAAATCATGACAAATAAGTACTCAAACAAAGGTCTGCTTTCTAGAATCTATAAAGAACTAAAAAACACTGGGGCTCCAAAATTTAAAGACCCAGTCCAGAAATGGGCATCTGAGATGAACACACACTTCTCAGAGGTTGAAATTAAAGAAGCAAATAAATATATGAAAAAATGCTCCACATCACTAGTCATCTGTGAAATGCAAATTAAAACATTGAGATATAATCTCACCCCAGAAAGAATGGCTATCATAAAGAAATCACCTAGCAACAAATGTTGGAGAAGCTGTGGGGAAAAGGAACTCTTCTCCACTGCTGATGGGAATGTAGACTGGTGCAACCGTTATAGAAATCAGTGTGGAGACTCCTTACAAAAGTTGGACTGGAAATCTCATTTAAACCAGCTATTCCTCTACTGGGAATTTTCCCAGAGGATCTGAAAACATCATACCATACTGATATATGTGTGCCTATGTTTATAGCAGCACAATTTGTGATAGTCTAATCTTGGAAGCAACCAAGATGCCCATCACCTGAGGAATGGATGAAAAAGATGTGGTATTTTTATACAATGGAGTATTACTCAGCTATAATGAATGATAAACTTGAAGTCTTTATGTTGAAGTGGATGTCCCTTGAAGATATACTCATAAGTGAAATAAACCAGACGCACATGTGTAAATATCATATAATTTCCCTAGTATAAGAACTCAAAAGAAGAAATACAAATAGAAAGGTGTAATACAAGTAAAAGGAAAGCAACAACTCAAAGACTAACTAATTAAGAGAGGGAAAGGAGAAGAGTTAGGAACATGACAGTGACAAGTCATACAGTTATATGTAGAAAATGAGTAAGGCAATGATCCTGAGAATCTCCAGAAGATTTTTGAATCTAGCAGTTAATTGGAAAGATTATCACCCTGAGTAACTATATGTACTGACACCTGTGAACTAAGCAACTGCACTGAAGATGGTAATCTGTAATAGTAGGTTCACGCTTGGAGTGCCTGTCATTCTGGTCTTCTGAATATGGGCTGCTTGTCAAGACATGCCAGTTGCTGCTGTGCTGTCTCTCAGGTAGATGATTGTTCAAAAAGAAGAAGGGGGTGAATGAAGGCAGGAGACAGGAAAAGGAATGTTGTGGGACTGTCTTGCTTCAAGGTTGTATATGGTTAGATTTCTGGACGTATGTTCAAACATAAGAATTATATAATTCTTTATGTCTATTTTTAAAATATATTCTAATTTTTAAATGTTTTTTCATCTTATTCTGTAGGGACTTATAGTTCAACATAACAATACTTGATGAAAATACCTGGTCCATGTTATGCCTAAGATGTTTGATATTCAGACAAATAGTGAGGTTAAGCTTAACAGCCTAAGTTGTATGGTAATAACAATAAGCTTCTCTCTGGAGGATTAAAAACATAAGTTTGCAGACCAATATTAGATAAAAAGGAGGGCCACAAGGAAAGCCAACATTTTGGCCCTAGACTTCCAAGATCAATTCAGGACATATGAGAACTTGTACTGTAACGTCATGCAACTCAGTCATGTTCCAAATTTTCTGATCAAGTAGATTATGGGGCCAAAGAGGAAAGTGATATATGATGTAGAGTGTGCCTAACACGAGTCACATGCAGAGAGGGAAAAGAGAAGAGTTAGGAATATGACAGTGACAAGTCATACAGTTATATGTAGAAAATGGGTAAGGCAATGATCCTGAGAATCTTCAGAAGATTTTTGAATCTAGCAGTTAATTGGAAAGGTTATCACCCTGAGTAACTATATGTACTGACACCTGTTTCACAGAGAGCACATTGGCCAAGCAATGGCCATGACTCATTCACATGGCTGACACTGACAAGGATCTACAATCTGAGGTACAGGATCTCAGGATAAATCCTGAGCAGATTTCACTGACCTTATCAGATCCAAAAGCTACAACTTTTGTTGCATAGGTCCTGCTTTATCTTGGTCTTAACCATCCTGCAGAAAAGTATAAAAGTGAAGTATAAGAAGTAAAGCCATGGTTTTGTGTTGAGCTGTAGGGGACTCAGGTTCACAATTTCTGACATTGCCAGTGAAGCGGAAGACCCAATACTATTATGGACTACTGGACTCTTTTAGAATATTTTGCTGAGTTAACACACCTATAATATCCAAATAAGGGAACTACACAAAAAAAGAAGATACAGATGAATGTCCATTTTGTATCTGTATTCAAAATGGTTAGGATAGATATCTAGTTACATTCTCTTAGTGAATAGAGATATTTGTTCTAATAGAGTTTGTAAATAGGATATCATGTCCACATCTTGTACAGCAAATAACCACTAGGAAGAATGTATGCAATGTGTTAATTATTGAAACTGTCCTACCAATTTTGTATGAAACTGTCTCATCACTATTTATCAATAAAATTATGGGAAAAAAGGAATTAAATTATAGGATGTACAGGTAACAACTGCACACAAGGAGTGGGGTCATTATGGACTACAAATATGTACTAATAAAAATTAAAACAATGGTGTGCAACTGTATTAACCAAGTTTTAGATTCAATATTCCTTGCTACTAATATTAAATCATTATAACAAGCTGGAAATGATTTCTACTTTTTCCACTGTGCACATAAAATGGAGCTCAGCTGGCCTGACAAGCTCAAGGTTCTACTGCTAGAAAATTTAAAATGTAGAAAAGACAGAACTGATGGCATGTCACTTTCCCCAATAAGTTTGAATTTTTCCCCCTACTTCACATTTGTAAGATGAAAATACCTTCGTTTCATTTTGGCATTCCTATGGGAGTCTATGCTGCATGAATAAATTCTGGCTTTCCGGGCCATGTATCAGCGAGTCATAGCTGTGTGATACTTTGTTTAATTTTCCAGTGCTGGACCACATTGCCCTCCAGGGCTGCTGTGGAGAAGATGCAGAAAAGTCTCTCCAGTGTTGAAGCTGACAAGTACGGCGAGCAGACAGAGCCTAGATTTACTGAGGAAAACACCCCCAGAAGGTGCTACCTGCTCATGCAATCACAAAGAGGAAAACAACGAACGCATTTTGCAATATGTAGAAGTAAAGGATGCCATAAAATATAGAATTTCTAATGGATCTTTAAGTCTTCTGTAGCTATGGTTACCTTTAAGCCTAATAAAGTATGTGTAAGTGTGCATGAGTGTGTATCTGTACTCCTTAGAAGTACCACTCTCTCCTTGAAAATACTCATGGGGCTCTGGTGTCATTTCAGACAGTTTGTCACTATGTTATTGAGCCTGTTGCCTCTTAGTCTCACATCACAGGAACGTAGGGAGGGGAAGGACGAACAGGGATGTGTTATGTGCTTGGGGAGCTCTTACACGTTAGCCAAGCACCCAAGGGTGGAATGTAAATCCATCCCTCTCCCAAACTGCTAGAGAAGAGGCAAGAAAGGAGCTGCTGGGATCTGTTTCATACAGGACTGCTTCAGAACAAATTGCCTAAGTGCTTGGAAATAATTAACGAAGCTCTGGGTGAGCCCCTGGAAGCTGGGGATGAACAGTCACCTTCAGCAGCAGCTGCTGCACTGATCTCCTTTGTCCAACCTTTGGAAAGCCTCGGAGGCTTTGTTTAAAATACAACTGTGTTGCCCATAGGGATGCTCACTGCACACGAACATGCACCCAATGTTTTCACCCATCCCTGCTCTAGGAGGGTCTATTATTTCATTGAAATTTTTGGACAGTGGGCCCATTTATTCTGGCAATTTCCTCTGACTACATGCAGGGCTGGAAAAAAGTGTCAGTTAAAGAGTTCAGATTGATTACAAGAATGGGGTTTGAGGAGGAATGAAGGTATAACATGTGCTTAGTTCTCTGACATACACCCTGGAGACCATGGGCCTCAGGATCCTCACCGCTGCTCAGCGACTGCAAGCTGGCGCTAGCTAAGCAGTTAGAAGCTCGTAAAAGCAAAAGGGAAAGTGGCTTGGAAGAGATGCAGACAAGCTACCTGGGTCATTAACACCAAGAAATCTGCCCTACTCACTCTCCATACTTGTCGAGAATGCAGTGCAGGGCTTTTGATCAGCAGGGCTACAGTGCGACCGGCCAGCCCAAGAGCAGATCCTCTCTCTGGGAGGGAGAATGGGCGCCAAGTCTCATAGCATCACATCTTTAATAGATATCCTATCATTTTCGCAAAACTTTGCAGATGTGAGTTCACAGCCATGAAATGCCAGGCCCCTTTGAAATAGGTGCTTTGACCAGAAGTCTTTCTTTCATGGTAGAGTTTCAAGAAGCAGCATCTCTTTAACTTAGAGGTCTGTCATTGAAGATAAAACTCTCACAGGTTTTTAAGATGAAGAAGGCAAACAGGATTTAATAGCACATGGGTGAGCTGTCCTACTCATACATGGACCAGGGATGGGCGAAAACATGGGGGTGCATGTTTGTGTGCAGTGAGCATCTCTATGGGCAAAGCGGTTGTATTTAACATCTCCCGCTAGGAATATCACGTCACAGAAGCAAGAACCCTTTAATTGCCCTCTCTTTTCTTTTTATAAGCCAAGTATGGTTTAATGGAACCTTTATAGAACATTCTTTAATGTCCAAACAGCAGAGATAAAGAATGAGGATAAAATTAAATATTTAGCTGTTTTCTCTCTATATATTGCAAATTTCCACCCTTAAATAACAAAACGTGTAGATATAGTTCCATCTGCTGAGGTCTAGCTGAGTCCCTCCTGAGCCACGCAGCTACCCAAATCCAACAAATGCTCCTTCATTCTCTGGCAATAATAGCACCAATAATAAATGCCGACCCCAGTGCCCTGCTGGTTTTGTTATCCTTCCCTGAAGGAGGGCTGGCCCACACCGGTGCGACGTGTGTTTACAGTCACATTTCCACTAGAGTCCTGTGGGGGGAGAAGTACTGGAATATCCCAGGCCAGGAAAATTGTGTGTGGTGCATTATAATGCCACATGTAGTTGATTATAGTAATAAAAAGGTTACCCGCCTTTTACAGCATCAATCTGCCCGCAATGAGGTCATATTTTCAGGATGGACAAAGGAAATCATTTTGCTTTAGGATGTAGATTTTTAGTCCACCCAGAATTAAGATGCAGTGATGTGTACTGGCTTCTCCTGACCTTATCAGCCACCACCAACCCCCAATGCAGCCACCTTCTTACCTGAAAGTATGGCACGAGCGAGAGAAACCAACAACAGCAGGATACGCAGAAGCAATTCCTCACTGGGGAGTTTGTTCATCACCTAAGAGATTTTGACAAAGACCTTTCTTATGAAAATAAATACTCCCATCCAGCTGCCTACCACTGGCAGGGGTAAGGAACATGGTGATGGCTGGGTTGGTCCTGACACTTTAGCGATCAGAGGGCAGCAAAAGCAGCACTAGCTGTTGACAAATGTGCCCCTTTTCACAGAAGCTGTGACGGATTTCTCCTTTCAGGGTATAAAGGCAGCTTTTCCCCACTGACACACCCCTCCCTCTCATGCACACTGGCCTGATGCTTATCTGCACCTACTCATGGCTATTGCTTCAAAGGGCAACCAATGCCAACACTATTTCAACTATGCATGTTGATACAACCTTACAACTTGAGATAACCAGGGGGAAAGAAAATACAAAAGCAAACCAAAAAAATCCAGGAGCTATCCTGCTGTAGAGAAAGCCGCTTTTTTTTTTTTTTCTCCCACTTTTTGGCCATCGTTTGCTTGGTGCATGCTGGTGCTGAACTGCTAATCGTCTATGCCCACTACCAGCTGTATGAATAAGCATTCTGTTTCTCTCACTCTCCCTCAGAGAAAGACACTGAGGCTTCAGGAGACTGGGGTGACAAGGCATGGAGCCAGCAGGCCATGAGCAGGCACACTTGGCATGCAAGTCTGCTCTGGGGTGATCCCAGTGCACCACCTTCCTGGATTGTCCCTACTTTTCCTCTTTTTTTATGTATTTAGTACAGGGTCTACAGGGTCTCACTACATAGACTGGACTCTGGTGATTCTCCTGTTCTCAGCCTCCCAAATGCTGGGATCACAGGTGCACCACCACACCCAGTCTCAATAGCCATCTCAGTGCACCCCAGGGGCAGGGCTGGCACAGCATGCCGGAGATCAAACCCCAAAGCTGTGCTCTGTCTAAGCAGGCACTTTATTTTATTTTATTTTTTAAATTATTTATTGAGAAACAACGAGACAATTTCAAGACCAATGAGTAGGACAGTTTCAATAATTAATACATTGCACATTGTTGTCTTCATAGTGGTTATTCACAGTACAAGATGCAAACATGATATCCTGTCCAAACACTCTTAGTACAAATCTTTCTTCTCATTGAATTAAGAGAAAGTAGCTGTATATTTATTTTAACTATTTTATATATACATATACAGAATGGCCCTTCATTTGTATCCCCTTTTTTTCTATAGTTTGGTCAGAGATGGCTATTCCCTTGCCATTTACATATTGTAGGGGCAGAAGCAGGCACTTCGGTCCACTGAGCTATCTGGCTGGCCCTCGTCCCTTCATTTTCTTTGTGCTACTGGGGGATGAACCAAGACCTTGGTAGTGCAGCATATCCTCACACATTTTTCATATCTTTTCTTTATTTTGAAGTAAGGGCTCACTAGGTGCCCAAGTTGCCCAACTTGCTATGTTCCTGCCTTGGGGTGCTAGGGTTGGAGTCCCATGCCACCACACCTGGCTCTGTACTGTTTTCCTCATGCGCCACACTCAGCACACTGCCTTGTCAGTGCAGCTCCAAATCCAACATTCACTGCTTATGTCACATGGCGTCACCTCTCTTTTACTTTTAAATTTTGGTATTGTTTACAGGAGCTCTGTCCAGACTCTGCCCAAGGATCTGGGGAGCTGCCTGGCAGCTGTATATTGCCCTGGGTCAGGCTGGGCAGGAAAAACAGGAAGCTTTCCCATGTGGCAGATAAGTAGCAGCGGAGCTTTGTTTCTGATGTGGACTATGTGTCTGATCCCCCGAGCCCTGTGCATTTTACTTCTTGCCGGGATAGTGGCAGCTTCGAGGACAGCAGCTGACAGCATTTGGCATATACCTAAGGAGAGTTTTCCCCAAAACTGACAGCCACGATTACAAGCATGGCAGGCTTGCTTCTAATTATAATATTTTACCCTCGAAGGTCTCCTTAAATTGGCTTGTTTATACTGGTCTGACTTAATTTCCTACTACAAGTTGGGCTCTGGATTTGTGGCTACACAATGAAATCCAAAAGAACCAAGATAAGATACGTGAGTATAAAATTGACTTTAGTTTTGTAAATGAAAGAGAAATGTATCCTATCGCTTAATGGGCCCTAAGTCTGTGGTGGAAATTTAAGGATTATTGTTTCCAAGGCTGACTTCTGTAGCCCTTTGTTTGAGTACCATTGATTTGATTTCTTAGAATACTGTTCACTTTCTTAACTCATTATGTTACTTCCATATCCAGCTCTGTGATTAAAGTTTCTTTGGTTGCATAGAAAATTGATTCAGAGGTATAGTTTATTCCTGCAAGACTTCTACTGAGTATGCCTTCTTTCAGATCTATTGGTAAAGAGAAATGACCTTTATATGAAGGAGCTTGCAAAAAGGTAACACTTAAATATTCAGCCTCCTTCCCGGGTCACACCAAGTCCTCTGCTCCACTTAAGCTGCACACTGCTGCCTGGCATGGCATATATACTACTGGGTCATGCATGCTCTCCCTAATGCCAAGTGACCACTTGTAACAGAATCAGGCATAGACCTAAGGTGATTTCGGCTCTCAAGAAATGAGCGATTTTCCCTCAGTGTTGGTTCTAGCCAAGAGCACTGTAAGAATCCCACTAGATGAACTAGTATTGCCTTTGAAAGATGGATTGGGGGAAAAAACCAACATGATATCATAAGAAATCAATAATTACTGCATTTGATGTCAAAAAGAGAAATAAAATGAAGAAATAAAATTTGACATTCTCTACATCATAGTTTCTCAATGCTGGCACTGTAGACATTTTACACAGCATAATTCTTTGTCACTGGGGGCTGCCCTGTGTGACTGAGAATATTCTGCAGCTTTCTGGCCTGTATTCCCAGAGGCCAATAGCATCCCCTGTGACAGCTAGTGTTACTTTGCAGCATGCCTGGATCACAGGATGCTCAGACCTCTGCTAAATGTTAGTTCGGGGAGTGTCTATCAAAGTGTTTCTAGAAAGAACAGTGTGGCAACCAGTGCACTGAGGAAGGCAGGCCACCTTCTCCAACTTGGGTGTGCTTCCTCCAAACTGTGGAGGACCTGCCTCAAGCCAAAAGATGTAGGAGGGTTTCTCTGACTCTGCCCGGTGGCTTGAGCTGAAATGTCCTTCTCTCCGACCGTCGGCTCTGCTGCTTCTCAAGCTTTTATACTCAGACTGGAGCCTGCATCACAGTCTCTCCTGGTCTCAGAAACTATACTACCAGTCAGCAGATAATGGTATGGACATACATACATAAATATACATACACATGTACACACATAGTAATGTACACATATATAATTTGCTGTCTGTGTTCATGGATAACACTTTGGAGAACTCAAACTACAGCTACAGATCAAAAATGTGAAATATTTGCCTCTGCACTGGATTGTTTTTTATTGTTTGCTAGAAGACACAGCATAACAACTATGTATATTTATTAGATATTATAATCTAAGGATTGCTTAAAGTAAACAGGAGGATTACACAGCTTATATGCAAATAACATCCCATTTTATAAGAGGGGTTGAACATCCATGGCCATTGGTTTCTACAGGGATCCTGGAATGAGCTCCCTGTAGGTAGATACTAAGGGAGTTCTGTCTGTCTGTCTGTCTATCTCTTATTGGTTATGCTTCTCTGTAGAACCCCAACTAATTTATGCACCAAGTTATAAACATCAAAGGTGTTTATAGACATTTCTGAACCCAAGAGGACACAATTGATCCTGGTTGAAAGCCACTGGACTGAACCCTGAGAAGACAACGAGGGGTCACAGAGCCTGCCTCTGACTGGCTGTACTGAGCTACATCTTCTTTCTCTTTCTCCTGGGGTAGTGTTGATGAGTAGCAATAGAACTGGGTGGTAGGACTGCTGATGAGCTCTTGGGTGGCTGTGCAAGCTCATCTCTCCTCCTGCCAATCACAAGTTGTGTTCTTTGAGGGTTGTTTCCATAAGGAGGACAGCAGCCCAACCTCTGAGATCTCTTTGAGCCTACTTTGTGACCTTGGATGCCAAGTCACAGTCCTCTCATGTCCCTACTTGATTTTGGATAGCCTAGAAGGAATTCAGAGGTAGAAATTACAGCCATGGTGCTCCTAACTAGATTTGTTGCTTTTAAGCCTCCAGCCTTTTCATTTCTCTACCCAGTCACTCTGAGTCGCAGATACTCTATCCCAAAACTCAAGTTCCCACAGGGCTGGCTTTATATTAAGCAGGGGCAAGGGATCCGGAAGTAACTTCTCAGGCATAATCCTTCTGTCAAAACACAGAAGGAGAAAAGGGAGCTAGTTAAAGGACATCTATCTCCTTTGGTCCCTTCTGTTCTTTGCTGTAGCCACCCAAGCAAATGGGCCGATACTAGCCTAAGCTACTTCAGAGCTTAATCCATCAATGAGTTGAGTTGAAAGGAACAATTCTTCAAGAAGGTGGAGGGGGTATTTGGAGGAGGGTGTCTGGTTAGGTTTTTTTTTCTTTTTTTCTGTATTTTAGGGAACGGTAGGCTGTTTAGGGTCCCACTAGATCAGACTCTTAGTGATTGTCCTATTTACAGCCTTCCAAGTGCTAGGATTATAGGCACGCACCACCACAGCCAGGCTCAATCGCCATCTCAGCAGGCCCAGGGATTGAGCCCCCTGAGCTATTTGTCTGCCCCTTGGATAGGTTTTTAATTCACCATCAGAAAAGTCCAGCCAAATAGCGCAGTGGATTAAAGCACCTGCAAGCAGGCACAGGGGTCAGGGGTTTGATCCCAGGTCCTGCCATGCAGGCCCCACCCCCAGGGCGTGCTGAGATGGCAATTGAGACTCGGTGTGGTGAAGCGTGTCCTGTAATCCCAGCACTTAGAAGGCTGTAAACAGAACAATCACTAAGAGTCTGATCTAGTAGTAAGACCCTGTACACCCTGTATACCCTTCCCTAAAATATGGGGGGTGGGTGGGGATATGTAGAGTCCAATGTGTGCAGTCAGCACCATGGACAGCACCAGGGTACACCAGGTATCCTCCCAGGTTGCCTTGGAAGGAGTTCATACTCAGAGACACAATTGTTTGCCTCCGAAATGCCTCTCTTTTAGAAGGGGATTTTCTAGACCAGATTTGTCAAACTCCTTTTCTTGTTTTCTCTAATTAGCCCCCTCCTCTCTCTGCACGGCATTTCCTTATGTTGCCACGTCCCTCTGGCTCTTGTCTTGTCAAGGATCTGCAAATAATGAGACTAATGTGCCTTGATTCCTGAGAAGGAGAACGTTTTCACAGATGCCAACCTGCGGCCCACCAAACCCTTCCCATTACTGCACGTTAATGGGCCCAGAGATCGTCTTAGAACTTGTCTCAAAACCATGGGATTTTTCGATTTTTTTTCTTCCTCGCTGAAAAAAAAAAAATGTCTCTCTAATTGCTTTCCTTCTCTGCTAGCAAAAACGAATTTTTAAGATCATGTTTTTGCATGCTTAGCACATTAAATTTTTTTCCACATGCATGCAGCACTGAGTTCACTCTGAAGATGTTCAATTAACTATAATTGTAAGCCAAATTACAGCATCACCAGGAGAGAGTTATTCCAGCAGCATGATTATTTGGTTTAAATAATTTCCAAAGCTGACATTTTCCTAGGAAAGAGAAAAAGTGAGAGCTTGTGGTAGGAGAAAAGGTTAATGCTAGACAATCCATCTAAAATGAGAACAGTCTGATTTCTATTTGTTTCTCTTCCTTTCTTCAACTCCCTCCCTTGCTACCTCCCTCCAACCCTCCATCTATTTCTCCTTCCCTTTCTTCCTTCCTTCCTTCCTACCTTCCTTCCTTCCTTCCTTCCTTCCTTCCTTCCTTCCTTCCTATCTTCTCTGTCATAAATGAACTTTGTCTTTGGAGTTACTCAGATCTCCCATGATAGCTGTGTGAGTTTGGGCAAGTCATTTATCCCCTCTGAGCTCTAATTTACTATCTGCAAGGCAATGATAACACAATTTACCTTGCATAGGTGCTGTAAGGATTTCAAATGCTAAGACATGTGTGCTGTAGCTCCTGCCACACAATAGGAGAAGGTCAACATTCATCCGAAGACCTATACTATGAAGGAGTGTGAGAAAGTTAGAGATTTTTGACTCATTTTAAATGTTGCTACCAGGATCCCAAACACCACATCATCAGCAACAGCAAACTGCTGATCTTATGTGTCTGGGGGAAATGAAGCCATGATCTAGCAGATTTTAGGTAGCAATGCCAGTAGAGAACCAGCAGAAATTTCCCCTAGCAAGGAAGCTGCTAAGTTAAAAAAAAAATAGAGAACACATTTATTGAGCACCTGTTGTGTTTAAAGAGCTGTACTAAATGATTTTAAATGTATGGTTTTCCCTAAACTTATGCATAGCCTGGAAAGAAGCAATTTTTTAAAAATTGATTTTCTAAGTGGGGAGTTTGTGTTCAGGTAAAGTTACACAACCAAGCTGTACAGGAGAAAGCCAGCCTGTCTTCAAAGCTAGCTTTGTCTTGCACTGCTGTCCACAGCACTTATTCCTTGCACAATACCATCTCTCCTTTGGAGGAGGAGGAGGTGGAGCTGGGCACACATACACAATCCAGAATTTTGTTGAGGGTGAACATATCTGCAGTTTCCTAGGACATTTGTGAGCTATCTTAAGAGAAGTTTCAGAAACCAGAAAAACAAACCTCTCCTGATTGGTGTGGCTCATTAATGTAAAGTATGACTTAAAAAAATAATCGTTTTCTCTGTTCTAATTATGAAAGAGAAGGGGCTGGAATCATCTCGAGGCTTAAAAAAAATCATGCACATTGTTATTTTCTAGGCAGACAGAACCAGAAATGATTGACAGAAATAAGACTCTTTCCATGATAAGCAGGAACAAAGAAGTTATGAGGGCAAAGCACAGCAATTAGTGAAGCCAATGAGGCTCACATTCTTTTCCTCATTAGCACATGGGGTAAGGGAAGGGAGGAGAAAAGATGCAGTCTTTTCCAGTAGGATTTGAATATCTTATTTCCTTCTTGCCTGGTGCCACTTGCAGTTACTCAAGCATGCAGACCCAACGGCTCCTGCTCGTCAGTTCCCTTCCATACTTCAAGAACTGCAAGGACAAGGATGAGCCATTTGTCATTTGCAATCCCTTTGAGTATCAGCTCAAGAATCAGCCGCAGCAGTAAGACACTGTGGTCCAAGACTATCAGTTCAATTAGCACTGTATGCAAAACATGATGGAGAAGAAAAGGGCCTCTCTCTCATTGGACATCTTAGTTTTTATGAGGCTAACTAGAAATAAAAAGAGCAGAGGCTGTGCATCTCTCCCGGGGCCAACGACCCAAGGCAGCACAGCAGCCAACACAGTGGCAGAGTGCTAATTAAATTAAGCTCCTTGAATTAAACATCACCATGGCATTGGGTCTTGCTGATGAGGATACATCTCTAAAGCACTGTCAGCATAGCCTTATGGGTAAGTGGCACAATAAGAGGAATATTGTCTCAACTGCATGTGTTGTAAGCAATGGGCTCCTAAACAGAAGAAAGGTACCATCACTGTTTTGAAAAGAGGATTATAAGCCCACTAACTTGACTGGCCTCCCTCTCTTCTTTTATCTCAACTAATCAGGAAAGGGTACAGTTGAAACAGGATAAAAAATGAGATAAAAAATAATTTGGACGTTGTTTTGTCTTTCAGATCATTACTTGGAATCACCCTTGGTCTACCTAACACTGCTTTAAAAATGAGGCCACAGTGAAGAATTTCAAGTTTCAGCATAATTCTTTTTCACCTCCAGAAGTCCAATTTAGTGCAAGGGAAAGAACCAATGTCAACATGAGGATACCTTGAGAAGATCAAAATAAAAATGACACATTAATTTGTCTCAAAATACTCCCCTCACTTCAAACACACTCTTGGCCACTTGCTGAAGCACCGCTGGGAGCCTTTTGTGTCTTTAGCTGTGTTGTCATGGCTGCCTTATGTCCTGAATTGATTCAGATCTTTACTTTTCATTTTGGCTTTGGGGAACATCCAGAAGTCACATGGTGCAGATCCGGTGAGTACGGTGGAGCAGGACACACTGTGATGTTTTCATGACCCGCCTCGCCACTGGGTGGCACGTGGCAGCAGGACGCATTGCATTTTGATTGCATCTTGCAAAGATGTGAAAGATGGCCTCCAGAACTGCTTCAGAAAATAACAAGAATGATGAGATAAGTGTGTTCAGCACAAGGGGAGTATGTTGAGCACAGCTAGTGGCAATGTAGCTTTTAGCATAATAGAATTTTTATTTAAACTTTCACCATATATTTCAATTACACCTTACAAGGCAAGAAACTGAAAGAGGCAAAATAGCTTAGAGCAGTTATTAAACTTTTGCCTCGATGAGAATAACTGAGGACTTACTGAACCACAGGTTGCTGAACCCACCTCTAGAGGTGCACCATAAGAAGCTCTTCACAGGGCTCAGGAATATTTGCACTTCTCACAAGTTCTCAGAAGCTTCTGGTGTTGCCAGTCCTGTAGCCACAGTTACAAAGCACTAGAAAAGCGATGAAAGGTGTGAGACTTAGATCTAGTGAATGTCTGGCTAAACTCTCACCACGTCACTGGGTGATCTGCATGACCATAAGCAAGTTACTTATCTTTCTAGTCTTCCAATTCCCCATCTATAGGGGAAATTGTTTTTCTTCCCTTAGAGAAAGGATTCAGTGACAATGCAAGCAAACCACTCTGCACAGTTCCAGGCACATGACAAATGTTGGTGGCATCTAACCATGCTTGTGTAACATGGCTGAGACAGGAATCAACCAAGCACCAAGGGCTCATTAGTTATTTTCTAGACTAAGTAAAGCATTATGGATCAAGAAAAGTGAAGCATTTGCAACACAAGGCCTAAATTAGGATCCTACATATGAAGTTAAATAACAAGAATATGAAAATAACACAAAAGCCTATTTTTGTCTGGATACAATTGAAATTAAATCTGTCCTGTATTTACAACAAACAAGTGATTGTTAAGGTCTCCAAGGTGTTAGACCCCTCTCAGAGCCACACCAGGGCTTCTTGGCATTGCCCAATGGAAGCAGCCATTAAGACACTACCATTACAGTCAGCAGCTTCAAGTGGTCACTCCAGACTTGCATTTCTGCCACTGGTCCCTTCCCCATTGCCCGTTTCCACTGCCCTTTACTCCTCACTCTATTCACGTATGGGGAGGATCAAGTCTTCTAGCCCTTGGAGTCCACACTAGCAGTCAGCATTTATGGTTCTCTGGAGGAGCCTTTCTTTGTGGGAGACCAAAGCAAAGCAATAGATCCTTCTCTCTTCTCCTCAGCACCCTGTTTTCCGGAGGCATAGTCATTCTTAGAGCTTATAAGGAAATCTGGTAAAACTGACAGCCATTTGCCCCAGATCCCAGATAGCACTCAGCTCAATGACACACCATAGGACTTTCTCTTTCTCCTTTCAAATGGGACTTTCTGTGTTCCACCCTCATGGCCTTGCTCTCCTTGGAGAACAGGAGTGTAAAAGCATAGGCTTCAGCCTCTGTTTTCACACTGAAACCAAACTAGGAGAGATGGCACAAAAATGAGCTGAATTTTGACTGCTAGTTACTTCTTAGTAAAGCATGGTTTGTGGCCTTAAAGAATAAATGAGTCAATATTGCAATGGTAGTGAGAATGAATAAACAAATGGGTAAGTTTAGCAGGCAGCTAGGTTGAGATTGCAATTCAGCCTTGTTTTCATCAGCCCTTTCTCCTCTTTCACTTTCAGGGGTCTCTGCTGCATAACCTCTGAGTGTGCTGAGAGGCCGGGGCTGAGTGTGCAGCACACCAGCTGAGCATGTGGCTGTAATATCAACAACAAAGATGCACAAAATAAATGTGCAGAAAAACAGTTTCCAATGCCCTGTACCTGGGACCAACCAGAGCACACTGTCTTCTGTTCTCCTTCTGAGGACTCAAGCTGAATTTTGGTAGGATGGCCCAGGAGTGGGAGATACGAAAGACAGCCTCTGTTTAAGCTCTTGGCCACTGTGTTCTCTTTCACAGTGATCTGCTTTTACCCCTAGAATACACTTCTTTTCCCACCTTGAATTGCCCCCTTCTTGCTCTGCAGAACAGATATCTTTTCCTATCTTTAAAAAATGTAAAAACCTTGCCACATATTTCACATGTCCCATTTTTTGTTCTGGACAAAAAGAACACAGAAAGCACCTCCAGGGAGCTCCAGGCTCCAGGCCCCAGTGCCAGTTGTACTCAGCAATGGCACATTTTTCACTTCTTTTGTGAGCACCCCTATCACCAGCAAAACCAGAGTATGTGAATAGCGATTCACTACCTTTGCTCTATACTTCTGATTTGCCTCTCCCTGTTTCTATTAAATCTCTTGTTCTACTGATCTGCTTACTGCCTTTCCTACTTTATCAGAATATTAATATTTAGCCTTTGCATCATTACTGGTAACCTTTTTCCTCTCTAGTTGCCTATTTAGAGTCTCTCTGCAAGACAGAAAGGACTTCTTACCTGCCCTTCAGGAGGTTCTGTCATTTGCATGAGAATAAGCATCTTCCTGGCCTGCCCTGGATAGAAGCCCCTCAAACAAACTGCCTCTGTGCACCATCTGTCTTGTTGCCTCCTTTTACACATCCTTCACCTCCTTGGAGGGCTAATAAGGAAACACTCTTTCGTTACTTTTGCTCTTGACTCTTTAATACATTAAGCATGTTAGTCACACATGTTGAAACTAGCTCCAGAAGAATAAGTGAGCACTCCGTTTTTCCCTTGTAGGGCCCCCTGCACCACAGAAAAGTCCCTCCTTAGTTATAGTGATTGCATACCTCGCCTTGAAGATACAGACCTGCACAGAGGACTCGGAAGCTAAATAAAAGGCGGGAAACAAAGCCTGCTGAACCAGAAAAGTACCAAATGAAAGGTAAATAATGCAAGGAGAAATATTGAAATAGCAGCATGGTATTAATCCTTTCCTCCGCAGAACTCAAATATCTAAAAGTTTTGTTGGGGTCCACACACTCACTAAAATCCTCCCATCACATGGAGTATGAAGTCCATGCACTCTTTGGGCAAATCTCACTGGTCAAATCTATGAAAAGCAAGCACAATTTTTTTTAAAAAGTTCTAGTAATTAAAATAATTGGCTAGCTAAGAAAAGACTGTCCCAGTTAATTGGTCTTCACTAAAGAAACATTAAGCTTTAGGGAAAATGTATGTTTAATAGAACTAATAAGTTATTAATACAAATGAAAATACTGCAAAATGTCAAATAGTGATTAGTGGAAATTGTTGCTTATAGAAGCAAAATTAGTGTGTTACTTTTCACCTTTCTATCCATTAAGCTGTTAATTGATTTAAAATATTAATATAGCACAAGCATTATACCTTATTATTTGTATTTTTTCTGTCAAATGCCAAATGGTTATTCATATATAAACATACATTACAATTAATCAAAGCACCTTCCACCACAAACAGGCATGCTTACAAATGTGGTCATAAGCATTCCTACCTGGTTAAGACATAGATTCTTCTTTATCCTCTTATAATTTTAAGGAGCTTGCCTTAAAAGTCATGTTTTTTCCTGTTTGCATAGACGCCATAGAGTTATCCATCCTGTGGTGCTAATTTATGGTGTTTGTATGTAAAACATGGCATTAATAACTATCAAAATAATGTGATACACTTAAAAGTAGCTATTAGCAGCGCCTCCAAGGAGAAGATGGCTGGTTCTCCGCACAGGCATCCAGCTCCTGTCACCCCACTCGGCCACTTGGGGATTTCATTACAGAGTGCTCAGCAGGGGACTGAATGTTTGCTGTCACCAGCGAGGGCTTCAGAACAAGCATGCATTGCAGCAAAGGCTCCTTTGCTCTCATTCTTTCAAAACCTTCTCAGGGACAGGTGCAATGGATTCTTCACACTTCTTTCCTCTACCTTTCTCTAGTTTCCACATTGATTTATTAAGAGCTTCTTATTTAAAATAATGCTCTGTTCACAGAAATTCACAGAATAATGTTCAGAGTTTCTGGTACTCATCACTCAGTTTTTTTCCCAATAAAACACCTGACATGTCCACAGCATAGTATCAAAATTGGAAAACAGATTTTATATATATACATATATATATAAA
>NW_004524633.1:12773774-12778387 GCF_000260255.1 Octodon degus
TATATATATATGCATGGGCTATGATTTCAGTGTATACATTTCTCCAGAATTCACTTTGGGACTTAGATCCAAAAGTTTGGAGCTGGGTCCCTTGGGAGAGATTAGACCTTGAGGACTCCATCCTTCCTGACTAGATAAAATCCTTTATAGAAGAGTCACCAGAGTCATGTTATGGTGATTCATGCTTAAAGCAGCACAATTAATAATAGCCAACTTCTGAAAATGGCTGTTATGTCTAGCAACACATGACTGGATGAAGAAAGTGTGGTATTTATACACAATGGAGTACTACTGTTCTATAAGGAAAGGTAAATTTGAATCCTTCATAGGAAAACAGATACAGTCATTAGAGACCACCGGGTTAAGTGAAAAAATCAGACACACAAGCTTAAATATCACCTAGTTCCCCCACACACGTCTTTTTACGTGATCTCTCTCTCTCTCTCTCTCTCTCTCTCTCTCTCTCTCTCTCTCTTTCTCTTTCTTTTAGGGAAGGATCTACAGGGTGTTCAGGGTCTCCCTATTAGATTGACTCATAGTGATCCTCCTGTTTACAGCCTCCCAAGAGCTGGGATTATAAGCACGTGCCACCATATCCAGTCTCAACTGCCATCTCAGTGATCCCTGGGAGCAGAGCTGGCACGGTAGGCCCAGGGATCAAACTCCCGGCCCCTGCACCTACTTGCAGTCACTTTAATCTGCTGAGCTATTTGGCCAGCCCCTACATGGTTTCTCTTAATGAGACATCCAGAAAAGAAATAAATCAAAGCACAAAAATAAAAGACAGATAATAGGGAACAGAGAAGTAGATCCTTTGAAAATGAGAAGGGACCAAGGGACGGGGTTGGGTAAAAGGGCCTAGAGAGAATCAAGACATACCAAGATGAAGGTGATCGTTGTGTCTGCAAACATCCCCAAGTAAAAACAAAAATGTAAAAAGAAAGTTATCATGAAGTTACCACCTCGCTTCAACTCTACCATCAAGTGAAGACCCTTAAACAAGTGCCACTCATGAGGAACAGCCCTTACGAGACACCAGACTGCAGGCTGTGCCTTGATCCTAGACTTTCCAGTCTACAGTGCTGTGAGAAATTCATACATGTTTATAAATTTACAAGTCCCAACTAGGCCCATAATCTCAGCACTCTGGGGACAGAGGCAAGAGGATCAGCAATTCTAGCCTAGCCTGGAAAACTTACTGACTTAGTGAGAATCCATCTCAGAATAAAAATGTGAGAGGGCTGGGGGTATAGCTCAATGCGATGGCCTTGGATTTCATCCTCTGTGCTGTAAAAAAAAAAAAAAAATAGATGAATAAATTTGGAGTTTTGGGTATTTTGCTACAAAAGTACAAAGACAGTCCACTCTTGATGTTAAAAGGACTCATTACAGCTATTTTGAAAGAGTTTCTAAGCCTGTCATATTTTGTAAGCTGCAGGAGACAAGGTACAATAAAGTGGGGGGGAAGAAACGAGGACGAGGAGTGGGCACTCAGCGACTAGGATACCTAGCGCCTTTGTTCTCAGAAGTTTCATGCAACCTACTTCCTGCCTTGACCCATCCATGAACCCTTCCTTGGAGTTGAGATAAGCCAAGAAATACCACTAACAAGAGCATTACCATTTTAAATGCCACTAAAAAGAGGATTGCAGTGGTAAATGCCAATAACAACAGCACTACAATTTTAAAATCTCTCCGCAACCATTTTAAGGCTTTGTGTGAAAATATCATTTAAGAAGCTTCAGTTGCTGAAAAATTTACTTTCAATTGCTAGCATCTTCACCATCAATACAAACCCTATTCTTAGAAATTTGAATTTAGCACATGCTTGTACCTATGCATAGTTGAAATATATATATATATATATATTCATTATTTTTCTTTTTCAATTAAACAATACAATCATTTAATTATTTGAAAGGTTATGTCAAAAGTCTTCCTTTTGGAATGTGGGGTTTCGATACTTCAAAGTCTTCCCCTTTGAAATGCAAGTAGAAACTTTTTAAGTTTTATTGTTGAACCTGCAGAAAATAAGAAAACTCGTGATGAAAAATAAAGACAAAACCCACAGCGACTGGGATAAACACAAAGGAAAAGTCAAGATTGCCGTGAAGATGGTAGAATATTCATGTTGAAATTAGAGATTAGGCTTTCATCCCAGAATAAGGGAAAAGTTTATATAAAGTGGCAGTTTAAGTAGGCTGTAAAAGTATTATCCACAAATTCAAATTAAGATCCACTTAATAAACACCTACAAAGAAAAGGTAAACCACATGAAGGAAATCACCAAATACTGAACCAGAAAGGGTTACAAATAGAATAACCTTTCATTACAGAAAATAATTATATTCATCATGTAACTATAATATTTAAAGAAAAATTTTAAATAAAATGACACAGCACAGAAAAAAAATCTAACTAGCTTAATGTGACCATCAAAAATGAACAAGTAGATCTGGATCAAAGACTGATTAAATTTTAATGAAAGAAAAAATAAAACATTTGAAAGTGCAAGTTCTGGGGTAAATAAGAAAATAGATGGGCCAGTGAGATAGCTCAGTCCTCTGAATCACCTGCTTAGGCAGACTTAGGCAGATGCAGCACTTCAGTCCCCAGTACCATGTGCCACACCAGCCCCACACTTAGGATGGGCTGAGGCGGCCAAGAAAAAGAAAGAAGAGAAAAGGAAATTACAATTCAGCAGGCAGGACTGAAGAAATTACACAGATTTCAATATTTAAGAATTTAGTACTTTTTTGCCTCACTAGTAAAATATCTTTCCTTTGTTTGCTACTAGATTCTGTTTTATGAAAATAATACAAGGTATGTGTGCTTATAACATATAAGTGGAATTCACTGTTATATACCAACATGTACAATCCAGGAGATACCTTGGCCCTTCCGGACCTTTCTCTTGGGCTGCCCTTACCTTACTAATAGGACCCTGACTTCTCCTGGAGACCTCTCTTAGGAGGTAAAGTGAGCACCTGCTGTGACTGGCTCCTGAACTCTTAGTGATTTGCTGAGGAAGATGTTTTGCAAGCAGACCAGACAGTGTGAAAGCTTGTTATCGCTAGAGAGAGATGCTGTATTGCGAAGAGGTCATGTGACTTGGGTGGGCTGTTGCCAGAGCTTGGGCTTTCATGCTGAGGAGTAGAACTTACCACAGGACTGTTGTCTCTGCAGTTCAGAGAAGACATGAAACACAAAGCTACCAAGACTCAGCTTCACAGACCATGGGCTTTGGAAACAGTGTGTAGGACCTGAAAACTACAGAATCTAAACATGGATGGGAGCAGCATTCCACAGCATGCCAGGCCCCAGAGGTGAAGGGCAGGGTACTGAGTCTCGGCTTGCAAGCTCCTAGTGTACAGCTGAAGTGCTGTGTGGGTGACAAAGCACAGGATGGCTTTGGTAGCCATGCTTGTACTGCGTAATGGAAGCCTTGCCTCAGACCGAGGAGCCCAGGTACAAAGGAACGGCCAAGAGAAGACGGTCCTCACAGCACTTTGCTATCAGAGCCGCAGGGGTGCTGTGACTACTACTGACTTCCATCCCTACTTCAGAGGTTCCAGAGGTCTGCCGTAGAGACTGGGCTGCAGGCTTTTACAGCTGCCGAAAGACTGTCATGTCTAGTCCAGGGTGAAAATCACAAAAAGAAGTGGCCCTCAAAGATGACTATGTGTCAGTGTCACCTGGTGGGCTTTGTGAAGCACAATGTGGACTCGCTCAGTCTTCTCTATGTTTGGCCCACATTCCAGCAGCATCAGCATCGCGTGGAAATTTGTTAGAAATGAACATTTCAGGAGCTTTTTGGCCCAAATGAATCAGACTGTCAAGATACGGATCTAGAAAAATTCTATCTAAAATCCTATTAGTCTTATTCAGACTAAGCGTTGAGAACTTCTGCTCTAGGCAGAATGTGTTTGCCTGGGCTGGCTCCCACCTGTGGTGCTTCCCAGCTCTCTGTCCTCCAAGAGCTATTTCACCATTCTGTGCTTCAGTTTCACTGTCTATTAAATGGGCTAATGGTACCTTCACATAGCAGAGTAAAAGAATAAGACCAACAAAAGCACAAAAGCTCAGTATGTTAAGGTTTACTATACCAACTTAACTTGAATTATGAAAACACATTTATAGTCTATTTTCTAATCACTGTAGCTATTCAGACTCAAAATCACTGGTGCGGCACTTTGGCTGCAAAAAAAGCACTCACCTGGAGAGATTTTATTTCAAGCCCAAATCCTATCTCTGGAGATTTTTTAAAAAAGTAATAACCTCAGGAGATTTCTATTGTACAGCTATAGCTGAGATTCAGTGATTTAGAATTGAGTTTGTTAAGCCAATTTATGTATGCTTAGATGGGTTATGACTTGCCCGAGTACTACCAGGGTTCCGGGCATACAGAGGTGCTGCAAGTGCTGTTTATTCTCAGAGATTCTATTGGTTAATCAGTGCCAGGTGTGTGTGAGAGCGAGGGATGGAGAGAGAGAGAGAGAGAGAGAGAGAGAGAGAGAGAGAGAGAGACAGAGAGAGAGACAGAGAGACAGAGACAGAGACAGAGACAGAGAGAGACAGAGACACAGAAAGAAACAGAGACAGACAGACAGAGA
>NW_004524633.1:12778563-12788465 GCF_000260255.1 Octodon degus
GACAGAGACAGAGAGACAGAGAGAGAGAAGAGAGACAGAGACAGAGAGACAGAAAGAGACAGACAGAGAGACAGAGAGAGAGAGGAGAGAGAGGAGAGAGAAAGGGGGGGGGTAGGTTTCGGTTATCTGCAGTTATGAATTCATGGTCTCACTGGGAATTTCAAAAGGGCAATGCCAAACCTTCTATAATACAAAAAAATAAAAAACAAAATGGTTCACCTTACACTTCGTTTAAAAGCTTGTATTTCCATGTTTGTAAGGCAAGAACAAAAATAGCTGTTTTTAAGCGAGTTTTGTCAAATGAATTTGATTACAAATTAGGATTCTGTGTCTCACAAAAGAAAACCTGACTGATAGAAAAGAGCACGGTCAAGTCAAAGATGTTCTCGACTACAGAATGGAATTTCAATCACGGTTTTGTCCCTGTTCAGTTTGTGCCTCAGTCTTCAGCCCCTCTGGACCTGCGCTGCCTCCATCTGATTTGGAAAGAGGGACAAGAGGCATCCGTGCTATCCAGTGTCCCTACTGACTGTCCTGTCTTATAAAAATAATCGTGATTTTCTCTTCCATTGTCCCCTGTGTCCAATCAACATCAATCAAGTTTGGACTTCAAGTTGTTCAGAACTTCCAACATGCATTTTATTTTGTTTTTATTTTATTTGGTATAAGGTCTCACTACGCAGCTTGAACTTGTAGTGACCCTCCTGTCTCAACCTCTCCAGCACTGGGATTACAGGTGTGCACCATCACACCTGATTTTGGTAGCCAGCTCAGAGAGCCCAAGGTTTGCTCCCAGGGTTCCAGGGCCTGCACAGCATGTGGTACCGGGGATCGAACTCAGGTCCTTACGCTCGCCAGACAGGTGCTTAGACCTCTGAGCTATCTCCCCAGGGCCATGGCATATTTTCAAACACTGAAATTTATGTGGCATATTGAGGAGTAGGATTAGTTTACATTGTTATAGAACTATTTACTTGATAAGCCTTTTGCAGAAATCAGCAAACTACAGTTTTCAAGAGAAATCTGCCACTTCCACTTTAATTTTTCTTAAATGAAGTTTTCCTTGACCATCAACTGATTCAAATATTTTCTCTGACTGCATTAAATCTAAAATGACAGGGTTGAAGAGTCACAAGCCTGTGTTTTGTAATGCCTACCATATTTACAACCTGGACAGAGAAATTTCCCTGAATCCTGCTCTGTAACATAAAGTTGCTTTTGGGAATGAAAACTGGTTGTTATATGTGGACGCACTTGAGGGCCACACTTCCTTCCCCATTGATAGCCAGACATTGTACTAGGACTCTTTCATCTTATAGGAAGACTTACCTGTGTGGTTCATTCATTAATTTGATGGCAGACATCACTTATTCATATGTAGATTTTAAGAAATTGCACATTACTCAACATTTTTGGCAGCTCGCTTTTGATGACAAGCTCTGCCTGCAATATTCCCTTCATCCTTCCTACCAGTGCCCTTCAAATATTCCTGCCCACATATCCCTAAAAGAATTTTGAAAATTCATGGGCACTCCCTCCCACTCTTTCATTAACTTCTAAAACTTATCCCACATTTAAATAGTCATGGATGTAATGTCTAGGCCATAATGAAGTAGGACAATTTAAGATAAAGTGGTCAGGTCTCTATCTGGGTCCAATGCAAGCAAAATGCTATGGCAGTTGGATTTCACCCTCGTCTGTGTGGTGGGTACCTGGGATCTGCTCTAGTCCCCTTCACAGTGAACAAGTTTGTTCCCCAGCTGCCTAAGGGGTGGTGTTGTTGCAGAAAACTAACATCAAACCAAATGGAAGGCTCTTTGCAACAAGGACTTAGAAGGCAATTTTTATTATACTAGTGGGCTGGGGAATCCAGGGGTTCAAATTACCATCCCAGAGTCAGAATTGGGTTCAGTTTCAATACGGCTTTCAAGTGGAAACTATAAAGTTGGTAGCAGGTTATAACATGGTTTGTTACGTGGAATACAAGAATGATGTTGTATATTGTCATATAGAACTGTACAGAAGCATTCTAGGAGGGAGGAGTCCATGAAGAATAGGTAGGGTTGGGCCGGGGAGACAGCTCAGTGGTCTAAACGCCTGCCTGCCTGGCAAGCACAGGGACCAGGTTCAATCTCCCTACTATGTGCTGTGCTGGCTTCTTGCCATGCAGGCCACTGAAACCAGTGTGGTACACACACCTGTAATGCCAGCACCGGGGAGGCTGAGGCAGGAAGGTCACTATGACTCTGAGCTGCGTAATGAGAGCCCATGCCAAATAAATAAATGCATAAATCTTTAAAAAAAAAAAAAAGAAAGAATAAGTAGTTACAAGTGTCCTTCTCTGAGCCAGTCTTCCCCCAAATATGACATCCTTGAAGCCTTTGAAGCAAGTTGGAAATGCTGACTATTTTTAAGACACAATCAGTCTGACCCCACATGTTGTGAAGAGGGAACATCTGGGCCTAGACAGTCAAGGCAAAGTGAATGTTTAAGCTACGTACATGACAGGCAGCATGCTCACATCACAGGCTATGAGGCGATTTCTAACTTCTGCTCTAATATGCCTACAACCTGTTATTCTATACATGCGCCCTTACAATGTCATACCTAAGTTTCTCCACAGGAACTCCTTTGGTGGAAGGTGTGACCCATGACTGGAGGTTGTGCTCACCCCTGAGAAGGCAGCTGACATCCCGTGGCTGTGTACTGTGGAAGCTAACAGACCTGGCCCCTTCCCTGCCTGTGGCCCTCCAAGTCCTAGGCTCCCTCAGGGTTAGGCTGCAGCCTCTCTAGCACCTTTGTTGTGGCCATCTTTTAACTCAAGCCATGCCTACCTCTTCACAGCCCCCAGTTTCTCCCCTGGGCCATGCCCCATGAAACCCCCTACATACACATCTCTGTCCCAGAGTATTTCTTACAGAGCCTGGAGCCTGGCCTCAGACCTCCATTGTAGAAGTGTATGGCCAAGCTCTTCTCAGTGTTAGAAAATCTCATGTTTCTTTTTCCTTAAACTTACATTTCCTCTTCTACTTTACCCACACAATTTTGCTACTGTCGTACTTTTTAATAGTTCAAAGCCATTTATTGATCACCTTGTCATACTTCCTCATGGCTAAGTTACTATATACATTAAAATTTAATTTTAAAAAATCCCTATGGCTGTAGGACTTTATGTGTTAAAACGTCTTCTGGACTGAGCTATCTTTACAATTACTACCAACGTATATTTGATCATGACAACATAAATACATTATAAATTTTGAAAAATATTGTACATAAAAATAAAAGTATAAATGCATGTCTGAAGACAGTGATTTCTACTTTTAATTAGTGTGTATATGTGTAAGCAAATATTTACTTCTAGAATGAAAGTTCTATTTCATTTTGAGCTTTATTTTTATAGATGTAAAAATATGGTGCTCATTGAAGTCATGTAAATAAGTAGACAGGAATGGAAGAACTTTGTTGTCTAGTGTAACAGTGCTCTTCTTTGAACTTCTTCTGAATAGCTCACTAAAAATCATACACTGAGAAGATGCCCAAAATATTTTAATGGTTTATGGGCTGACAAGGCAATCAATCCTTAGTTTTGTTGAAAACAAGCCACCAGAAACACCTTGACTTCCTGAAGGATTTGTCAGCCAGTAATTAAAGTTAAGCCTTTTCCCAGCCCCTATGACCTAGTTCCAATTGCTCTTTTCTGTCATTTGTGCAACCCGAGGGGTCGGAGGAGTGTAGTGAAGTTGGCAAGTGAGTGAAGACGTGGGCTCTGTTGTGAACACAGCATGGGTATTTATCTGCCACAGGAAGGGCTTGGACTGCCAGATGGTTCTGGAGTCTGCTTCCAAACAAAGTGAACTGGAGGTGGGTCCCTCCAGACCACCCTTGAGGATCCCACAAAAATCTCCATCTTCCCTCATCAGTACACTCATACCTGTTGGAAACTCTTTGTGTCACATTGTTATTGAGATCCGAACAACTGAGAGATTCCTCCCATGACATGAAAGTCCTTGGCATAGGCTGTAATTATGAGAATATATTTAATAAAGACCACGAAATATTCACAAATGAAGCAGACTTTGGCACCAGCTTTCTAATCCTAGGAACCCTCTTTCTATCTCATTTTCCCTAATAAAATGTAGAGGACTGCAACATTCCTCAATGGTCCAGATCCAGAAGGAATTGCAAAAGACTGGTGCATTCTCAAATACCCAGCCTTGTATCTCAGAGAGAGTGTTCAGCTATTTCGAAGCACACAGTTTTTCTGTCAATGGTATTTAAAGAAAGAATGAAAAGAATAATGAACAAAGGGAAAAAGTAAAAGCTGAGTTTGAGAATGACTTTTCAGATGTATTTATTCCCTGCTCTCTTGTAATACCTCTTTTTTTAGCCATGGAGACAGCAATTAAAAAAAAATGACACAATTGAGTGGTACAGGAGCCCAGGAGGAAATATTACCCAAGGTCAAGAGCAGCCTTCTCTGGGCTGTCCTTGAGCCTGGTGGAATATTTCACTCACTAAATGAATCTCCCTTGAGGTTTTCTTTTCTTTGTTCAAACAATCATTCTCCAAGGCAATAATTGTGGCAAAATTATTGATCACAGAAAGGTTAAGGAACTCAACTGTATTTTAAATTTACAACACAGGAGTTGGTGAGTCCACAGGAAAGGCTTAACCCAAGGAACTGAAGGAGAAATCCAAATTCTTCCTGCATTTCTTCCTGTTGTCTTTTTTCTCTTGAATTCTTTAAATATTCTTTATCTCTTTGTTCACCTGTTACTAGTACAAAATATTAATGAGATTTTTCCCTACTATTAGTAAACAGAAAATATAGTGTTTCACATTTATTGTCTTAGTATCTAAGATATTGCTTCTTAGAAATTGCATATGTGATTTTTTTAAAGTCCAAATTCAGAATCAGAAGACCAGAGGCTGACCATGATCCATGTAAATATACTGAACTCTTGTTTAATTATCTATAAAATAGTAGGAATAACTTTTCTGTCTGACATTATCTTATGTATGTGAAAGATTTGTATAAATGCAGACAGTATAAATATATACAATCCAAGTACATGCCCAATGGATTAATTCTTATTTTTTCTGCTTTTATACTGTAACTCTTATAAGAAAAGAACACAAAAGATTTTTACAAGCTTATTACAAAAATGCAATTCACATGTCATATCAGTAAACATATTATTTATTTATGTATTTAATAATGAAGAAAATAGAAAAAAAAAGCAGCTTGGCTGAATACACGATTATATAAACATAGTATTTGTAGAGAGGGAATCAAAACATCGCAACACTGAATTTCACAGTTAAGCCCATGTGCAGATTGTAGAATTACGTTACAGAATGTTTTGATGGAATGTGGTAAATATAAAAATAACCCAATGCAACTTTCACTTAGCACATTGTACAAAACTCATTTTTAAAGTGATTAACAAATTTACAATCTTGCTCTTAAGGTGCTATATATTCAAAGTGCTCTGTAACACTGAGGTTGAAGCCATGGAACACACACTGTAGGGCTCCATAGTAACACAGTCCTGAAGTAAATGAAATGACATGTAAAGTGGATGAATCCACTTACAGAACAAGACCAATGAAGGACATCTGTTATGCATGGTGAGTAATACTTCTAGACAGAGTGGGCAAAGGTACTTCTTCACATACACTCCAACACATACCATAAATTAGAAAGCATATGGCTGAATCTGCCACTTTACAGTGATTAACATTTCCTACAGAAAGTAAAAGAACCATAGAGAAAGAAGAAAAAGCGATGCAGAAAGAGACAAGACAGAACGAGGAAAACAGAGTTGACAGTTCTCCAACAATTCATTTTTTCTTTTTTCAAATAAGACCAACCCTTAGTACCACCAATGGTCCCTGAGTGTAGTTTTCAGACTTTGGTGTATATCAGAATAACCTCGCGGTACTATGAAATCCCCGGCTATTAGGCCCTACCACTGTCTCTAATTTAACAGGTATGAGAAGAAACCAGAAATAATTTCTTTCTAATACTGATGTTCATAATTAATGACCAATACATCTTCCAGTCTGTTCCTAGTCCTGTACACTTTTTGAATACTGGATGTCCATCATGGATTAAGACAATAAATATTCATACCAATGATATGTCTAGATCGCACCTACATAGGAATGTAGGGAGAATATAGAAGAGCCAGCATGGATTGTATGATGACTTCGAAAGTGGTTCTCAACATTAGTTACTTTGCAGAAAAAGTATGAACATGTATGCGTGTGTGTGTGTGTGTGTCTAAAAAAATATTTAATGCTTATATTTTAAAAATTCATTACAGTAGAAGACACGTTGTGACTCATCCTCCTCAAAATACTCTGTCACTTCAAATACATTTATTCCATCATCCTTGATGCTTTCCGAAGCAGTACTGGAATCTTCTTTCCTAACTGTGTTTAGTTGTGCTGTCATGGCCATCTGGAGTCCTGAACTGTTCAAGCTGGTGACCACTCATGGTCATTTTGACTCCAGGGAAGCACAAGAAGCTGCAGAGTGCTGGACCCAATGACTAAGGTGGATGAGGACTGATATTAATGATTCTACAAGCCCGATTTCCTGTTGGGTGGCACTCTGAGGTAGCAGAATCCACCGTATTTTTATCACACCTCATTAAAACACAAAAGAAAACATCCAGAACTGTTTCCAAAAGAAGCAAGAGAGACAGTGGATGCTGGCAACCCCAGAGGCCTCCAGAGAGACTGGGCAGCAGACCTGGAAGACTGTTGGATTGCTATTATTACTACGGATTGTACCACTTTAATTGAAGTGACATAATTGTCCTTACTAAGTTATTCTTTCTGGTATATCAAGACTGAGACTGCCTAAGAATCACAAAAAATACCATAGGCCAGTGCCAAAGAACTAGGGGTTGGGCCAAGCAACTTCTCATCCCCAGTAAATCAAAGTGGAAAATCTTGCAACAGACTCTAAACCTAGAAGGCAACTATACCTGGAAGACAACTCAGAGAAGCAGTCATTTCTGTAAAGTTATAAATATTAGAAAGAAATGTACTCACCTAGGCATTTACAGGCATCAACCCAGGAATTAAACTATCTATCTATATATCTATATCTGTTTAATGTAGGTATCTATATCTATATGATGAAAAGACAGTGAAACAAGACAGTCCAGGCAGCCAGCTCACAAAAGCAAAGCCAAGGTACACCGTCATGAAATAATTTGCAAGCCACCCCCTGACCTCTCTGAAGTGGTAACAACAAAGCAAATGAACAGAGGCTCTAGAAAAACCTCAAATCAGAAGTATAATTTATCAGATAATTACAAATACTCTGACTGTAATGAGAGGGATGCTTAGGACTCCAGAGAAGGGACAGATACAAAACTGCCAAGAATGATGGGACAACAGTGTTGGAAGCGAGGGTAAGTATTCTGAGGGGAATTAGTGGCAATGTGTCATTTACTGTATTTTTTTTTTAATTGGGCATTCACTACATATTTTGAGATATGTGTATATATGCATAAATATGCATAAATGTATACTATTTATCTAAAATTAATGATCCATCCAAGTGATCCATCTAAGACTAGTGAAATCTGAAGTTGGAGTTGGAGCCCACGGTTGAGTCACTTATGAAAGTGCTTAGGAAAGATGATACACAGACTGGAGAGCTACTACTTCTCAACAATTCAAAGATGTGCAAAGACGTGCCCTTTGGGTGCTGTCATGCAAGGAACTTCAAGGAAACCTAAACCCCCAGAGCCACACTGATGCTCAACTAGAAAATAATACCAGGGGGTAATTTAGAAAGCACTTGTGACTATTGATTTATTATGGCCGACAAGGTTAGCTCACCGGTGAAATAACTCAACCCAGGCAGGTGGGCTGCATGCTCACTTACCAAAGTTCCTTTTCCACTCCATGACATCATCTAGAGACTCTGGACTGTCAGCATGCATGGCTAGGGGCTACATCTACCAGGTATAATTATTTTATTCATTCTGCTTATCTAAATTATTTACTACTTTGATATAGATATGAGTGGCCCCATAAATAAGGCTCCCTGGGACAAAGCCCTGCAAGCTGTTCTTCCAGGATTCTACCTGAGAAAGAAAAACACGCAAAACAAAGAGCATTTTGAAATAAGGTTTCCACTTTAAATTACTGTTTTGGTATACATAGAATGAATTTTTCCATGTTTAAGTAAATATACATGCAATGCAATCCTTTTCTGAAAGGACCTAGAGGTGGAAAATCTTTACATTAGTTCTTATTGGGAAAAACCAAGATTATAGTAATTACTTTCATCTCGGGGATGTGCTGCACATACATATCATATCTTGATCCTTTTTCATTTTAAATTTATTTTTTCTCAAATTTTTATTACCATATATTTTGTGATACACTGTAAATACATTCATCAAGGGGAACCATCTCAGATAACCACAGTGACTTAGAAAAAGGAAAAGAAGACACATTTTAATATCCTAGTGAGATGCTTGAGTGGAAATTCCTCCAGAATTTATGTCTTCCAGAAGATACTTTAAAATATCCTGAAAAATAGGAAAAAGAACAGTAGCACTATGGAGATAAGCACTCAGGACAGCAGACTGCTAAACGCGATGTACTCTCTAGAAAGCACACTGCAAAGGCATCAAGGACGAAAGGGCATCAGTGAAATACCAGGTGTCGTCTTCAGTTCTGCTTCCAATATTTATGTATGTAAGCTCTACATATTAGATGATATATTTATATCGTATAAGTAAAACTTACGTACGCAGACTTTGAACTTTATAATACTATAGAAATAAAGGCATAAGACAATTTAAGGGCCAATGATCACTAACCATCATTGTTCCTGCCTTTAAAATGCTGAAGAATTCTAGAGTTCTAGTAAAGCGCTTGATCCTGCACTTCTGCGGCCTATATCCTGGGGCACATACTCCGTAGTTCATCTTTGAGACCCTGTGGGGACACAGAGATCTCCCTACCTGAGGGAGCTGTAGGGTATGAGTTTCAGAGTCACAAAGGAACCTACTTGGGTTTCTGCGTGTGCTTTGGCCCCTCTTCCATCTCCTCAGCCCTTCTCTTCAAAGGCTGGGACCCAGTGACACAAAACTGAAGCTCATGTGTGCATGCATGGACAGCAGGTAGAAGTCACTGACAAAGACACACACCAGCCCCAAGCAAAGGAGCCCCCCCCCCGGGGTTTTATTCAGTCCTACAAACAGATCAGACTCAAACTCACCATCTGCTACGAAATCTCTTAGGAAGCATCTGCACTCTCGCTTTGTCTCTGCGCCGAATGTGCTTGCTTCGCTTTGGTTCCAGAGAAATGAGATGTCTCAGGAAGCATGGCGGCCACCTCTAGACTCCCTCCACTGGGCTCTGATACTGTCTCTTGTAATGATTCTTCAGCTGCCCCTGGCCCTGCTTTGGCTTGTGCTGAGCCTCCAGGCTGAGCAGCCTCTACATCTCCTCCCTCCCCATCCTGCCCTAGCCTCTGGGCCTCCCCTCCCCCCTTGGAAGGTTCTAGAAGCACGCCCATCCCAGTCTCTGATGCAGAAGCTTCCTTCTCTGCCCCCCTGCTCCACACCATCTCCTCTACCACCACCTTCTCCTCAGCCACTATTTTCCTTAGTTCCTCTTCCCCCTTGAGTCTGATTTCCTCCCTAGCAACATCTGAAGAGGAGGCGGTAGTATTTGCTGTTTTCCCCTCAACTGTCTTCAGATCTGCCAACACCTCCTTGCTCTCTGCAACTGTCCCTGCCAGTCCTCTTTCTTCCTCGGCTATATCCGACTCTCCTTGTGAGGTCCCTTCCCTCTCTGTGCTGCTGTCCTCCCTCCTTCCTGTCTCCAGCATGAACTCCTCCTCCTCCTCCTCCTCCTCC
>NW_004524633.1:12788839-12850742 GCF_000260255.1 Octodon degus
TTTATTGAGAACAAAGTAGCAATGAGGCAGTTTCAAAACAGGTTAGTAGGACAGTTGCAATAATTAATACGTTACATATTGTTGTCTTTGTAGTAGTTATTCATAGTACAAGATACAGACAGATATCTTGTCTAAACACTATTAGTTCAAAATTTTCTTCTCATTGAACTAAGAGAAAGAAGCTGTATATCTGTGATAATTTGTATATACAGATATATACATATATTTTTCACTATGGACTATATTGGATTACTTTGCTGAATTCACGCACCTATAATATATGAATGGCAATGAAATACCCATCTCTGACAAAAGTAAACAAAGAAGGGGGTTATAAATGATGTGAGTTTTGTTATGGAGTAGAACCAAGACTGCTAGCCAAACACAAGGAAGTAGAAGAGGTGACAGAGCCTGAGAGAAGAAGAGCTATCTAGGGAAATAGAAGAGTGAGCTAGTGAGAGTGTAAAGTGACAGCAGGGCATGTTTAAAGTTCTTTGGAAATTTGTGGTGATGAGCTTAAGATGAGAAAAACAAATGGATGTAATTTCGATTCCAGAACAGTCAGCTACAAAGAAATCACTCAGTCCTTCAAAAATGTGAATTATGTGATGCTACTCTTTTCTTAAAAAATAAGTACAGGTTTTACTACTCTCATAAAAAGGTTGCTCCTTTATATTGTAAATACACACTTATCTGCTAAGCATCACTATAGGCAAGATGCTAAAGACTTCCTCTCTCCTAAAAGTGTCCTTGTATCACTTTTGAGTCCTTCCCTTCCTGTCCCTTCACCCCCTAGGCCAGCCCATCACCCTTTAGCAGCCAACAGATTTAGCTTTCACTATTGCTTAGATTGTATATTCTAGAATTTTATATAAATGAAACAAAAACTATAATATTTTAGCATCTGGCTTCTTCTACTCAACAACTATTTAATGATACACCTGTGCTCCAGTAAGAATCGTCGGCTATTTCCTTCTGTGGCAGAAGAGTGTTCTCTGGCCCATGATGGTGGTTGGTCTGCTTTCATCTATGCTGGTTTAAAATAAATCTTTAGAGGGACTTCCCTGCTTTTGAGGAAATTTGTGAGAGTGGAATGGCTGAGTCATATATTACATAAATAATTAATTTTTAAGCAATACCTAAGAAGTTCATTTTACTTTTCAGTTTTATGTTCATTTCTTACCAGTGGGAAATTATGAGCTCCAGGTTCCTCGCTGTCAGCATTGGCTGCAGTGTTTGCCTTATTAGCCACTCTCACAGGCAGGCAGGGGTGCTTCACTGCAGCATGAAATTGCATTTCTCTAGTGACTAATGATATCACCTCTCTTTTTAATGTGCTCATATTCCATCTATATTTTTACTCAGTGAAATATCTGTTTAAATGTTTTACCTTTTCAAAACTTACGTGTGGTTTATTTTTTTTTTTAATTGGGATGTTAACATTCCTTGTGTATTCTGAATTCAAGACTATTCTCAGATAATGAACTTACAAATACTTTTCTCCACTATGGTTTATCTGTTCATTTCCTTAATTTTCCCTTTGGAAAAACTTAAGTTTTTATTTATGTGAATTTATTGGTTTACTATGGTGCTAGGGATTGAATCCAAAGGCACTATACCACTTAACTGTCTCTCCAAAGCACTAATCCTCCTCCTCCTCCTCCTCCTCCTCCTCCTTAGGGTCCTCACCCTCTGCTTTTTCACTGAACTTCCTCACCGTCCTGGGATCTCTCTCAGGCACAGCCTCCTGGGTCGCTGCCATGGTCTGTCTTCCTCCTGGCCCCTGCAGAGGCCTTTCCTCCTCCCTCCTGGCCAGCACGGCAAAGCTACCATGATCCAGGGCTGCACTCTCCTCAGCCTGTGCTGTGTCTGGGATGCTCAGGTCAGGGACCTTTCCCTCACCCAGTGGCTCACTGCTAGGACCCTCCGATGTCCACCCTCCTCCATCCTCAGGCCCCTCTCCCTGCTCTGAAGGGGCTGTGGCCTCCCAGCCTTGCCCCTCTGCCCAGCCATCATGCTCCGTCTCTCCAGCTTCCCTCAGCCCTTCTTCATCTTTACTCAGCCCTATTTCTTTTGCAGGTGACTTTTCAAGTTCAGGTGTCACTTCCAACAAATTATCCACTCTCTCTCCAGTGGAATCTTCTAGAACTTCTGCACCATCAGTCAAATCAGTTGTTTCTGTGGGGTCTACAGCACAAGATTCCTTTTCATTCCTGGGTGTTTTTGCCTGCTCCTCCGATCTTGTTTCCTCTGCAGTATTCCTCTCTTCCTCTTGAAGTTTCTGCTCTTCCTCTAATGCATCTTCATCCCTCCGCACATCTGCCCACTTCACCACTTTTTTCTCAGACCTCGTTTCCCTCAGAGATGTAGTGGGCTTCCCAGGTTTCCTGCTCTCTGTAGTTGTATACGATTGCTCAGGTAACATTTCTCCCCTGTCGTCCTTGCTCTTATGTCCTGTCTCTGTCACTAACTTCTCCCTCGTGGCAGCTTTCTTGGGAAGATCCTCAGGGGTTCTCTTCGAGGCTCGCATGAGATTTGTCTCAGCCTCGGCCTCCGCTGTTGAGGACCTTGAGAGTGTCTCTGCTTGTAGAACTTCCATGCCCACTGTGGCGGGCTCTTCCCACCCAAGTGCTGCCTCCTCCTCCCCTGCCTCCTCCAAGGACTCCACATCTTCCCCAAGCTTCTCGCCCTCCAGCTCCATGGGTGCTTTCTCCGTACTTCCACCCTCATCTGGCCTTTCACCTCCAGCTGGGCTCAGGGCTGCCCCTTGCTCAGCCTCTCCCGCCACTGGAGTAGCTGTTTCTCTCAGAGTCACCTCCCCCTGAGCGTGCTGGGAGCTCTGCACTGGGCTGCCCCAAAGCTCGGCCCTCGCTGAGTCCTGCTTCCAGGCGGGAGAAGCTGCCTCTCCAGCCACTCTTCCTGTGGGCTCTAACTCCTCTCTCGCCAGCCTTCCATTCTCTTCCTCATCTGCCCCTGCTCGGTCCACAGGGGTCTCTCCTGCCTCTGCCAATTGTCCCGCTAATGCTGGCTGCTCTGTGGGCTCCCACTCCCGAGAGGGAAGCTCAGGAACCCCTGCCCTCTGCTCCAGCGCTGCACCCCCTCTGTCCTCCGTTGGGCCAGCATCCTGGCATCGGGGATGTTCGCCAGCTTCTGTTGCCTCTTTCTCCAGAGTGTGTGTTTCTTGTGTGATTTGCTTGGATTCTTTGTCTGAGTTGAACGCTGCCCTTTCCTCTACCACTAAGCTCCTATTTGACGCTACAAAAATAAGATGAAAAGATAAGGTTACTTCATTTAAAACAGACAAAGGACAAGATAACACACAGAATTTTCCATTACAGTTATTTACATCATAAGAGATCAGCACGTCACCAAGAGCCATGCACATGATATATGAAACATCAGCTAAGTTGGCCCCATGGAGCCACTGATGATAATATTCACCATTGCTTAATTAACGCCTTTCATTATGAGAAGGAATGCTTTCCAATTTGACACATGGTTATCATACACTGACATTAGGGTGGGCAAACAAGGATGGAAAGGATGGAAATAAGCAAAGAAAATTCTCAATTCTTGATGCTTTAAAATCAACAAATTCTCTCTCCCTCTCTCTCTCTTTTCCAGCCCATACCCACACACATGCATACATACACCTTAAATTTTGCTTTCACTTGAGATATAATACTTGCAGGAAAATGCAATAAAATATTCAATTTTCTTTAAGGCCATCATTTCCTATAGAGCCGTAATGCGACTGTTTTCTCACTATGCTTCTGCCACTACTCATGAAGGCATACACAACACAACCACACCGCCGAGAGGAATCATGCATCACATCCACATTTTAAATCTATATCTAGAGTTAGTCTTCAAAAAACATTGTAGCTACAAATAAGACTCTTTACTAAAGACACTAATTTGTATCACAGGTCAGAACATCTACCATCCACATTCAGAAATGGATTTGCCTTTGGCAAAATAGGATCACAGAGTGCGAAGACTTTGTAGTCTGGGACAACTTTCAATGTGAATGACCTTCTTGAAGTGTTTAATAATTCTCATCAATGAGTCTCTGGTAAATCTAGGGATACCCCTATTACCAATACAGGTGTACTATATTTTTTAAAAGGCTTGAAATGCATTTTTTATTATTTAACAAAGACATATATTCTTGAATGATCCACGGAATCTAAGGAAATGTGTATCATCCTCATTACCCAGTTTTCAAGCCAAGGGAAAATAGGGAGATAAAAGCTTTGAAAGTGCTCATCACAGGCTGAGAAGATGGCTCACTAGAATAAGCACTTGCCTGGCAAGTGCAAGGGCCTGAGTTCAATCCCTGGTTCCAAAAAAAAAAAAAAAAAAAAAAAAAAAAAAAAAAAAAAGAAAGAAAAAGAAAAAAAAATGCTCATCATGATAATTCTGTTATTCTAAACTTTTCAATTTATAAAAGACAATTGGCTATATTTTATAAAATAAATCATCATACCAGGGTGTTAACCTTTAAATTATGTAAACTTGTGAAGTAAGCAAATGCGTCTTCAGCATCTTTTCTCACTTGTTTGGTTGGTTAGTTATCTTATCTGCAATACAACACTGACAACCTCAGGAGCACCTCAATCCTGGTCGTCCCTAGTTTTAACACCATATCCAGGACTGTTACCACTCCAGTGCTTCTCCTCCTAACGCTAGACAGGTCTTGGATTCCCTGAGTCTTTTGGCAATCTGTATGATAGACCATTTTAAGGTAAGGCGATAACAGCCAAGATGACATTTTGCTTTAAAAATGTATTTGGAAGGTGACTTTTACTGTCTTCTTTCAAAGCACAATGTCAATTTTATACCTATCATTGGGGCTGAGATTGACTATTTTAGGTGGTCCTCTGTGTATACCACAAAAGTTATTTCGTAAATTGTATCTGAAAACTCCCCAAAGAAAGTGTAAAATCCAACTATTCAGAGTACGTGTGGCAAATTCATAGTCTCTTTTATTTCACCTCAGATTAATGCTCAATTTAGGACAAATTATATTAAAGCAAGAAACAACATGCACCCATTCTCTCTAATAGTGTATCTGTTGCTCTCCAAATTCCTGCATGAAAGTATTATTAAAAGATCAGTTATGAAAGTAATTTAAATAAAGCTCTCTGCTTTTCTAAGTTGTCCTCCAAATTTATGGATTAATTAAAGAATATTCAGAAATGCCATGGTATAAAATGACTTTGTCACCAGGTAATAATATACTGCCTAAATTTTAGAAAGAAAGTGTGAATGCCAACCAGCTGAGCTATTATATGAGCAAACACACACACACACACACACACACACACACACACACACTCACATGCACACTCACACACACACACAAAGGGAAGTTGGACATACAAGGCAATAAAAGTGAAATACAGTACAAAAACATAACATGATTTTTGATAGTAACCTCATGAAGTTTTTTCTTCAAACTTTATTTGAAAAAAGAAGTTACGTGAGAGCAAGCAGTACTGATGAATGAGCAATCTGATTTAATGGCACACGTGTGTGCATGGAAATCAGACCTCTTACGAATGCCTGCTGCACCCCTTCCTCATGGTATGCCCTGGGAAATCACACCCATCTTTCTTTCCCTCATCCCTAAAATGGGCATAGCCATTCTTGATCCACAGAATTCTTGTGACGGTAAGTGGGCCAGTCCATGGAACCTTCTCAGTACGTTGCCTGGCATGCAGAAAACTAACAAACTCTCCATACCCTCACCCCACAGCTTGCTCTCCTCTAGACTTTCTTGTTTGAATTAGATTTGATCAGTCATGTCTACTCCAGCTCTTCTGCAAAATGAGTGTGTGGGAGCTGCACTAAAATTCCACTGGTGAAATGCCCACTACAGGAGAGGGACCCCAGTGGCCCCTCTGGGGTCCCTCTCCTGTAACTCATCCCAGTGCTTCCTTAGTGTCATCTGGCCCTCATGTGGGCTAGTGAGAAGCTGATTTGGGGCTTTCTACCATTATTCACGGAGCCTTGACTGGCCCAGTTACTCACTTAAAAAGAGAATAAAACTCAAGTGTCTCACGGCTCTTGATGACTCTCAGTAAGCACTGGAAGTGACAGCACAGTCATACCACACATGTGTTTATTAATGTAGTCATAAAATGAAAAAATGACCCCCCACACACACACACCCTTCCATCAGAACACGTTTAAGCAGTCATCCACCACATGTGAGAAAGCCTGATTTCGAGGCTAAGTTTGCCCAGACACAGGGGCGGTGGAGGCAGTCTGTAACTGGCAATCTTCCAGATGGGATGCTCATCATCAAAAGCCAAGCCATGCATTGATGCCAATGAATTCTCTCCTAATTAAAAGAAGAATGAGAGGTTTCCATGAATCATTGTGAAATATGATGTGTCTCGCTCAGCTCCACATGTCTTCAGCTGGATCAGAGAGGGCAGATCCATCTCGCTCACCCACAAACTGGAAGGCAAGCTCTGAATCAAGGCGGATCTGAAAACCCCCACCAGAGTGTGAAAATCCAAAGGGCTTTTTTTCATCCTAGGTACAAAAGTATTAAAAAATAATAAAATTCATAGCTGATGTCAGTTTCCAAGCTCCTTTTAGGCCTTGCAGCTACCTCCTGCAATCCTGTCCATTAGATGAAAAGAAAGAAAATTCCAGCAGCAAGAAGAATACATGAAGACAGAAAGATGAAAGATGGAAATGGGCTGCCTTCTGCGGAGGCTTTTTGCAGGTGGCAACGTGTCCCAGCCTCCACTTGCGTGGCTCTCCGGCTCCCTCGTGGGCATGCTTCCCTGTCGTCTGGGCTGCCATCACACTAGCCTGACAGTGGCGGGAGCAGCCAGGTGACAAGGCTCCACTTACTATCGCCCCACTGGTTGCAGAGCATATAAAGTATCAAGAGGTACAAAACCAGCCACAGGGACATCGCTGAGCTATGTCACATCCCCTGAGCAAGGGGGTCCATTTAGTTGCACCCACATTAAGCTGTGACCTTGTTTCAAAGTCTGTAAAGATTCAAGAGCTCCTGTGCTATGATTTCAAACACCACATACACAGATGAAGATCGTGAAGTAAAGAAGCATCTGAAGGAGCACTCGCGTTAGAAAGCCGACCGCCAGCAGCAGACAGTTTGCCACATGTGCACGCAATGAAATGATTGAAAAAGCAGTTTAGTTGCCTTTTATTTTGGAGGAAGGCATCTTATGGCTTTTATGACACCAAAACCACTGCTCCTTTAAATTGCTAAAATGACTAGAGCTGCCTGCACTGTGAGCATTTCATCCATTAGTAGGTTTTAGTGATTTGACCCCAATCTTACTCCATATGGACAGGAGCAAAAAAAAAAAAAAAAAAAAAAGAAAGAAAGAAAGAAAAGAAAAGCTATGACATGATTCCTATAAATTTGACTGTAAAAGCTGATGCACAAATTCCTGTTATCTGTCACTGATTACTTGCATGGACTTCAGCACCACAAATTCAATTCCAAATTCCCACACTAATTGTATCACCTTGGAGAAGATTTTTGACTTAAGTCTAAGCCTCAGTTTACCTTTCTGTTGGAAAGAGACATCAGTGCAGTGGTCGTTGAGAGGATTCAGTGAAGTAATGTATCATCTAGAGGAATGACACTGAACCTTTCACAGATCGAATGCTCAAACTGAAACCCAAAACCCACTTATTTATTGAAAAGTGCCAACCCTGCAATTAAATATCCCACGCTCCCACTGCTGGAGAGGTGCCGCAACTACTTGGCCTGCATGCTGAACAGAGGGCTGCGCCGGCCAGATCCTCCTTGTTATCCAATTCCTGTGCACTTCCTTAACAGTACTGATAATGGGAGGCACTTTTATTAGAAGTATTCCCATCTGATGTGGTATGACCTGGCAAACTTGTAGAGTGGATTCAGTCTTCTTTTAGTTTCTGACGACTTTGCCTCTCCAAACGTCTTGTCTGATAAGCCTTGCCTCTAAATCCCTGACGTGTAGATGTGCTTTCTAGTTATCAAAAGCTGCCTTGATGACAGTACACCTCCGTCTACCCTCTGAGGTAAAGGCACACTCTCTCCAAACTCCTTTTTCCTGCATTTCTTCCTCCCTTTCTGAATGGTTCCCCTCCTCCTTTGCTTTGTTCTTTTTTCCTTATTTTGTCCTCACAGAGATTCTGGCACAGCTAATCCACCAGAACTTGAAAGCTGTCTCTTTCTTAGAGTGAATTACTATGAAGTAATTAATCATCTGTTAGTACCTCTGTGTTTGGAAACAAGCAGTCAGATACCTGTTCTTGTGGGTCTCAGCAGGAAGATGGTAGCTTAACTAACAAGAAAAATGGAAATGGAAGAGAACCATCATGCATTTCAAATATATCCTCTTTTAAAAATATCCCTCATCCATGCAATGCATCAAAAAAGCTTCTTACAATGCCATAATTTGGGGGTGACATCAACTCATGTTAATTATGCTACAGTTAGACTTGTTATCCAGTTTGCTAATTGGAATTTTTATTTTAGGAAGTTTATAAACATTATATATGCATGTATGAATACTTTGTAAAGAGTTTAAATAAGCAGCACTTTCGCCTTTGCGTATGAATTTGTTTGGCTACCTGAGCTATGAGAATCACAAGGATGCTAGGGGAGGGGAGCGTGACCCGGCAGCAACTACAGAAATCTTGGCTTCATCAGTGGCAACAAGATATTTAGGTTTTTCCAAGTTTTTCTTCATAGTCCACAAAGAAATGTGGCTTGCAATGACAATAATAAGCAACAGGAACTCACTAATACATATTGAACCAAAACAGTATTCTAAAAAGTCAAGCAATGCCACAGAGATACATGTATGTATGTTTATAGCAGCACAATTTGCAATAGCCAAATCTTGGGAACAACCAAAATGCCCGTCACATGAGGAATGGATGAAAAAGACGTGGAGATTTTATACAATGGAAAATTACTCAGCTATAAAGAAAAATAATCTAGAAACCTTTGTAGCAAAGTGGATGCAACCTGAAGATATACTCATAAGTGAAATAAATCAGACCCACATGTGTAAATATCATATTGTCACCATAGTGTAAGAACTCAAAAGAAGAAATAAAAATTGAAAGGTATAACTCAGTTAAACAGAAAGAAGAAATGCAGCATTAAATAATGTAGAGAGAGAAAGGAAAGAAGTTAGGTGCAAAACCAAGCATTTGTATAAACAAGATGGTCAGGGCAGTGGTCCTAAGAATTTCCATCAGAGTTTTGAAAATAGCATTGAATGGGTAGAACTCTCATCCTGACTAACTCTATATGCTGATATTTTTGAACTAAATAATTACAGTGAGGACAGCAATATGTAATACTAAAACCATGCTTGAAATACCTGTCATTTTGGTCTTCTAAATGCATACTGCTTCTAATGTCATATTGATTACTGCTCTACTCTCTCTAAAGTAAATGTTTGTTAATAAAAAGGGGAGGTATTAAAAGAAGATGAGAGACACAGAAAAAAATGTCATAGGATTGTCCTGTTACAATGTTGTATAGGTTCAATTTCTAAGTTTCTGTGCAAAAATGTGTAAGTGTTTTTTTAACATTCTATATGGATTTAAATTTTAGAATATCCATGGTTGTTGGAAAATAGCAGTTCCATTTTATGTTTAAGGTGTTTGGTATTCAGACAAATAGTGAGGTTAAGCTTAACTGCCTCTGTTACAGGGTAATAATATCATTAAGCTTCTCTTCTGGGTGTTTAACAACTAAAGTTTACAGACCAAAAATTAGAGAGATAGATGAGCTAAAACAATTGTCAATATTTTGGCCCTAGCCTTCCAAGGTCAGTGAAGACTCAGGACACAAGACACCCTCTGCTGTGATATCTTGCAACTAAGTGGTGTCCCAAATTTTCTGATCAAGGAGATTATGGGACCACAGAGAAAATTGATCAATGATGCATAGTGTGCCTAAGGAGAGTCACCTAGAGAGAAAAAAAAAATCTCTCAGGCCTTCACAGAGAGCAAATTGATCAAGAAAGGCAGTAATTTGAAAATTATAGCTCATTCTGGACTAATACCAAAGTCTGTCTGCTCCAACATGGGTCTGTCATCACCCTCGCCCATATCTGCTCAGCTGCCCAGCAGAGGTGGCACAGGAGGTGCGGGATAGCCTGGTAGTGAGGTCCTGCCTAATTCAAGCTCCCTAGGCATGCGACTCTGGCCTAAGCAACAAAGACTTCTTAGCTGTCAAACTGGAAAAGCCTTCCCTGGGATATTTTTTTTCTCAGGTGCTCTTCTCAAAATGAAACTCAAAAGCAAGGACTTGGCCAGTGTCTAACATCAACTCCTTTCCAGCCATAGTAAAAACTGCCTCAGTGTGCTAAGACTCCTGTGTCAGTGATGTGACCTGTCACTTTGTTCCCTCCGCCTACTTAGCCCTTCATATCTTAAGGTTCCTCTCCTCTATTTCCCACAAAGTTATCCCATAAAACCAAAGGTGTTTGTGGCTTTTCACACCATTCACAGCAAACCAATAAAACCCTTTACAAAGAATTGCTCAGAGCTAGCAAGATAGCTCAGTGGTTTAAAGCACTGGCATAGGCAAGCTTAGGCAAATGCACAAGGACCGCAGTTAGATCCCCTGCACCACATAGTGTACCAGCCCTGCCCCCAGGGTGGGCTGAGCCTGCCTCAAAAAAATTGCTTAGTAAAACATTTTTCCATTAAATTACATAGGATACTTTGAAGCACTAGCCAAAACAGAAGTATTTTATATTAAAAGATTAGCTTTATGTCATGAAAACTAATGCATTTATAAGTAATATATATTCTACTTTCCCTAAGTATGAAACTAGTATATGTTCAACTATATAAATTTGAAAAGATAAAATTATGCAAAGAAGAAAACCAAATTATCCATAGTTTTGCCTGAGAGAGGTACTAATGTTTTCGTGGATTTCCAAATATTTTCTTTGCTCTCCCTATTTCTAGCATCTCACATCACTTTTCATTCATTCAGGAATATATGATGTTTCTCCATATGATTAAATCAAATATGCTTTAATAAACATAGAATGTTCTAATAAAGTCCAACTAAAACTTAACTAACCAATTATGCATTGTTAGAGGTTGAATTATTTCCACTGTTAATTGTAACAAAAACTATTTAATATACAACTTTCAATCATTTTTCATACCTATTTATGACCAGCACCTTAGGATTAATTTCTGAAATTGTTGGGTCAAAATGCATGAACTTTATGGGCACTCCTAATACCTGTTTTTCAAGATTCTTCCAAACAAGAAGCACCAATTCCCAATTTCACCTCCAAGGACTGAAAGGCCTGGGTCCCTCTGTCACTGCTGCAGGACACTAAACTTTCTGCCAGTTATTTCTGGCTTGACAGCTTAGCAAGTCAAATGTGATTGCAAATATGGGCCTTTCTATATTAGTAGCCTTGCTTTACTTCAGTGAATTTTCTGCCATCCACTCTGTGATCGTCTTATATGGCGATCACCTCTTACTGATTGGTAAGAGCTCTTTATGTACACAAATACCAATCCTTTGTCATATGTGTGTCCCAGGTCTTTCTCCAGAGCTCCAGTTTTCTTTGCTGTAGCATTTATGGTTTCGTTGTGGCTACTGCTGCTGCTGCTGCTGCTGCTATAGTAAACACTTCCAAGTTACTCCGTATATTTCTTCCAAATTAACTTAAAATGTTTTTTATTTCAAAATCTTAAAATATTAACTGTAGCATTTGGAGACATTCTATATTAAGCTTATAATTTAACCTGTCAAAAAGCAGCAGCATCTTTATATTTAATTTTCCACTCAAATATTTGCAATGATTTTGCACTTATCAATTTTTTATTCAGCCCGTACACTGTATGCTTTCTCTTTGGACACAGCCCTGGAAGGATGATTACAGCCTTTGCTCATTTGTTATTACTAAGCAATTTCTTTTGCTGTAGTTTCAGTGGATGCATTTGAGGCTACAGTTGGAAGCAGATACTTAGAAAATGCTGTTGGTTCTAACAAATGCACAATTAGTAATCTAGAGTTGACTGTCTTTCTCAGACTTAAGACTTATTTACAGAATACTGCCTTCAAATTTCCAAAATGTTTGGTAAGATTTTTTTAATACTTGTGAAACATCCAAAAGAGAAGCTTAATGATACTATTACCCTGTAACAGAGGCAATTGATCTTAACATTGCTATCTGTCTGAATATCAAATGCCATAGATATAACATGGAACTATTTTCCAACAGCCATGGATATTCTAAAATGTAAATCCCTATAGAATGTGAAAAAACAATTACACATTTTTACATAGAAATTTAGAAACTGAACCACATACAACATTGTAGCAGGACAATCCTATGACTTTTTCTTAACGCACACAAGCTACCTCACTCCTGAGATGAACATCCTGTCTGGTTAAGGTTAGCTATCAGTTGCTAGGCAACCTAGTCTCATGCATTACTAACTTCACAGAAGTGTAAATAAAGGACCATTTTGTTGTGGAAAAGAAGAGAAAAAGAAATATATATGTATACACAAGATAGGATAGATACCTAGCTACTTTCTCTTAGTTCATTGAGAACAAAGGTTTGTACTAATAGTGTTTAGACAAGATATCATGTCTGCATCTTGTCCTCTAAATAATACTAGGAAGACAATAATATGTAATGTACTAATTATTGTAACTGTCCTACTAACCTGTTTTGAAACTGTTTCATTGCTATTTTATCTTTTTTCTCATTACAATGAATAAAAAATAAAATAAAATAAAAATATTTTGTGAATAATGCTTTCATTTTATTACACCATATCATAGAATGTGGATCCAAAAGCTCTGTGTTCTAGAATAGCAGCACATGAAAACTGTGGGATAAACCCTCATAAATTTATATTAATCCTTTTCATGTCGCTATTTTGAAAATGACTGATTTTTCTGTTTATATAAACGTGAAAGCTACTCCTGCATTTTCCTTTAGAAGAGAGCAGTGACCTTTCTAGAACATTCTTTTCTCCAGTTAGGTGCGCATTCTTCTGAGAAGCATTAAGCTGAAGTTGTCACCAATCGCCTAAGAGCAAGAGGAAACAAAGAAGGAGGCTTTCTGCAGCTCTTGCATCACGGTGACTGCCGATGTCAGGGAGCCACTGGCCCAGTCCCCCACTCTTGGTAATGCCACCTTTATGAGATGGAGACCCAGCCAGTGCAGAGTCCTGCCCCTGAAGCTGCCCTTCTCTTTGGCTTTGTTCCTAGAGTTCTTGGAACTGAAGGACCATGTGCCATCCCAGGCCCATTCCTCTCCTATCTCCAGAGCTCTTACATGCTTCTGCCTCCATCTTCTATCTTTAAAGTCACGTGTAACATCTTAATTTCGATGATGTCACTTCCTTTTTCAAGGCAAATATACTCAGAAAACTCCTGATGTCTTTCCCTAATACACCCTTATAGCAAATTCGTTATGTTTTCTGAGCAGGGTAGTGTCATTCCCTAGATGTAGGAACTGATTTTTGAAACATTTGTTAAGCTTTATTTTTATATTTTAAAAGAGAACAAAAAACAAAAAAAACTATTAGAAACAGTACAGAATTTCACTAAACAAAATGCCAGGAATTCAGGGGCTGGGGCGATGGCTCAGTGGAATAAGCGCTTCCCTGGCAAACGCAAGGGCCTGAGTTCAATCCCTGGTTCCGCCAAAAAAAAATAAATAAATAAAAATGCCAGGAATTAAACAATGGTTGCTACTTTGTATATTGTTATCTTCAAATTAGTTGTTCAGGCTATCAGATATATAAGACTGCAAAATTAATCAGAAAAATTAAAAAGCAGAAAAAATTAAGTATTAACTGTTCCTTTCAATAGAGTAGTAAAAATCAGCAGTACAATTATCAAGCTATCTTGTGTATATACACATATATTTTCCCTTCCTTCTTTATTTTCTTCTTTCCCTCACCTGAGTTGTTTCTTCCCCTTGAACAGTTTCTTTCCCTCATACAGTACCTATTGTTCCTTTCCTATTTTATTTACTCTTTCAGTTTCTTACACTAGCGAGACTATCTGATGTTTACCGATGTGGGTCTGATTTATTTCACTTATGAGTATGGTCTCTAGCTGCAATCTACAAAAACGGTGAGTTAATTTTTTTTAGCTGAGTAATACTCCAATGTATAAAAATATCACATCTTTTTATCTATTCCTCAATCTTGTTAACTTTTAAATTGCAATTTTGTTTTTACTTTCTTCCTCATTCAACCAGAACAAAGTATAGGAGAGCTCAAATGCCTGCACTCTTCTGACCAGTTGAACTGGTTGCACAGAACTTTCCTACTTCATGGTGTTGTTTAATGTAGATTTATAGGCTGCATATCACTAATCACTATGTGAATACAGACATTTAAGTACTTACTGTAGTCATGGAAGTGCTTTGGTGAATATAAGTTGCTCCACCATAAAATCCAGATTCCCTCAGAAATGAGATACAAATATTGCCTTTCTTATAGCTACCAGCCAAGATGCAAATAGAATTAGTAGTCATAAATATTTATAAGTTTAAATACAACACTCCAATTATTTTTGAAAGACTATTTGTCTAATTTAAACGCGTAGTTGTTAGATTTCAAAAATTCTTTACCACACACTTTGACTTTAAGAAAGAATATGCAGAATGACAATGATGAAGGTTATAATTTTGTAGGCTAGAAATAGTTCTAGGGTAGTATTTATTTATTTATTTATTTGTAATTTCTCTTACATTCATTTTGTTTTGTTGTTGTTGTTGTTGTTGTTGTTGTTCTTCTTCTTCTTCTTCTTCTTCTTATTCTTCTTCTTCTTCTCCTCCTCGTCCTCCTCCTCCTCCTCTTCTTCTTCTTCCTCCTTCTACTCCTTCACTTTCTCCTCCTCCTCTTCCTTTTTCTTCTTCTTTTTAACTTAGTTCTACACACACATCCCCTGGGCTTCTTTCTCCTCTAAAATAATGCCAAAAGGACCAGACCTGGTGGCACATGCCTGTAATCCCAGCACACAGCAGGCTGAGGCAGAAAAGTCTTCGTAAGTTTGAGACCACTCGGCTACAAAGTGAGCTGAAGGCCAGCCTGAACTGCATAATGAGACACTGTCTCAAAAAGACTAAATAATAAAAGGCAAAAAGGGACAAAACAAACCCACAGACTTGCCCTCCTGACACTGTCTGTGCTTTGTGATAGGCTTCCAACCCAATAATGCCCAAGTTAAAAGAAAAATGGGCAAAAGAAGAAAAAAAAAAAGCCAAAAAACAATTAAAAAACTCAAACTGCCGGGCAAGAAGGGAAATTTAAAAAATTTGGTCAATTTCTTGCCCAAAAAAAAAAAAACTTTCTACTCATCTCTGTCTACAGAGGAGTTTTGGGCATTTAAAAAATGTGAGGTAGCATGAAACCACTAATAGATGTAACTGTAAAAATTTAAGTCGTCAAACAAAAAATGCTATCTTATTTCATTAGTCTATTTTGTATGTTCTTTAATTTTCATTACCATTTCTCTTTTCTAGGTTTCCAGATGTCAAAACATAAATGTTCTCATGTAGAAAACATCATATCTTTTATATTTTATATCCTATGTTCTCAATGACCTTCAATTCTTTCATTTTACTCTGCTTGTTTTGAAACAAATCAAACTCTTCCTATCTTAAAACATGATAAGAATCCCAAGAGAGAATATCTCAAAAGAAAATGTTGCCAAGAATTTTTTATCTCAGTTTTAGGAACATGAGAAAGCCATAAAATCAGAGTACAGATATATGCAAGTCTGTTACAAGTTCTGGTCACCTTGAAAGTATCCCTGTGTTTGATCATTCTTTGTATAACCAATCAGTTATCTTCCAACAACTCCCCATGACAAAACTCATCTACCTACACAGAGAAGATGTACTTGTTTCGCCTTTGACATTGAAACATCGTCCACCAGATCTCAGGATTAATTACAAACCCAAGGCCACAGCTGTTCAAAGACAAATGGTATCTTCTACAGAGTAGCCAGAATAATCTCTCTAAAACTTTCAGACCATGGTACTTGTTGACATAAATCCTTCTATTAGAAAGGTTTCCTGTATCAGCATAAATTTCTCTTGATGACCTCCAACTTGGCCGGTGACTCATATTGTTCTACTCTGTCCCTTGTTCGCACCACTTCTGTTATTCTGGTTCCCTGTTCAAAATCATTTTTTAGCAGCTGTCCTCCAAAAACTTAAGGTTTTTGCTCTTCCTGGACTCTACAATTCATTTAGATTGCTGGTTAAATGAACTATCAGTACAGACCCCATCACTCAAATACTACATCATCTTCAACCATTATTCCGTCTCCCTATTCTGACTTCTTTTTCTTTCGGCACATATTCCAGATATCTCATGGTATATTTACTTTTCACTCGTTGGGAATAAGTCTTCCTTGAATGTAAAAATCTGTGTAGAAAGGACTTCGTTCTGTTTACAGCAAGAACAGTGGGTGATACAAAGCGGATGCCCAACAAGTACTTATTGGCAGAAGAATAATCTATGGAAACACACAATATTTCCATGATTCATTCAGAAATTATATTTAGATCTCAACTGATATCAGGCCACTTCTTTATTCTTTCACCAGGAGCATTTCACTCTGCCAATACAATGACAAAATTGCCTTTTACGCCAGTCATAACACTACTTAGGTTTAAGTTACCCTGCCCAAAGCCTGTGATTTTTCTTGATTTACATAAAATATAAAAGGCTTACTTTCATATACACTTAAAATTATAATTTATTTTAAAGTACACTTATGAATTTACATTGTTTATGTTCATAATGTAGTGGCTAAACTGATGTGTCAGGGCACCTGACCTGTTGCATCACTAGAATATATTACAAACACTGTCACAATGCGTTAGGAAAGCTTTAATTTAACAGGAAAATGACATTAAAACTATGCCCTATAATGCTGCACTAGTTCCAAAGAACACTAACTAACTGAACATACAATTATAATCTTTTACTTTATCTATTTCAATGTATAAAGTGCAATTAATCATTTGACTTGATTTGTTGACTTATAAGGGCAAAGCCAAATTAAGTAAGCTATCTTAAAATAATGAAAAGAAGCTTATTTTGCAATAGTAACCTGAAAGCTATAAAGACAGTGGCTGTATTTCATTTATCTATTTCTGTGATCTTAATTAAAGCAATTCAGATTAAATTATATGAGTTTACTATTAGTGTCTATTAGCTGGGATACTACAAAATATCCTTAGTGTCATTAACTTCAACCTGTATATCTATTCTTAACATAATCACAGTTTTCATTTTAATTGAAATATATACCACACAAATATGAGGGAGAGATTTTTATACATTATCTGAGCCTTTATTTCATGTTGACCTAAGGTTCTAATTAAAAGTCTAAGTAAAAGATGCATATTTCAGTCTTACAACTTTACCAGTTTTCTTGCCTACTGTACATAAACTGTGTTTGTGGAATAGTCTGCTAATGAGGCCCTGTTTTGTAGCTTTGTGCCTCTTCTGAACCATCTAGCTGAGGACTCATATAAGAAGCAAGAACTCTCCATAACCCTTTTGCTTGATGTGAAGGTTAAGCTTAACTGGCTGTGATCCACGTAGGTGGTGTGTGAAACACTTCTTGGGCCTGTATGGGGATCACAGAGGGTCTGTCTTTCCATGGTTGCCATCAACTCAGCAGCCTTGCCCCAACATGTCTTTCCATTATGAGGTTTCTGCCTCAGAACCTGCTGATAGTGGACTGAATCCTCTGAAACCATAAGCCAAATAAACCTCTGCTCTAAATGGTGAAGGTTGGGTGTTTTCCCCCAGCAATGAAAAAATAGCTGTTGTATTTGGCATCAAATGAATACTGTGAACTATACATTCAGGACCTTCATTGCTATATCTACAATTTTCTTAGACATTCTTATTCATATAAAAGTATTTGAAAATATTTATGTCTTCTCTTTTCTTTGTACTTTAGGGAAGGGTCTACAGGATGTTCAGGGTCTCACTATTAGATTGGACTCATAATAATCTTCCTGCTTTCAGCCTCCCAAGAGCTGGGATTACAGGCACGTGCCACCACGCCCAGTCTCAATCACTGTTTCAACACACCCCGGGGGTGAGGCCTGCACAGCTGGCCCAGGGATTATGTGTTCTTTTGATTCCATTACTTAAAATGTTTGGAAAATATATTGTATATTTCCTTGAGTACTGACATTTAAAAACATTAACACAATCTACTCATCCTTATGTTCTTCGTGGCATTAATCCTGTATATTATTTAGAATATTTTCCATGTTCTTCATTGTGTTTAACCTACTTATGTCTTACTTTGCAATGTGCTTTTACATTTCTTGACTCTGAGAAATTTTGCTGTTTTAGGGAAAATGACCACCCATACAATAAAACTATGAGTTCTTGAACAGAATGTTACACATTTCAAAGCAAATTTACTTTTGTAAAATACTACACAATACAATATGTGTGAGGTAAAAAATAAAAAATAAAAATGTCTGCTGAGGCAAAAGGACATCTAAGATAAAGTGTGAAGTGAAAAAACTGAGTTTCTAATAAAATTATTTCTAATGTACATAAAATCAAGATAGGTTTATATATGAATATACTGTACATACATACTGATATGTCATATATGCATGTGATATCATTATAACATATAAGTACAAATTTATATATATATCAATATCTTTAAAATTTTTAATCTCATACACAAAAGCAATATATTGAGAAAGGGTAGAAGTTCAACAAGGAAGACTTTGACTTTATTTTTATCTGTTCGATAATATTTAAACTTTTAAATAAATTCTTTTTTTGGACACAAATCAATTCTTTAGGAAGAAAAGTATTCATTAAAATCTTCAATATATCTATAACTTCTGAACTCGAAATAATACTTTTTGGAATCTATCCAGAGAAAATAAATATGTTTAAAATGATAGTTAAAATATTAAAGTACTATTAATAACAAAATGAAAACAGAAAAAAATATAAATAACTTCCAATAGCTAAATAGTTAAGATATGAAGAAAACAAAGAATGAAATACTTGACATTAAACATGTTCATAAAAATTGCATAACAATAAGAAAATAATCTCAGTTCAATCCCCGGTACTGCAAAAAAAGAAAGAAAGAAAGAAAGAAAGAAAAAAAGAAAGAAAGAAAGAAAGAAAAAAGAAAATAATAACATTAACATTAACATATAAAGCAGAGGACATTTTATAAAAATATGGCAATGTAGCTAGGTTTAGAAGTACAAGCCCTGGATAACTGTTGAGAGTTATTTTTGTGTATGCTGAACCTATGAGTAGTTATTTAATCTACCTTTTCTGTTTTGTGTTATTCCATGTCTATATATTATATGATTATGAAAAATAAAGGTTGATAAAATGAATTAGCACATTCATTTGAGCTTAACAAAGACAGGCAGTCTCAGAAAGGATCAGAATAGTAAAAGAAATCCTGGGTAGTAAAAGCGAAGCAGGAGGCATCACAATCCTAGAAAATGGCGCCGTACTGTAGTGCTGCAGTGGTAAAGGCAACGGTGTGACACTAGTGTAAAAATACACGTGTGACCCAAAGGAACAGGAAAAGCAAAAGCGACCCCGGCACATTCAGGCATCTGACTTTTGACAAAGGGGGCAAAAACATAGATTGGAAGAAAAACAATTCCTTATTTATTAAATGGTGCTAGAAAAATTAAGTATCTACATGCCGAAAATTAAATATATATCCATGTATCTCATTTGTATTGAGTTAAAATCAAAATGGATCAAAGGTTTAACTATTCCAACAGAAACAGTTAACTGGCTGGAAGACATAGGCAAGGACTTTCTGAAGAGAACCTCAATGGTAAGAGAAAACTACCAAGAATCAACAGATGGCACATGGGATTGGATCACATTAAAAAGCTCCAGAAATTCAACCTCACCCCAGAAAGAATGAAAATCATCAAGAAACCAAACAACTAATGCTGGTGAATTGCAAGGAAAAAGGTGCCCTTCTGAATGTTTGGCAGGAATGTGATCTAGCACAGCCACTATGGAAATCTGTGCGGAGATTCCACAGAAAACGAAAACTAGGAATTCCATTTGACCCAGCTGGTCCCCTTCTAGGTATCTCACTAAAAGATTTCGAGACCTCATGCTACGGAGACATATGCATTCCCATGTTTAGAGCAGCACAATTCCTCTCAGCTAAATCTTGGACATGCCCTGTATGTCCATCAGCAGATGAACAGATTTTTTTAAAAATGTAGGATTTAAACACAATGCAGTATGAATCCTCTGTAAAGAAAAATAAATTGAAGTCATTGGTAGCTAAATGGATGCACCTGGAGACCATAGAGTTAAGTAAAAGAAATCTGACACACAAGCTTAAGTTTCTCATAGTTCCTGTAACCAAGAAGCCCAAAGTATAAAAAACAAAACAGAAGATACAAGAGAGGAAAGCAGGAAGATCTTTTTCAAATGAGAAAGAGAACAAAAGATGGAGGGAGCACAGAGGGAGAGGGGAGAAGGGTAAGTTTTAAAAGATTCTAAAAAGTGAAGAGAGAGCTTTTACAAGTGGGAAGGGAGCCAGGAGATGTGGGGAGGGGGATAAAGAATCAAGGCATGTAACATGCATGTACTAGCTCCCGTGATAGATGCAATCACCGTGGACTGCAGACACGCACTAATAAAACTAAAAATTGAAGGAAAGCAAAAAGCCCCACACTTTCCCATCTAGTTTTGAAGCCACCTGAATAAAAAGAAGTGAAATGTTTTAAAATGATAGATGTCATCAAGTCAAAAATGCAGGTTTCCCAGTATATGCGAGAAAAGTAATAAAGTGAAACACTCATCATCTTCCTAGCCCGGGGAAGAACCGCTGTCATCTAAGTGAGATCACAAGACACTGGTCATAATGCAGTCTCTCTGCTGCTGTCAGTCTAGCCAGCAGCTGAGTACAACTGAGACAGTATATGCCCTGCTTTCTACAAAGATGTTTATTTATATAAGTATGGGCAAAGCATTTAGTTTTTTAACATAAATTTAAGAACAATAATGGCACTATTAATGCTGAAAGTTAACGCCTCTATATTTCTTTTGTTTTCCATGTTGTGGCTCAAACTCAGGGCCTCACACATGGTAGGCAGAGCCTCTAAAATGGAGTTGTACCCCCATCCATACCTTTCACTTTTAAATTAGCAGGTGGCCAAATTATGTACATTTTCTAGATTATACAGACTCTACTAAAATGTAACAAGGAAACCCAAGATTAAAGATTAGAATTATATTATAAAAGTATTTCAAATATACTTTAATCATAATTTTGAATTGGTAAAGTCCTTTTGAAACTGCTGAGAGCCTTTGTGTTATAATTCTAGGGAAGAGGTTGACAAACATTTTTCAGGAAAGACCTAGATAGTGAATTTCTAGAGCTTTGTGTGTCATTTAAAAATATAAAATGTTTTTAATCTTAGTTTGTACTAGTTATTTTTGATAACATAAAGGTCAGATCTCTTGTTACACACAATTACCTGAAGTTCTTTTATTGTGCTATGCCTCAACTTCAAAATTGTATCTGACATTTAAAGCCTTTCTCAAACATGGTCTTCACGAAACTTGCAAGATGTCCTTAACCAAACATCTCTTCCTTTAGCACTTTGTACCTTCTCTGACTTTATGCATGAATAGATACTGATGCCTGCCTAGTTATTAGAATGCCAAGGCTTCTTAATATTTAATGGGACGAACTCTCGTATATTTCCTAAGGATGATGATGCCTCACATATAGTCCAAGGTTAGCATCAGTGGTTGACTAGAAGGCTATTAGAATTCCCCACTCCTTCATGTAGATGCCAGTTGTTTAACAGCAATTGTTAAAGGTCTAAAATAGAGACATTAGAAGAATTCATATAACTTCCTAAAACACAGGTTGAGTTTCATAACACAAAAATCTAAAAACACATTTTTCTCGGAACTAAAAGTGACCACTGCATTGTAACTTAGTCTTTTCGTCATGCTTCAAAGGTAAGAAAAGCATCCAACCTTCATGTGTCAGAGGTCCTGGGCCCTGATAGCTTTTATTCACTACAGTCTTCCGTGTCCAAGGGGACCATCCTACATGTGCAAGAACCCCAGGGATGATGAGATAATTCAGTTTCAGAGAAGAGTGCAAAATAAAATTTGGAATTGGGCAATTTTTGCATTTTTATCTAAATCCAAATTTCAATTATATGGATACAGTAGGAAATCTTTAGAAATGCTAGAAATAATCAGCTTGGATTCAAATCTCCAGAAGTCCTGTCATTATGTATTTGTCAACCTACCTAACTTTTTCAAGCCATATTTTTTTTCATCTACAGAAAAGAAATGTTAACAGAACCTACCTCAAGAGGAGATTGGGCTGCTGTAGGAAGCAATCAGTTAATATAGGTATTTAGAACCACTCCTGGGACACAGTGAGCTATGGATATGTAAATGCATAAATAGCTAAAAACAAACAGCATTACTAGTATTAACTTCTAAAAAGCCACACATACCTTTTCACTCAGACATGCATTTCATTTTATTTGATTCTTGAGATAGAATTACCACAAGGAGGAATTTACAGAAAATAGGAAACAGAATGTAAGAATTATCAAGTAATTTTTTTAAATGCAACAGAAGGAAAACAGCAAGCTGAACATACATGTATGATTATGTGACAAGGGAAGAAATGGAGAACATTGCGTCCCCCCGGTAGCATCACAGCTGTGTTTCCCGAGCCTTGGCAGTGAGTGATGGCCACAATCAGCTTCCATGCATGGGGACAGCCCAGGTCAACTCAGAGGCCATACTTACCACCTTCCTCCACCCCAGGGAGACCCGCCTGTCTGTCCTCCACCTTAGGAGGGCTTCCTTTTCCAAGCTGGCTCCTTCCCATTTCTTTTTCCTCCTCACGAGCATGTTTCCCAGACTTCTTGGATGAATTCTCTGCAATTCCCTGGGCTCCTCTCCCCATTTCTTCAAGAACGTTGTCCCAGCTTTCCTTTGTTGGCAGAGGTTGGTTCTCCAGGTCTCCTTCTCTTATTTCTAGGTCTTCCAGTTCAGGTTCAAAGGATTCTTCGATGGGAAGGTGGGATTTTCCTGGCTCATCACTTTCACTCAGCTCAAGAGAGGATGAACTTCTGGCACCAGCGTGTGTACCGTGCTCAGAACAGGCTTCCTTGCCCAGCTCTATGGAGTCATCCTCACTCTCACTAGAATATGGACCAGATGAGACTGATGAAGCACTTCGTGTATCTATAAAAATTAAAAATGGTGACATCATTATTCTAATCAGTGTAACAGTGGAAAACATGATAGTATATAGCTGTAGCAAAATTTTAAAAAGATAGTTTAACTAGCTCTGATCCTTTTCCAAAATATTCCACATACTTGTCATGACAAAGAAAAATATAGTCTATTAACTATAGAAGTCTTTAACAATAGGTACATCTAAACCAAGAAATCCTTGTTGTTTTGATTTGTTTTTTGAAAGTCAACTTAATGGAAAAACCTTTGTAAATATCTGATAGGACACAAAAATGTTAGTAAGAAATCCTTTAATTTTCTATTACACCAGAGGTATATATTTCTATGTCATCTTGTATAGATGAAACTTTAAGTATTACCTATTGTGATATCCATCATATAAGACACCCTGGGATCCAGGTATGGTAAGACCTACAAATTTATACAATATAAGCATTTAAGAAATATTTAAGTGAGGGATATTGTGTGTGTACAGGAGATACTGTTTTACCTTAAGCTCCCCCAGAGGCAAGGAATGAGATGAAGCTTCATGAGCAAGTGACATACTGAGGGCAGGCTCAGGAGAAACACTTCAGGGCATAGGGAAACCCAAGAAAGGAAGAGAAACAGTCAAGGAGCTATCTCAATTAAGAACTCAAATTCAGGGGCCGGGGAGATGGCTCAGTAAAATAAGAGCTTGCCTGGCAAGCACAAGGGCCTGAGTTCAATCCCTGGTTCCATCAAAAAAAAAAAAAAAAAAAAACACCTCAAACTCAGTCTTATCCTACAGGGGTCTCTGATGTGTAGGTTATAGTAGAAGCATACAAATAAATCAAGTTAAAGCTGAGTTTTCCTATTTTATATCAGTAAGATCGTGGCTATGGGCCACTCTTTAAAGGGGTTGGAAATCTCCCTGAACTTCCTGGCTGTTTGTCCCTGAGGGTGAACTATAATCAAATGCTCTACCCCTGAGCTACAAACCCAGTGAGGAAGAATTGCAGTAGCCAAAGACATAGAAACCAGGAACTAGGCACACAAAACCAGATAAGAAATTAGAGTCCTATGCTAAGGTAGTGCTAAAGATACACAGGCTAGAAATTTGCAATAATCAAAAGAGATTCACATACTATGCAATAACCTTTAAAAACATCTAAGAATGTAACATACTTACTGAGCCTCTATAAGGAAAACTTACAGCATAAAACTCACTGCACAACATGTCTGGGATCTCAGAAATAGAACTTGCTTTTGCTTTTTCATCAATATATTTGTGTTCATAACTATTTCTCATAGAATATATTTTAAGATAAAATAGGCTATATTTAAATCCTGCCTATCTCTCTTTTCTCTGTGCTCTTTACTACCTTATTTTTAAAATTTCTGACTGACAGCTACACAGATGGCTATAGCATTTAATGCAGTTTAAGGAAAGAAATCTCTCTCTCTCTCTCTCTCTCTCTCTCGCTCGCTCGCTCGCTCTCTCTCTCCCTCAAGTCCATCAACCTCCAGCTCTCTATGATAGGTCTTGCCAATCAATATATGTATAGTTATAAGTATAGTCACAGAGACCTATCTGTGTTCCCACTAAGATTTAAGAGATACTAAACAGAAGCAAGAAAAAAACAGACTACAAAAGCAAGCTATTGAACAACAGAACCCTTTGAGTATGATTCCCAACACCACGATAAGCAACAACTGACCATTATGTTTTAAAGCAATCGCATACTTTAGCTACTCTTACAAAATCTAGATAAGCTGTATCTGCAGGGAACATGGTAGGTTGAGTGAGTTGTCTCTGTTTTATTAGTATCAATTCAGAAACTTTAGGGTTCTTAGTTTCTCCACCTCTTTTTTTTTTTATTTTTTTTTTATTTTAAGGAAGGGGCTACGAAGTATTCAGCGTTTCACTACTAGATCAGACTCATAGTGATCCACCTGTTTACAGGTTTACAGCTCCCAAGAGCTGGGATTACAGGTGTGCGCCACCATGCCCAGTCTCAATCGCTATCTCAGCATTCCCTGGGGATAGTGCCAGCATGGCCCGGCAGGCCCTGGGGATCGAAACCCTGGCCCCTGCACCTGCTTGCAGGTGCATTAATCTGCTGAGCTATTTGGCCGGCCCTTTTTTTGTATCCCCCATTTTTAAACATTTTTATATTTACATTCTAGATAAGGAAAAACAACGCTTGCTTATTACTGATTTAATCAATAGCTTTCATTAATTACACCGTTGGCTGGGACATGTTAGACTTGTCCTGAGCTACTGAAAATATATCTACTATCAAGAGCTTCTTCAAGACTCCCACTCTTGGCTCAAGAGTTATTCTCATAATGAAAAATGAGCAGCCCTTTATCTTTCTTGCAAAGCTTCTATTAATTATATTATTTTATTTTGAAAGGCTGACATGTGCTTGGGTTCAATTTTGAGTCAGTCCTTCAGCAAAGAAAGATCAGGAGAATGAGCGGGCCTGAAGTGGCGAGGGCACCTGACCTCCGCTATCAGCTCATTTCAGTTTCCCAATTTCTCTTTCACCTCGTGGTATAATTTCATTTCCATCTCATTTCTTGCTTTCATTTTCATACTGAATCTGGGGTAAGATTTTGCTTACCAAAAAGAGCTCAAAAATCTTCAGGGCCTTCACAGGGCCAGTAATTCAGTCAGTAATGACTTTTATCTGTTCCCTTAGAAATGAAACAAGTATTCTACAAAGACGTTCATATAAAGGAACTTTCCTGGCACGTATGTGAATTTTTGTCATTAGAGGGGAAAACCACCTTGGAGGTTATTGGTAAACACCTCAGCTTCCTACCCAATTCCATTTGTCTCCACAGTGTCCATCCTGGCACTGATGCTGAAAGAGCTTTCTTAGTTTTGATCTTTCTTTCTTTCTTTCATTTGCTTGTTTTTTGGTTTTGTTTTTTCCTGGCAAAATAAGATCTGCACCCAGTGCCTGAGGCCTTGGCCAAATCCAGCAGGGTTGAAACCACTGTTCCATAGCCAAAGGTGGAGCTGTCTCCAGCTTTTCCCTCCATATCAGTCAGTCCCCAAATCACCTCCTTTATATGTCATTAACAGCTTTGCACTGATGACTATCTTTTTGTGCATCACAGCACTTAATATCTTAGTTCACAAAACATAAAGTTGGTATCAATAGTATGTTCTTCTGTAACACAAGCCTAGATGTCCGCATCATGACCAGCTAGTTAGAAGCTTTGAGATTATTGATGCTAGTTAAGTTCTCCAAGCCTCTGTTTTTTGGGTAAAATGAAGATGACCCTACTGGTTTTTCACAAATTATTGTCAAGCAATTACATGAGAACAAAGTTAACCTAATCAAATTAAATAATCATTTCTTGATAGCTTAAAGTCTTTTATATTATACATGGACTGTGGTCTCATAAATTTATTTGCTATTCCATCCAGTATGTACTATAACAACAGTGATGTCACAGATTTATGATCAGAATCATACACCTACTGTATACCAAACAGCAAAGGATTTTACAATATCTCATTAATCCTATTGAATGTTTGTTGCTTTCTTTCTCCAGACTAGGAAAATGAGGTTCAAAGAATTAAATATACTCAGCATCTATTAGCTATAATGTAGAAAGTTTAAATTCACTGTTTTGTCAATTACTATATTTTGCTTAACTTTTTTATTTATTAGCCAGAACCCTATACAGACATCTCAATTTGACTGCAAAATCAAATAAGTAGTGTTAATTAAAATTTAAATCACTCAATGATATATCATGGGTCCCCACCCAATAAGCTCAATAGTCTTCTGAACTCTAAAATTTCCAAACTCTAAATTTTCTTCTGAAAAAAATCAAATCTCTCATTAATTTAAATTTTCTGTGCAAAATCTAAATAAGTAATGCTTCCTCTTTCTTTAAATGAGTCATGGCACTGAAATTTATATGCCCTCTAATTGTATGCATATTTCTGCCTTGATTATATCCATATGTTCATGAAAATCTGTTTATAATTTATAATAGATACTGGGATTGAATCAGTATCTTCACATGCAGCAATACATAATTAGACAATTGTATCATACTCAATAAATATTATAGCATGACAGTGTGCTTAATGAAAACAGAAATCATTAAATTCTAGGTGGAAACAGTCACTAGTCATTTATCATGGGAGGGAATATATGTCCTCACACAGATAATTATCACAGATTGAAGTGCCTCAATTCATCAATAAGAAAAATCTATGCATTACTTTGTAGGAGTACATATTCGCAGGTAAATGCAGATGTAGCAGGAAGAAAAGAAAACATAAAGACAGTATAAGGTTTCCACCACTGTTACTTTTAATTATACTTTATAAGCATAAAAATGAGATTATAGTATTGAGTGTACAACTGAGTCATGCGTCTCCTATGCTACGTAAACCTGCACACATTTGTTCACTCAGGCACGCAATCAGGAGCCTCTATCCTAGGAGTTTGCTGAGCATCCAGGGAGTGCCGATGTTATACCCATGACAGAGTCAAACCTGTGAAGGAATAGTTTATATAAAAGTATGTTGTGTAAACTAAAGGATGTGTCTGTATTTAATATTCACCTCAAAGCTATGATTACCTAGTTTAATAATCAAACATAAGCTCTTACTCTTAAGAAATCAAACCTTGCAAAAATCGGAGAGAAATTTCTGTCCAACAGCAGCCTACAGTCTTCCCAGAATGCTCTCTGATCCAAGGAGGCGGCACGGGTCACTAAAGTCCGCAGGGTGACAGCACACAGAGTTTCCACATAGAGGAGAAAACGTCACTGGATGCTTCTCTTCAAACTCACAGTCAGGCAAGACTCTTAATTCAGTCAGTAAGATTCCTGATGTCAGTAAGTCAGATAGTGTTTCTGCAATTCTGGGATTTTAAAAGACTACGGGGTGTATTTCTAACAGACTGGAAAACAAAAGCAGCAGAAGTGAAATTATCTTTTTTATTAGAAAAAAAAAATGGCTTCAGGATTTGCCTTTTCAAGTTGCCATTTAATATTCTGAATATTTTCCTCTCTCTCTCTCTCTCTCTCTCTCTCTCTCTCTCTCTCTCTCTCCCTCTTTCCTGTCCTTCTCTCATGAGGAGCTACTTTCTACCGCTTAGTCCTAGGTACTATCATCCAAGCTGTCCACAAAAGCAAAGCAGCCTCTTCCCCATGACATGATACTTCTCCCCTCCATCTCACACCATTCATCTACGACAATATACTTTCAACTGGTAAATTAGTGCCTAGGGTTGCCGACACAAATGCACAGAAAGCGAGCTGCCATTCCCCTTAAATGATAGGCAGCCTCACACATCATTCCTAAACCAGAGTCCGCCCCCGACAGCTTCTGGTCCACAGCATCCATCACGGTGGCTGCCGGCAGCGCATTCATCAAGGTGGGCTGCGCGATTGTTAGCCGGCAGTTTAAATGGGGCCGACTTGTCACGAGAGTGACAGTCCGGGCAATTGTTTGCCCTCTGGGAACAGGTGCAGTCAGGTTCAAAGGAAACACATCCAAATACCAACAGCAAGATCCTTAATCATGTCAACAGAAGGGATGTGCTAGTGCCTGGGATTCGGTGGTCACAAGGTGCCTCCTACAACCCGAGGATGGAGTGCTGTCGTGCTTTTCAAGAGTAGTTCGAGGAATCTGTCACGTCGTTATCCTTCTGAAAACGTGCCCCTTATTTGACGGATAAAGTCTCTATTTCTGATACTCCGAATGGTAAAAAGCATCTTTCTTAATAACTCCAAAGCAGATTATCAAAATAAAAGAATGAAAAAAAAAAAAAAAAGAGGCCTGAGAGGTGAGGGCGGGGGGGGGGAATAGTAATAATAACTACTGGGATGAAATTTTATTTCAGATCAATAGTAATGTTATAGTTTTTTTAGTTATCTGTAAAAATAAAATCATGCATTGGTAAAAAAAAAATACTAACTTACAATGTAAACATCTAGAATGGAAAAAGATAGCTTGATAATATTATTAAAATGACAACGAAAATAGTCACACTAATTTCTGGTTCTTAAAGTTCTCAGTAGTTGAGGACCGGCTGTTTCTCATTAGCCTTCACTGCCTGCCTGTTGTAATCATCACACGTTCTGTACATCAACGGTGCCACTAGCGCCGTAGAACGTTTTACAATAAAGAGCCCCAAAATCAAATCCCATAAATGCAGCTAGAAGTCATGGCGTGCACCACAGCTCCTTGCAATTCTTGGTGTTCACAGTCAAGTATTTTCAAAAATGTACAAAGTATCTTCTAGGAAATTGGCTCCGTGAGGAAAAGCAAGAACAACAGGACAGTATTAGCTATTTTTATTTTTTTACACTTTAAATTTTTTTTTTTTTATTTTAGGGAAGGGTCTATAGGGTGTTCAGGGTCTCACTACTAGATCGGACTCGGAGTGATCCGCCTGTTTACAGCCTCCCAAGAGCTAGGGTTACAGGTACGCACCACCACGCCCAGTCTCAATTGCTGTCTCAGCACGCCCCGGGGGCGGGGCCGGCACAGCAGGCCCGGGGATTGAACCCCCTGCCCCTGCGCCTGCTTGCACGCGCTTTAATCTGGTGAGCTATTTGGCCGGTCCTTGGATGGTATTAGCTTTCATAGTATAACAAGTCTATGGATTGTTAGCTTGTGTAATTAATTTAAGGGACAGAACTTAAACCACAAGAAGCAGTAAGTGCGAGTGCTTCATAAACCAAAGGGTCCATGAAGGCTGCTGAGTGGGGTGGCATCATGGGGGCGGCAGGCATGAGGGGGACCAAAGCCAGCGCCTGCACAGGTCCGGTGCACCCAGGACACAGCCACGGTCCACATGCGCAAAATTGGAAACTGTCCATTTTACTTCCTCCTTTTCAAAGCAAAATAAGACAAAAAGAAAGAAAGAAAAGATAGACAATAACATCGGATAAAAAGCTCAGCCTGTGAAATGCATAACCTTGAGGAAACAAAATCATTTTATTGGGAAAATTTAATTTTAGGCAAGGGGATCTTTTCTGATTTTGAAGAAAAGTTATAATTTTCTCTAAGCACTGGGCTCTGAGGGTTACCTATTGCTATGAATGCATAATTACAGGTCTCAATGATTCGAGCTTTTCCTTCAAGGACAGTCTCCTTGCTTGAACATAAAAAATGATTGTGTCTCAGCTCCCCCAAAAGCAAAGTGATTCTGTAGCACAAAAGTAATAACCAGATAACTAAACACCCCGGGTATGCTGTGGCTTCCTGAAATCAACCACTTGATAATTTCTTATCATTACTGTGCAAATAAAAAATTAAGAGTCTCGTGTGATTTGAACCTGTTACGTTTCTATACAGACACGTTTTGGATTCTCTAGGCTCAAGCCATTTGGATAATTTCCTTACAAGGATTGACACAGGTGATGCCACATTTCCATTCAATTCTTTAACCTTCTCTGCATCAGACAAGACATAAAGCTAAGCACAATATTCACATTCAAACTGAGAGCGGAGCTTATGAGACAGGCGCATCCAATCTAGGAAACAGAAAACGCAAGAACTAAGAGAAAATATAGAAAAGCGCTGGTATAAGCATTAAAAAATATTAAATGCCCGATGATTAGTCTTAAGTAGTTTCTTTCAATTACACAAGAATACTAAAATAAAAATTAAAACTATAAATAAAAATTAATGCAAATCTTGTTTCAAAAATTGCTGCTAATTAACTTCATTTGCATTTTGCAAATGTGCTTTGCTTTTTACCTTAGCTGTCAGGAAGCCAGAATTAAATTTTTGGTTCAGATCCAGTCATGATCCCACCTCTTGTTTATAGCAAAATTATTCTATTTTACTCTAAATAATTATATTGCCTTGTATATGTATGCATGAACTTTTAAATAGGTTTAGTTTATTTTTTGAAGAACAGAGAACTATTGTACAAGCTACATATATGCTCCTATGATGATGACTTGATTATTTTGTTCAATCTTATATGTTCTAATATACTTTCTGAATTGAAAATTTTGAAATTTTATATCAAAAAATTGAGGTGAAAAGAATAGACAACTCAAAAAAATCACCAAAATGTCTCATTGTACTTTCGTTAGAAGCAAATTATAAAAAAACACACATATTCAGACATAAGTTTATTATTACTACAATGCATGTCCTACAGAGATATTTTATTAACTAAAATCCATAGAAGATTGACCAAATCTTCTCCTAAAATAAAGAGGAAACTGTCTTTCTTCTTTCATTGGAAAGACTTTAGGTGAATTAAAATCTTGACAAAGTTCTCAAATGTTGAAATGCTGTATGCCTCAAGTAAAGGTTTACTTGTCTATCTGAAAGCTCTACATTTTCTCTGTGTACATTTTAAGTCATTTAGACTTAAAGATTATAAAATTCTACCACAAAATCTGCCATGGACAAATAGCAGCATCCTTTGTTTGAGGAAGGGAGGTGGGAAAGTAGGAGGGAGGGAAGGAGGGTAGGAGAGAGGGAGGGAGATAAGGAGAGAGAGAGAGGAAGAGAGAAAGAGAAGAAAGAAAGAGCGAGAGGAAAGAAAGAAAGAAAGAAAGAAAGAAAGAAAGAAAGAAAGAAAGAAAGAAAGAAAGAAAGAGAAAGCAAGCAGAAAAAAGGAAAGAAGGAAAAAGGAAGAAAATAGAACAAGGGAAAACATCTTCAATTTAATTTTTATTAAAGTATCAGCATTTTTTCATTTTTCAAACTCATAAAATGTGTGTGTGTGTGTGTGTGTGTGTGTGTGTGTGTGTGTGTGTGAAAGGGAATTTGGGATACAAATAGAATAACTTTGTAACTACACAGATCTGTGTCACCACCCCATTTACCTAGCACCCTGCTGAAAATCCCCACCCAAGTAAGGCAAGAGCAAGGACTAAGGGCCGACTCTGTCATGTGGGTGCAGACCGCGAGCGGGCAGCCCAGGGCTGGGGCTCAGGTCACACACCACACCCATGCCCTTGGCAGATCCTCTTATGAAAACACAAAAGACAGAGAAGTAGGAGGAGCACTGCTGGGGCGGCCCGCGTCTGCACTTACGGCAGGATGAGCTGCACTTGCCTTGTTTCTCCTCCTCCAGTTCACTGTCAGAGCATCCTTCCTCCTTCTCGCCACCATCAGCACCCAGCGCCTCCTGTGAAGAGATTGAAGTCTCCTTTTCAGGGCCTAAATTATCTTTTTCATCCTCTGAGGGTGACTTTGATATTCCATTCATTTGATCACCAGCCTGTCCTTCTTCATTAGCTTTCTCATCTTGCTTCTCCTCATCTACTTCAAAATCTTCTTCATACTCTGAAAAAGAAAATCTCCACCGTAAGAATGAAAATCGAATCCTTGGCACTTAACCCATTTCACTTTAATGAGAAGTTTGGCTCTGCTATCCTCCCCTCTCTGCTTCTTTCTTTGCTGCTTCTTTTCCTTGCAATTAGTGAACATGGAAACTAACAGTAAGTGAACAAAGATTGCAATCAGCTACACATAGGCGAATATAAAGGAAATGAACCTCGGCAAATGGCAGGACTGAATCCTAATAAACATTCATTTTCAAATGGATACCATCATGTACAATGACCACAGTGGAAAGGGAAGAACCTGCCACAAGACAATGCATTAGAAGCAAATTAAAAATGAAGAGGACAGGATTATAATAATGAAAGTTAATTTGGAGACCCACTGAGGTCGTATTTCATATGAAGAATGTTCGAAATATTTGGATATCAAGTTAATGAACAGTGAAGTGGAAAAATTCAATTAATCAAGTCCAAATGCCCCGAGAAGTAACACCTTGAATAGCACATTCTTTGAGAAGCAAATGGACATTAAAAAGGCATTATGAAGGATTCTATACCCAAGCCAGAAATCCAAACATATACATTATTCATTCTTACAAGGAATGAAATAATTACATTCCAAGTATAAAAATTCCTACAACATAGAATATTCTTGTCACAGTCACAAATTTGCTTCGTCCCCACGGATATGCAACAAACGTGTAGCAGGAAAAGGAAATTGGCACATTAGGTAAACTCCAGCCATCCCTTGTGGCTATAATTTTTCAGCTTTCATATTTAATTGTTCCCCTTTTTCCTCTACCAAAACCTAAAAGTCTTAAAGTGACAACATGCCAAAGAGGGAGAGCAAAATTATCTCATGCAGAACCAATTAAGCAAATAAACAAATTATCCTTAAAAATAAAAATTACAAGTAAAATAAAGGTTCCCAATTTTGTGGGTTTTAATTATTAGATACCCTGGTTTCTCTTCCAGCGGGACAGGGGGCTCTCAGGTATTTGTCTGAAAGCGGTCCACCTTGCTGCAATAAAAGAAAGTTAATTTAGAAACTCACGTCCTGTGCATATAACGAAAGCCCTGCTGAAGCAGAAAGCAAATGAGGAAGATGTAAGAGGAACCAGGAAATCAAAACTATCATGAAGAAGGCAAAAAGGGAGAATTCCCAAAAGCATTTCCACAGAAGATATTTAATACATGTAAATGAGCAAGGTGGGCATCAGCCAAACAAAACTGTAAAACAAGCAGAAAGATGAAGAATTTGGCTCCTGTGGCATGACTCGTGGGAGGTACTGACACGAGCAAATGAACATTAGAGCCAAGTCCTGCTAGCCAGGCCCAGGATTGTTCCCCAGTTGGTGCAGTTCCTAAGAAGCTTCTATGGAAAAGAGAACTAAAAAAACCCCAAAAACCTACGACAACATCTGCCACCAAGGCAACTCCAGTTTTTGTTGTGGAAATAAGGTAGCAAGAAGGTGCTCACTTATGGAAGGCAGCATGAGGAGCATTAACTCCCCACTAGGCAGTTATTCTTTCTATGATTTCAGTCATCTGTGATCAACAGCAGTATGAAAATATTCCATCAAAGGTCCCAGAATACATGCAAAAATGTTTTATACCTTTGCTCTTGGTCACAAGATAAAGAGGGACCTGCACAGAACGCAAGAGGATTGCTGCCGTTTTATTGGTAGTAGAGTATTAAACTGTACTGAAAGATGGGTTTGGAGTCTGGTCCTCATATGTCCAACTCCCAGTTAAAGCACTTCCTGGTTATGTGACCTTGGACAATTTGTTGAAAATCTTTAGGCTTCAATTTCTTCATCTGGGTTAGTACAAGAGTGTGGCTATCGCAGGAAACTCCCCTCACCACTGTACCTCAACTTCTTAGTCGCCTAGGTAATAGTTTCTGTTCCAGATCCGGCTGCTTCTCTCGGACAAACAGCTGGGCACTGGGATGCACAGCTGGTCACTAGGCTGCACGTTGTATGAAGCAACCCCCGACTGCCAAGCCATTCTGCTTCTGCACTTCCTGCTCGCTTATCCCATATAAGCCCGAGACCACCAGGGATCAGGGACTGATACTCTAGGAATGACTCCCAGCAGTGCCCATCAAGGTGAATAAAACTGCCTGCGATCCCTGGGTGTCATTTTGGTATTTCTCCTTGCCGTTGCATGGTGGCATTCAAAGCAGTAACCTCTACCACAGCACTAGCTATGAGCTGTGAGTGCCTAATGAATAGCAGGCATTCGCTATAACAGGAGTTGTGAGTGGAAGGAAGTGGTCATAAAGCAGGAGAAATTGCCCACGCTAGGTGCCCCTTGGACTGCAGTACATTTTCATAGGGGCACGTCATGAAGATCAGGCAGTTCAAGCGTCCACCACTAGGACACAGTTAAAGTTATATTATTAAAATAAAGCATAAAATTGAAAGAACCTATAATGAAGCACATAAAAAGTCCTGAGATCTCTCTTCGATGTTGGCTGCTAGTGGCATCCTATTTTGGAGATGCCTCCATTTTGTCTTGTTTTGTTTTTTAAAACAGAAAATTCAAAGCTCTCTGACTGGGCTGGGGAGGTAGCTCAGCATTCTAAGTGCCTGCCTGGCAAATGCAAGGACTTGGGTTTGATCCCAGTACCACATGCTGTGCCAGCCTCAGAACCCTGGGCACACCAAGCTGTTCACCAGAACTGGGCGTGGCGCTGCATGCCAGTAACCCAGTGCTGGAGAGGCTGAGACAGCAGGATCATTCTGAGTCTGGGCTGCACAGAGAGACCCTGAACCAAATAAATAAAAAGATTTAAAAACAAACTGAAAAAGCTGCCTGACTTTGTCTACCCCTCCCACCATCACATCTAAATCTCTGCCTTCCGACAGCCACACACATTCCATTGTCATCATAGCACAAGGCAGCCTCCTTCGGGTCACCCATTCAAGGTTTCAGTGTGAACAAGCCAGGGCCATGCTTGCTGGCCTCCTTCCTTTCTGTGATTTGTTCTGGCCCCACATCCCATTTCTTTTCTAGAGAATAAATTACCTTGCTTCCCATGCCCACTTGTGAGGCCCAAGTCAACACCAGTTGACGTTAGTGCTGCCCCTGTGCGCTTCCAGAGCCCACCCTCTGGCTTCTGATGGCCCACACACTATAGCTGCCCTGCAGACAGCCAACGCCCTTGTGCTGCTGCTGCTCCTTGGGGGAGTTTTCATAGAAATGCACATTTAAAGGCCACTAGCAGCCAACACCGAGGATGTCAGGAAACGTTGCCTCATATGCACAAAGAATAGCCCCTGCAATGCTTGCCAGGTTGGTTTAAGGAAAAGGAATGAAGAAAATGAAAGACTAGTGTTTGACATGGATTTGACAGACCACCCTTCCTTGAAAGTTATAACGTAGAAAAACATCCTGTGTGTATGTCTTTGCAATTGCAGTTGTTATTATTTTTAAATTCTCAGTCTAAGATAAGAAGAAACGCTAAGAGGGGTCATAGAAAAATAAAGTTAGGAGAGAAATCTTTCTAAAAATAGACACATTGCTTCAGAAATAGACAAACACAAAAGCCAAGGCTCTGATCATCCTGTAAACATTCTCTCAGATTTCTGAAACCTCTGGGCAGCAGGAAGAGGAGGTGAGGAAGAAGACATCTGAGAGTCCGGCTGCTCCATGGATGACCTGACCTGTGGGCTGTGGCCCCTCATCCAGGCTTTGTGGCCTGGGCAGGAAAGGGACAGTCATGCTCTTAGCCCCCTCTAATTTCTGGACACACAAGCCACAACCATGTGGCCCCTGGGAATGGAAGATTCAACAGCGTTGGAAAGCCTGCAATGTGGACGTGCACCAACTTGGGTGTGAACCCGAGTGGTTGCTTTGTCTGAGCCTCAGTTTCTCAGAACTGGTAACAACATAATGTATGTAAATTGTGTGTGTGTGTGTGTGTGTGGAGAGAGAGAGAGACAGAGAGAGAGAGAGAGAGAGAGAGAGAGAGAGAGAGAGAGAGAGAACAGAAAGGAAAGAAGAAAGCAAAAGAAAACTTCAGATAGGCCGCAGGATCCCAAGCCCAGGGTGACTGCTTTTAGTTACCCAATACTCTCTCACCAATCACCAGATTAGTCCCGCCTAACGCCAAAGCTATTCATCAATTATAACAAAGCACATACGTTAAAAAGCTAACACAATAGGCAAAATTGCATCTGGTCAAAATGATCTCTTGTGGAGTCCGCAGGACTTTGCTGGCTCACCCCCTGGCCCCTCTCATATCCCAGAGACAGCTGCCCTCCTCTAAGGTCAGCGAAGAGGGCAGGGGTTCCTTCAACTGAGCAGAGCTCTGTAAGACCTCTCGACTGAGAAATGGATAAGAAGAAAGATGAGGTGTTTTTATACAATGGCGTATTGTTCAGCTATAAAAAAGGATAGATATGAGGCTTCTCCCACAGCAACGGGGACCTGGTGAGCCCTGCCCCACCCCCTCCTCCACAACACGAGAGCCTGACCGCCTCTCAGGCCATGGCGTCACTGTAGCTCTGCTGAGCTGCAGCCGCCTGTCCCAGCAGTAGGAGGAGCCTTGGTGAGCCCTACCCTGCACCCACCCACCATCCAGAGAGCCTTGCAGAGCTTCAGCCTGCCCTCAGCCTCGCAGCCTTCTTGTGGCTTGCCCCTCCGTCAGGGAGATGGGAACCACCCTGAGCTCCACACAGCGGGAGCTTTACTGAATCTAGCCCACCCTCCCATTCTCATGGGAGCCTTGTTTACCCGCAGCCTGCCCCCTACCATGACGGCAGTCAGGGTGAACACTGGCAGCTTTAAAAATGTCGAAAGGAAGGAGCAAAAAGCAATCTCAGACCTCCAGCCCACGCAAAACAAGTCCAGAAGACAAAGTCTTAAAAGAACCTGGAAGTCCCACACATGAAATTTCTAAATGATATCAACTGAAATAAAGAAGCAATTGCATCACACTATAGAGGAAATCAGATCAGAAATAATCTCTCGGGTGAAAAAAGGAATGACAACAATCATGAAAGAATTAGTATATCGAAAGATAACAACAGTTTAGAAACTCAAACAACAGCAAGGTAAAACCCTGTTATTCATGACCCTATTTAAAGGCATTACCCTGGTTGTCTTCCCAAATGTCTTGTCCTGGTTTTCCTTTAAATTCCATTTCTTGCACAGCAGTTCTTACTTCTCCGACATCCAGTTTTATGTCTTCCACCAAGAAGCTGGCAGAGGTAGAGAGTTTGTTCTCCTCGGTCCCAGCTCCTCTTGGCATCCAGTTTGCTCTGACCTTCCTCAGCTGCTGCCCTTCGTGCTGCAGAACCTCTCTGTCCTCAGGGCTCTTTTCTTTTATAGGCTTCAGTGAAGATGGATTTTTGTCAAGACCCATTGCAATAATGCACCTATGGAAAAAAAAATAACACAGAGTATACATTAACCTTCATACATAACAGTATGACCTCACAGCTTTTTAAAATGTTTGTCTCTTCTGCTAATAGGAAGTATTAGGCTGGGAAGACAGCCCGGCAGCTTAATTGCCTACCCGGAAAGCACAAGGTCCTGAGTTCAATCCCAGGTACAAAAAAAAAAGTGCTATGAGAAATACTGCATTACTGGTATACATATTAATTAAAACAAACTATCTTATTGATGCTAAAACCTATAAGTGAACATATCATATTAATAAGTTTACTCTAATGATAATAATAAAGAAAACAAGCCATCAACCAAGAACTATGTCAATTAAAATTTGGGACTGAAGGTATATTTTTGGCCTTCTGATAGTCATTTATAGATCTATGACATGTGATTGAACATTATGGCGCATATTTATATCTTAAAAGTCCATTCAGGAAGAGAAACACTGTCCTTATCCCCCTCAAAATACTCCCTCTTGCTTCGAACACACTCAAGCTCTCTCTCTTTTCACCTGAAGCAATTTACAATTTATATGTACAGCAGCTTCTTCTGTCAAATAAAAACATTGCAGTGTGCCCTCAGCCACCTTGTCCTCCAGGCCTGGCACTGGGTGACTTCTTGATCTTCCCTGAAGTCCAAATGACCCTAAAAATGAATGTTTTGAATCAACTCTGGATGTCAAGGCAGCCAGAACAGAAAAACTGAAGATACTCACAAAAGAACTCTTGCAGAACTGCTTCAGAAAGTGGCAAGAATGCTGAGATGAGTGTGTTTGGAGCAGGAGAGAATATTTTGAGGGGAACTAATGACAATATGTCTTTCATTGTAAGATTTTTTAAAGATTTAAACATTTATTGTATTTTATCATACCTTATATGTCCATATGATAGCTCTATGGATAGATGGAAAGATCAATAGATAATGCAAGTCCTTAAAAGAGAATTATATGATCAGTCAGGCTTAAAAACATAAAAATAATCAGAAGGGTGCTGAGGATGGAGAACAGCGGTACAATGCTTGCTGGGCATGCGCAAAGCACTAGGCTTAATGCCCTCTCCTGAAAAAAAAAATTAGAAGACGCCATTCAATTTGTTCTAATTTTTTTATTCCAACAGTACAACAAAAGACTTAAATATAAGGCTGCTTCTATGTATGTACATATGTATGCATTTGGTGCAGGATCTCACTACACAGCTCGGACTCATAGGGATCCACCTGTTTTCAGCCTCCCCACCAGCACTCGGTGGCCTGCTCAGCACTTCCAGGAGTCCAGGGGCAAGGCAGCCATGGCATGTGTTGATGTGGTGCTGAGGAATGAACCCCTATCCTGCCCTTGCCTTAGCACATGCTTAATGTGCTAAGCTATCTCGCCAGCCCTATGATTCTAGATAAACATGATTGATATCTTTTTTTTTTTTTTTTTTTTTTTTTGGTACCAGAGATCAAACTCAGGACATTGTGCTTGCCAGGCAAGCTCTATATTTCACTGAGCCCCCTCTTTTTTTTAATCAGGATTGAACTCGGAACTTTGCGTTTGCCCAGCAGGCACTTATGCCGCTGAGCTATATCCCCAGCCCCATTATTCCTATTTTTAAGAAACATAAACAGTTAAATGTTGCTGTGACCTTCAAGTAAGTAACTCAGAACTCTTCACACTTATTCTAATAGAAGTGCTATTATTGCTTTTAGAATGGCCTTTTAAAGACTGTACTGCAATCTTTAGCTCTTTTGCTGGCAATAAGTTTTTGTTTTTCAAAAATGGCACCAATTTGTTCAAGTCATAGTGTCATTCCAAGTCAATGCTGTGGACCAGCCAGATGATCTCAATGCACCACAACCTCTTAAAAGTTCTCGTCAGTTATAACAAAAGGAAAGTGAATGAGCTGTCTGCCACAGCTCTCCTTTCCCTCAAGTTAATATCCAAAGAAGAATTCCAATATCCAAAGAAGAATTCCACTGTGACAGTGGGTGGCTGTACACTCCCTCACACCATTCTCTGTGCTGAGTGCTGGACACAGTACCCGAAGGGATTCATTACTCCACAAACCCATAAACTAATCAGGATCATCCCCACTGCACAAGTGGGGCAGCTGAGCGAAAAGGCTTCTGTGGTGTGCTGGAGGTCACCAGGCAGGCTCATGATGGCGGTCGATGCCAGGTCACCTCGCACTGTAGCATAGCTCTATCACAGGGAGTCTCTGCTAAATGTGCACACCAAGGAATGTCACACCGTTGAACTCACCACCCAAGAAAGTACTTGCACTCTCACACTAGACACTAAAGCAATCTGGAGAGGCCTCCACCAAGGCCTTGTGACAGGGGAAGGTGTGCGGCGCATTCTGACCTCCCCAGTGCTCCCTCCCCAGGATTGCCACACACGCCCATGCCAGGCAACTACAAGGAGCCGAATCATTTATAGTGGACAGGAGAAAAGGCATCTCAGCGCAATCAATGGTTCTCAGTCCAGGAAATATAAATAATACAAAAATCTGAAAATTCCCTCGACATGAATCAAATCCAGTGGCAATTTCTTAAACTGAAAATTTCCCTGAATTTCAGCCATCTCCAGTCTTGGAATAGCACAGGAATTGATTGGAATAAATTCTCCCAACAAGCAAAGATGAGAACTGAGTTATATCACTTAACATTTCAATATCTTCCCATAAAGTAAAGCTGAAAGGATTTGCACTCAACCTACCAGGCTATAAAACACAAGATAATAAAAATCTACTCACCTCACCCATATTAAGCATGATAAATATTTCTAGACAGTAATGATGAGGTGCTTAGCACAGAGCTTTCCTCGGAATAAAAGTGTCGCACATCTTCATGGAGCAGGATTCCTGGCCTGGCCTTCTGTTCAGGCTGCTGCCCCCCCATTTTCGTGGCAACACCAAGCCCAGCGATTTGGAGCCTCTGATATGCTGTTGCTTTTAGTTTATGTTGTGGCTGCGCAAAGGCTTTGATGCCTCCCTGTTGCACGCACACACGTTTTATTGCCCATCTGCTGAAGGGAATTGGACAAAGTGACTCACATCTGTGCTCATCGTTGACTACCTATTCGACTTTGGAGCATAATTTGAGGTGCTGATTCTGATTACTGAAGCTGAAAACAGACTGAATTCTCCTAGTTTGGGTGATTCCTCTTCCTGTGTTTCTCTCTGGCCATGGAAAGTAGCGACTGTTCCTCTCCAAACAGACCGAGGGGGTGAGGTAGGAGGACGGCCATGGAACCTTCCTACTTTGGAAGTGACCACCACTCAGATTTTCTTACACGGGTACTTCCTAATCATTTTTTTTAGAAATAGATGTCCCAAATGTTTCATTTTACCATGCCCTCCTTTTTCACACTGGCAAAGTTTCAGCATTTTTTTACTGAATTAAAATTTCACTTTGAGCAAGCTAGAGAAATTATTATACACTCCCTGCGATAACTAAAAGTACCATTCTGGGTATGGCAAAGCAAATGATGTGCAATATGTGATCTCAGTCCCCTTGGCGGTAGTTCTCAGCTCTCACTGGATTAGGCAGTGTTGATGCCTCTGCAATAACTGAGACAGTCTCAGGGGGAGCCAGAGCACCCTGGCTGCCCACTGGCCTGCTCAGCAGCAGGGGGCCATCCATAGACCGCACCTGGATCTGTCACAGATTTCATCGGTAGAAAGGGTTTTGAGGCTGACAAAACAACTGAAAAAATATTGTAAAACTGTGTATTTTAATTGAGAAAAATAGGTGTATGCTTTAGTATCAAAACCATGTTGATATTATTTGGAAAGTGGCAGAAAGAAGCTAGAGGGAGATAACTATTGAAATCAGATGAAAAAAAACCTGTACAACAGGTAGGAGGTGTTGAGCAGGAGAGCAGATGTCACGGTCAGATTTGGGTACTGACTGAAGCCCAAAGTGCTCAGACCCACAAGTTGACACCTCTGATTTGTCCAGCAACTCCGCAAGAGCCAACGTGCTTGTACATGGGTGCTGCATATAAGCCCGGAGGTTTTCCTGGGAGTTAAACAGACCTGCATTGAATGACCTGCCCACAAGTAAGGAGAAAGCATGTATGAATTGGACATGAAAGAAATTCAGGCCCCTAAACACAGCTGACCCCAGATGTATAGCCTGAGGTCATTCAATGTCCCACTCCCAGGGTGACTCTGTCACACCTGTTCTCTCCCCCAAAACTTCCAGCCACTCCTCTTTAACTCAGCAGATAAGTGTATTTTTTTTTCCTTTGGAAGAGAGACTCAATCAGCAGAGAGCTTCCAGTTGGCCCTACCACCTCCACCGTCTTCTCTCTCCCCTAAATGGTGTCCCTCCCCTACTTCTGTCACCACAGAGAACGTTCTTAAGCACTCACCTCCATAGCAGTTTCCCTGCTTATGTCACACTTCATCAATCTTTTCTTCCCTGTAGGTTATCATTTCTATCTACTAGCAGAAAAACTTGCTGTAATATTCCACTAGGAAAAGTAAAAACCTTTTGACCCTATATAGGATTCCTTGCAAGGTTATCATCAACTGATGATTATTTAAAGCAAACCTCTAATAAAAAGTTGCTTTTGTTTTCTTCCTTTAGTTATTTTTTTCTCTAGCTAGCCCTAAAACCCATCCAATCAAATTAACTTCACTATAATAATTTGTCTCACGATCACAATATGTAACCCATCATCAAATCAATGTCCAACTCCAGTCTTCATCTTCCTTAGCCTATCCATACATCTAACCAGTTAACCAAACTTTCATTTTTCATGCATTTTGTTCATTTCCAAAATACCCCTCTCTCTAAAAACTGTCTTTCCTGCTCAGGCTGGCTTCTCCCAACTTCCCTCACCTCCAAAATGGAAATGATATGTAGCTTGTTAATCAAACATGTTCTCCATCTGAACTTATTTCTTAAACGATCTCAATGGATTCTCTGACTTAAAATATCACCTGGGATTCACATGAATCCCAGACTCAAACCCTTCATCCCAGCACCACCTCCATCTGTGTCCACTTCTTCCACAATCCCATCTTAACTGCAAGGTAACTGCACCTCCTGCCAGCTCTTCAGGCAAAAAATTACTTGAGACTATCTCTGATTTCACTCTCCATCTCAGGCCCTCTGTCACATACCAGGAAGCCCTGTAGCCTTTACCTTCAAAATACACATTATGTATGGAACTCAATTACTTCTAACTCCCACCCCATCTCTTCTCTGGATTAGAGCAGTTTCTGTTCCCCTATTTCCTGGTTCATTTTCTTCCCATAGGAACTTTGTTGGCTCATGGTCAATGTTCCCATTCTTTTCAGAATAAAGGTCTAAGTCAGGACCTCAGGACCTGAGCACAGCATGGTCCCACTGCTCTCGGCTCTCATCTCCCATCACTGGTCTATTCCTCATTCTGGCTCTTGCAAGTCGAGCTAAGGCATGGTAAGTGGGCTCTGCCTCCTGCCCTCAGGATATGGTTTTCTCCCCTGGAAAGGACTTTATATCTGGTTTCTGTGCAGAAGATGTACCTTCGCAGAGCAGTATTCCCTCATACCTTTGTAAAACCACACTCAATCTGGTACTGGGCCCTTCACTCCCCAAAACTCTCTGACCACCTGACTTACATTAATTACTGCGTTAGTACGTTATCTCCCTTTTCCTTATTAGGAGAAGTTCCAGGATCACATCTACTTTAGTCAGTTCATTCTTGTGTTCTAGCTTGGCATCGGGTCGATTTTCTAGGAACATTTTCAGAAATAAAATAACAGAAAGTCCTTAAGCAAAACTCCTGATGTCCAACAGAAGGTCTCACATGAAAGCTGATAAACAACATTCAAACCTAAGCTGTGTTCTGCCTGAGGTTGAAATGACAAGGATAAAATCTGAGCCACACCGGGAAGCAGGCACCGCGCTCGCAGGCACAACCTGCGTGCTGTCCAATCACACAGACAGACGCTCATGTCGCAGCCTTGGGGTCTAGCTCCAAATTGGTTACAGTGATGATTCACACACACACACACACACACACACACACACACACACCTGTTTCCTTCAGAGACACAATTTAAGGTGGCATGAGGAAAAGAAAAAAAAAAAGCCAATTTAGAAGTTTTGAAGCTCCCAGTAATCACCCACGGAGGCCCACCGGCAGCCCAGAGTCCGCCAGAGTTCTTGCTCCAGGCAAGCTCTGTGGCTGCTGGCGCTGAGCCCATAGATCGCAGCTCTTACGCATCCCACAGGCCACTCAGAGTCCTCCTAAGTTCTTAAAAGTTTGGATTGGCACCAGCAGAAGCTCCACACCTGCGTGCTGGGGCTAAGGAAGGTTAGAGTTTACCGGAGTCCCGCAGGCCTCCCAGAGTCCGCCGAAGTTCTTCAATGGCGCCAGGCAAGATAGCCAATTTAAGAGGCCAACAACATTTGTTTATCTGTATTGTATGATATATCTGGAAATATGATTTGTAACTTATCGGTTTAAATATGAACACTCAAAGTTGGAGTGAACAGTGTGTATCCTAGATAAACTAGGTTCGTGCATGCTAAGATTTCTTAACAAACTGCGCCGATAAATGCATTTGTCAAAGCAGAAGAAAACTCAGGCGAAGCTGCGCTCTAGCAGAGGAACACATTTCCTTACTTGTAGCAAGGAGATGCTCTTTCTACACACACAAATCCAAAATAGCCTCGTTTGCCTCCAAGTCTGGAACCCTTCCGGTGTTTGTATTCACAGCAGGAGCTCAACCTGTTCACCTGCATCCCGTTCAGAAAGAAGGTGAGGCTGAAGGGAAAGCCATGGTGCCTTTTAGAGATGAACTGGAAGGTCTCTGGAATGAAAAAAAGAGACAAGTAAATCTGCAAAGGCTGTTGATTTTGAACTAACACTCCTATATCTTCTATGTTACTTTTTTTTAGATAAATGCAATATTCAGCACTAGATAATCTTTTGAAGACAATTAAACACCCAAAGCCTTTCTATTGGGGAACAAGGAATTTAACAAGTATGGAAGGAACACATGGAAACTAAGTTTTGTAAATGAGGATGGGAAGAAGAGTTGAAGCAAGGGAAAGGGAATGGGGAAAAAAGAATTAAGATATAATATGTACAGGCACAAATTCCTTATGAAGAATGTGATCATTCAGTATGGCAAAGTATGCCGATAAAAATTAATTTTAGGCTGAGGAAACAGTTCAGAGGCATAAGCACCTGCCTGGCAAGTACGAAGCCCTGAGTTCAATCCCCAGTATAAAAAAAGAAAAAAAATTAATTAATATTAAAAATCATTCTAGGGGCCGGGGAGATAGCTCAGTAGAATAAGTGCTTGCCTGGCAAGTGCAGGGTCCTGAGTTCAATCCCCGGTACCGCAAAAAAAAAAAAAAAAAAAAAAGTCATTCTAGGAGCCAGGGAGATAGCTCAGTAGACTAAAGCACCTGCTTAGGCAAGCCTGGGCAAGCACAAGGACTGTAGTTTGATCCCCGGCACCACATGCCTAGCCAGTGCAACCCCCAGGGCGGGCTGAGCTGTCCAGAGTCTGGGTGTGGTGGCACATGCCTGTAATCCCAGCACGGGGAAGGCTGAAAGCCGGAGGAGCACCAGGAGTCCAAGCTGCTTAGTGAGACCCTGTTACAACCAAATACATAATGAAAAATAAATAAAAGCCATTCTACCATTTTATCCTTAATAAATAAGCTAAGTCTTTTTAAAACCCCATCTTGTAATAAAATGATGGTTTCTGGCATTATAAGAGCATATGCTACTTCTAGGCATGGGGCTTTTATCTCAGGTGTGTGGTTTCTCAACAGCCACATGAGCTAACGATATCCCTGTTGACAATTTTTAGATGAAGAATTTTAAGAATTAGAGGAATCCAGTAACTAACTCAGTATTATACAGTAAGTGGGAGAGTTAGTATTGGGATACAAACATCTCTTTAAATCCCATGGCTCTATCTTGCCATGCTCCCTAGAATGAGAAAATGTTGTTATGTTGTTATGCAATTAGTATGCTTGGGCCAGCGATGCAACTCAGTGACGCAGAACCTTCCTGGCAAGTTCCAGATCCTGCGTTTGATTCCTGATATGAGACAGAGAGAGAGAGAGAGAGAGAGAGAGAGAGAGAGAGAGAGAGAGAGAGAGGCATGCTTTTATAAAATTTGTATTTTAAGTTATGACTTTAAATATCTTCGTATATATGTGAACAAGACAATGTTATACCATCCCTAAACCATAGGCAATTGTTTGACTTTGAATTTTTTCTTCCCCACCCACCCCAATATCCTACCAATAAATTAAGAAGAATGCTTGCAATTGACAGTTTTTAATTTTTCCAAAGCTTTACCATTCTCTTTGATAAAATCCTACCCAAGAGACCCCCCCTTTCCACAGGGCCTCAGAATCCTGCTACTTAAGAATTCCTCTAGCAGCAAACTGCTCTGCTTCTGTCAGGAATACAGTAAACAAGACTCACCTTTCCACTCTGCGCACATTTCTTTCTAATCTTGCATGTATTGTAGTATATTAAAATATGGTGGCACCTGGAGTTTTCAAACTTTAATGTGCACCTGGATCACCTGGAGGGCTTGTTAAGATGCGCTGAGGCTGAGGCTTGTAAGCCTCACTCCCAAGCTGTGGATGCAGCAGACCCCAGTGCAGGCTTCACAGACTTGCCTACCTAACAAGTGTCCAGCAGAGGCTGATGCTACAGGGACCCCACTGGGAAAATCCTAACATAGATACTTGCCCTGTTGTTTGTCTGTGAAATCCATGAGAGCTGAACAGGGACTGAACTCATCTTGGCTTCCCCGGGACCCAGAACAATAGGAAATGCGGTCTCCCCAAACAGTAAAAGGTTCGTTACCATAATCAGCCTTTTTCTATCATCAAGAAACGTGAAAAGACTATCACATTGTGCCCCTGAAGATGTCTGAATCAGATATAAGGCATTCTAAACACTAAGACCTGGGTATTTGTGATATAAAATTAAATAAACTAGGAAAAATAGAACAGTTAGCATCCGGGAACACTAACATGCAGTAAGTTCTCGAAGTCCACTTGTTCTAATGATAAATGGACTCCTCAAGTGGTGGCTGCAAAGCCGAGGAGTCCCACTGATTTCACAGCAGAAACGTCAACTCCACCTTCACACAACAGAACCTAGCTCACTGCAGCAGGTGCCTGACAACTCCCGGAGCACCCAGCCAGGAAGAAAATGCACTCGAGAAAATGCTGCGAACGGGCCCTGAAAATGGACTCCTAGATGTGACAGCTTTTCCTCCGATGTGTGTGGGACTGCAGAGCATACCCAGCTATTACTCCATTTTGCTCTTCACTTTTTGAAATGTATTAAACAAGAAATGACACCCCCTGTCTTTCCTGCTTCTGCTATTTACTTTGTGATGTTGCCTTTTAGAGTCCTATGACATCTCTCAATTCTGACTCCATTGCTTTTCCATGGCGGATAGAAAGAATACAGACCAGAAATCAGAAGGGTTTGGTTCATGTCCAAGTTCTTCATGTAGTGGTGTATGTCATGGCAAATCATTCAAATTTATCTCATTTCCAAATTCTCATCTATAAACTGAGGAAGTCTGGGGTGGACCCCAGTTTCCCCACTGCACAGTGCAATTTTAAAAATTATTAGCAACACCTTTATATTATTTGTAAAACATTTTATCCATTCTTTCCTGACAGTGTGTGGCACTGTTTCAGGCCCTGAAGAAAAACAAAAATACTAGAACGGTATCACAGGTGGCCTCTTCTCTGGCAAGTTATAATTCAGTGAGAAAGACGAAATTATTGTGCCAGAGCTCTGAAGTCAGGCCATGGAATCCTCTCCCCTTAAGAACGTGCCTTTGGAAACAAATCAGACTTAAAACAAACCAAGCAGCATTTAATTCATGAAAAATGACTGAAATTTTGGTTAAAAACTGAGAGTGCAGCATTCTTTTTTCTGGGCTTATCCTCAGCCCCAAACCTGCCGCTGGTACGTCATAGCCATCCGAATGGGGTAGGGCAGGACATAATTAAGCAGCAGTTTCCCTGTCAATGGGGCTGACTTGATTTACAGAAGGGATGCAAAACCCCAGGCCTGTGCTATCTCCAGTCATAAGCAGCAATCTGGGAAGCACACTAACAAGGGAGGCTAGAGATTCCCTGACACTATGGGGCTAATGAGAGCCAGCCACAGCCGGTGGTCGTGTCTGAAATTCAACAGGGAGACACGAGCAGTAAGGTGTCCGGGTGGCCCTCTGTCCACTGTGGACACATGCCAGCTCACCGGACGCAGCTGCAAGCTAAGGACCCCTCCCAGCTAGTTCATTATCAGGCTGCCTGAAGCTTTGCCTCCGCACAGAGGAAACAGAGCACCTGGGGGAGAAAGAAAGGTGGAGTGTGTGCCCCTGACACTGTGGAAATCCCAGGCACTTACTAAGAGCCTCAGATGTAGCCTCATTCAGAAACAGTCTCTTCATGGAGAGAATTAGTGAGGAATCAAAATGAGATCATCCTAGATTTAAATTTTACCCCAAATCCAATAACTGCTGTCCTCAGAGGAAGAGAAAAGAGTATCTTAATTAAAATAATCTTCCATGATCTAAGGTTCCTAAACATTACTAAGATCACTAAGTAAAAATTTTGCCTACTATATTATTGTGTACTTTCATGTTTCTAAGTGTATATAATATAGAATTCACCTAAAATAATTAGTTTTTCAAATGCAGCTTCTCTAAAAACTTTTCATTACTGTCTAGAATTACATCTTTATCAAATAAAAGTATTCCTGTATTCACAATGTTTTAGGACTTTTCAACAGTTTTCATTACTTTCTGTTTTTGTTCTTTTTTTTTTTTTTTTTTTTTTTTTCTGGAGGGACCAGGGATTGAACTCAGACCCTTGCGCTTGCCAGGGAAGCACTTACTCTACTGAACCATCTCCCCGGCCTCTGTTCTTGTTCTTGAATAAACTATATTTTGTCTTTTCTATTTCCTTTTGTGGCTTTTTGTTTGTTTTTGTGGGGAAGTGCAGGAATCAAACTCACAAGCCCACGCTCGGCCAGGCAGGTGCTGTGCTGCTAACCTAGAATCCTGACCCCTTTTACTTCCTTTTTTATTATTAAACATTTGTAATATAAGCACAGTCATGTGGGGGAATGGTATACCCGGACACAGCAGAGCTGGATTCTTTTACACTTCCTCTTCCTTTTCCCACCCCACCTCTAAATGTCAAAGAAAGAATAACCTTTCAAGTTTCTCAAACTGTACGGTCCTGTCAAAGCCTTCATTTTGCTTTTGTGACCTCCAAACCTGTGAGAGAATAATTGTTGTTGCTTTAAGCCACAACTGGGGAGGTTTGTTATGTCAGTCCTAAAAAAGTAACATCACAAAAACAGATTGACTGGCACACGATGGCCTTATTAGCTCAAGATATTTAACAAATCATTTAAATCACTCAACCAGCACCAGGCTGAAATCAGAGTCTAGCCTAAAGCACACAATTTTTTTAAAATCTAAGCAAAATTTCAATAGCTTTACACCACAGTGATGGTGACTGAGTTTTATAAACTTATTTTACATAAGTTAACAAATAAACAACTACAAATCCCTTCTCAAAAAGAAAGAAGAAGAAAAAGAAAAAATCTGCAAAACCGTCAAAAGGAAAATTTCCAGAAACTATGGTCCATAGTATCTATAATATAGTGTATAATACTTTATCTAAAATCTTCTTTCACCAAAATATCAAAAGAGATATTTAAAAATGGGAAAAAGTGATCTACATTAAAAAAAAATAGTCAGAACCTAGGCACCTAGGCAAGAGAAATGACAACATATGTACATGCAATGACTGTATTTATTTTTCATTTATGTATTTGGTACAGGGTCTCACTACGCAGCTTTGACTCATAGCAATCCTCCTGTTTTCAGCCTCCCCAGCACTGGGATTACAAGCGTGCACCACCATGCCCAGACTCATCGCTGGCTCAGCGCACCCTCGGGGTCAGTGCGGCATGTGGGATGGAGATCGAACCCCTGATCCCTGAGCTTGCCAAAGCAGGTGCTTGGTCTGCTGAGCCATCTTGCCGGCCCCCAAACACTTTAAATATATGCTCATAACAGCATTATGTTTTTATTATTATTCTGTATTTAGTACAGGGTCTCATTACACAGATCAGACTTGTAGTAATCCTTCCAGTTTTTCAGCCTCCCAAGCCCTGGGGTTACAGGAGGACACCACCACGCCTAGTCTCATCTGCCATCTCAGCATGCCCCAGGGATGGGACCGGCAGAAGCATTATTTTTAATAGTCCCAAACAAGAAGCAATGCAAATGCCTAACAATTCAAGAAATGATTTTAAAAAAATCTATGCTATGGCAATATTAGGAGAGTGACACACGATATATGTGGGTGGGTTGATATTCCTTATCTGAAATGCATGGATCCACAAGTGTTTGAGATTTCAGAGGAGTGTAAGTCTGGAACATTTATGTAAGACTTCAGTAGGCTGAAATCCAAATCCAAAACTTATTGATCATTAAATCAGTGTTATACAAATATGTAACTTTCAAAAATGCTGCGCCAGCTGAAAGAAGCAAGACATCAAACACCTGCCATTTGTGCGGCTGTATTTACAGGGAGGGGGCAGAAGCTATGCTGAGAAATTCAACCGTGTGAGGCCAGCAAGCAGAGCAGGGGTCGCCCGCGCTTGGCTATGGCAGTGAGGACCGACCGCCAGGGACACAGAGAAACTTCTGCACACTTGTGAGTTGTTCTAAAACTGGCAGATATCATGACGGAAAAGCTTCTGCAATTCTTAAAAAGCAATTTGTAGAGTAAAAGGTGCACCTTGAAAACCCATGAAGTGGAAGAAAGCAGATACAGCGCCCAAGTGTTCCATCCCCAGGCCTGCAGTGCCGGCCCCACCCCTGGGGCGTGCTCAGACAGCAATTGAGGCTGGGCGTGGTGGCGCGCGCCCGTAATCCCAGCTCTTGGGAGGCTGTAAACAGGCAGATCACTATGAGTCCGATCTAGTAGTGAGACCGTGAACACCCTGTAGAACCTTCCCTAAAATACAAAACAAATAAAGCAGACATACAAATTTAGACACCACATGGTTTCTCTTATATAAGTAAATCAAAAAGCAGAATAAAAAGACAGTTTTGCAAAAGGAAAGGGGAGAAGAAATGGAGGAAGGTGGAAGGGAGACGAGGGACTGGGGTCTACGAAGAATTAAGATGGTTTATGTACACGCGCCAACTCCCTGTGGTGGATGAAATCACCACAGATGATACAGACGAACAGAAAGAAAGAAAGACAAAAATAAAAATAAAGAAAAAGAAAAGATACTCATAGCGTATGTGTAAAATAAGAGAGATGTCCATATGTAAACATTTGATGGAGGGGAATAAATTCAGTTTTCATTCAAAAATAATAAATACATACATACCACCATCAACAAATCAGGGAATCACACACAATGGACTCCTTTTACAGCATTTAATTTGTACCTTAGCAAAACCATTTTTAGAAATTAAAATATTCAGGGGCCGGGGAGATGGCTCAGTGGAATAAGTGCTTCCCTGGCAAGTGCAAGGGTGTGAGTTCAATCCCCAGTTCCGCAAAAAAAAAAGAAAGAAATTAAAATATTCAACATAGCATAACAAGGAACGAAAACACAGTAAGTGTGAGGCAGAATAAGAGGAACTGCTTCAGTTTTGAGGATAGACAAGAAGTTATGTGCTACTGGGATAAAATGGATAGAAGTGATCTGAGAATGCTTAAAAAGAAAAGAAAAAAAAGTAAAATTTGAATTTAAAAAGGAAGAGAAAGCAATGTAGACCAAAGAAGTAATAATGCCAGGATGCGTGTGGAGGGCAGACAGAGAAAGGATTTGTTCACCTAGAAGTGAGGAGGAACACACAGATACACACATCAGATCACGTCATGGAATTGCGGCAAGATGGTCACAGGAGGAAGGAGGTCTATGAAGAAAGGGGCCAAAGTCTGTTTCCATTAAAAAGATAAACATGGCAAATTAAAATGCCTGGGAAGAAACTACTCCTTACAAATAGCAAAAATATTAAATCATTTCATAGAAATCTATGGTAGCAATCAGCTTTTTGCTAGAAGTCAGAAATCTCACTACGAGAGACACAATGAATTCCTTTGGGAATAAAAGATGTGCTTGCTGCATTCTTAAATAATTTTATTGTTATTTTAATAAAAAGCCAGATCATTTAACAACTGCCACATTTTAATGAGCTTACTCTCCCAAGAATGTGATCAAGGCCCTTTGCTTAAAACCAAAATCTTCTAAAAACCTGTTCGCATTTCACTGAATCATGCACCGCTTTGGTTTGTCAAAAGGGCAGCTTCTTTTCAGCCCAGCTAAATTGCTAAGATTGCTGGACCTCAAGACGAGGCTGAGCCACCCAACTTTCCAATTCTGAGCAATTGCTTTCCTGGCAATCAAGGGCAAGCTGAGACAAAATTACTGTATGCATAAGATTCAATTATTGAAGTCTCCATTGTGTGGGAGTATTCACAACTGTCCAGAGCCATCCACAGAGCCCCAGGACGGATGAGCAGGCCTCCTCGCCTCCGCTGTGCTGTTGCATTCTTATCAGAGATGGCGTGTCCTCTTCCAAAAGGTCGTTCAGCTCCGACCTCCTCGTCTTTTCGTCTGCGTCTATTACTTTTCCAGCAGTCAAGCGTATATTGTAGATATATCTCACTGAATGCAGTATGATTTAAGACCCTGGGTGGTTCTCACTGTGTCAGTTTCCATGGCAGATGATACCTGATTTCTGTAATTCCCCTAAATTAAGAGCTGAATTGTAATCCTTTTAAAAATAAATGTATTATACCCCTACCTTTGTCAAACTCTTTAGGAGTTTCACACCCTCATATGATAAAAACGAGGGAACTCTGCACTGAGAGGAGCTATGCAGGGCTGCATGCACCTGATCGGGGGCCTGGACCTCATCAAAGACCCAGCCCTGCTCTGGACATGTGACCTTGGGGACGCAAGCCAACACAGGAATCCACCCAATTTTTCATTGACGAAACAGAAGCAACAACCTGCGATGCCTTGGCAAGATGAGATGAAGGGAATCATATTTTCACAAATACACAGAATTGAATAAAATAGTTCTTAGCATAATTGAGCATCACATGTTGCCCTAAGTTAAAACCAACATTCTATCTTCTACTCCTGCATGTGAGGAAGTTTAAAACATGTAATTCCTAGATATGTAATTGTATTTTTGTTCTGGGGGTGTGAGATATTTTTCATTAATAGACATTCTTTTTCCATGTCTGTCCTGCTCTCCTTCACTAATGCTTATGTCTATGTCAAAATATCACAAATATTACTTGTAATTAGTTAAAATACTAGTATTTTCTCAACAGAGTTTCTTAAGCAAGGAAATCTCAAATAAAATCCCATAAGCATTTTATCTTTTCATTAATGTTCCACTGAACTAAATGTTGAAAAAAATGCTAAAGTAAATATGTGAAACTTACACTGGATATAAAAATGATCTCTTAGTCTGACAAACACAGATTTACGATCAAATGACAGAAAAAAATGTACTAAAGAGCCATTTAGCCGAATTTTGAAGCAATTTGTTTAGATACGATTCACCCTGGAGTTCACTGGATTTGTGATTTTATTTCAACATACCTCTAAACAACAAATTGCCAATCTGTTACTTTTCTCTTAGAATAATGTATGATATAATTCACTGTGGCAAGCCAAACAGTTAACTTGTGATTTGGGGGACAGCCTATTTGTGCGCTATCTTAATGATCAGATATCTCTATCCCACAATTAATCTGTTACCCAGTTAAATCACTCCAAATTCCTTCTTCCACAATCTGCAAGAGTAATTGCCGCTTCAGTTTCAATCATGGAGCAGTAAATCTAGATTTACTTTTAGGCAGCTGCTTTATAAGCCCCTGGATATGCATAATTTCATAAAGTGATTGAAGTCATTCTGAAACGGTAGCAACAACAGTTTATCTATAACATCGACCCCAAGCAATTAGAAGAAATCCACCTTGTCTGTGTACCTTTTTCAAGTAACTTTCCTTTGTACACACACAGGTTTTCCCCACCGCAGTGCTGCTGATAAACTCTGATTTCATCTCGAAAATCTGGATCATCATAAGACAGGTGCACCTTTTTCCCCAAATAGATCATGGTAATAGCTGCATTACTGTGTACTGATGTTTTGTAAATCCTTCCTGAGTCCTAGAAAAGACAAAGAAGAGGCTTATTATCTAATCACCTTCCTATCAGACTTTTTATTCTCATAGGGCTTTGCAATAAAAATACAAAAGGCTAGTTTTGTGTAAGTAGTTTTTAAAAAGTCTTCGCTACACGTCCATTTATGTGAAGGACAAAAAGTCAAACCCTATATGAAACAGATGCCTTTAAGCAGTGTTCACAAATATTTTGTCTTTATATCTTTAAATGCTGGGGATTTAGAAAGAAATCATATCATGTTTTTAAGTCTTAACTTAAGTGGATCCTTGGCTTATGAACTCAACTCACTGGTTATAACTTAGGCTGTCAAATGAAGGCTGAGGCTTCTCCACACAGCCTTCAGTCTCTCTCTCTCCTGTATTCAGGCTGATCGCAGTGTCCTTAGAGAGACATTGGCCCAGGATTTCTCCTCAGTTAACCCCATGCAGCAAAGGGTGCTGTAATGCGGCTCTAGGCACCAACAAAGCCCTGGGAGGGGGGCACGTTCTCTTTACTGTGAGGCCCAGGCGAGCAAGCAGAAGGCCAGACACAGGTGATCTACAGGAGCCACTGGAGGAAGGAAGAAAGGAAGGGAGGAGGAGGAATGGACGACAGGGCTTTGCAGCACTTTCAAAGGCCCCATGGGAACACTGTAGGGATATGAATGAAGGACCACTTTGTAGTGAAAAAATATATAGATATAGATATAGATATAGATATAGATATAGATATATAGATATGCATATATAAAATAGGATAGATATACAGCTACTTTCTCTTAGTTCAATGAGAAGAAAGTTTCGAACAAATAATGCTTAGACAAGATATCATGTCTGCATCTTGTACTATGAATAACTACTACAAAGACAACAATATGCAATGTATTAATTATTGTAACTGTCCTACTAACCTGTTTTGAAACTGTCTCATTGCTACTTCTTTCTCAATAAAATTAATATTAAAAAAGCCCTTTCACTTCATAGGGTTTTTTTTTTTTAATCCAGTTCTACTTTTCTGAAAGAAAAAACCAGAGCAAATGAGTATAGTGAAATTCTGAAGATGGTCTTTAAAATAGAAATGGGGTGGGGAGAGCCCAAGATTTACAATTATTGGGCAAGTTGTCTTGCCTGTGGATATATAAGAGCTCCCAAATAGAGAGAGAATCAGCAGAAATATCTTAGGGACATCAAGAGTCACAAAGGTAAATCAGCAAACGAGGTAATGCTCTACAGATTAGAAACATCTTCCTGAATCACAGTGGAAAGCAAAACCACGAAGGCAAGCCTGGTCCTACTTGCAAACTCATAATCCCGTGTAGTGACCCGTATGCGTACAGCCTGCCACACCAGCAGCAGACCTAAGGCAATTCCAGTTCCCAGCTCCTGCAAACACTTAATGAAGTGACTGATTAAATAAAAGCCTCCCCTTTTGGTTAAGCAATACTTTCTGAAGCAGCATGGATTTACAGGAAGCCCTCTGAGCTCTAGGGAGATAAGCACTCTATAAATACAAGGTTATAGCGGGATTAGAGCTGGGCAGATGCTTGCCTCTTATGTGTGAAATGAGAAACTGGAGGGAGAAACTTTTCAAAATAAAATAAATGGCAGCCTTGTACCTTTTCATCTTTTCCTTTTCACGTATTTTTCTGCTGAAGCGTATTTCTGATAGTGACATCTCTTGGGACTATAGTTACTTTATCATCTCTGTCTTAAAAATATTCTCCAATTACTGCCACAGAGTAAGCTTCCCTAGGTTCTAACAGGTGGCCCAAGTGACAGCTCAGGGTTGAATATATGTGCTAGGAAACAAATCATTGTTTCTTTCAATTGAGTAAATGACTTCTATATTTAGCATTTAACGTTCAAGGTCATAATGACCTCAGATTGATGAAATCTTGACAAGGTTGTATGGCCCTTCCTGCAGTATCAAAATTATCTATGAAATTTCAGGCGTTGCACAGGAAGGCTTAACTTCTTTCTTTCCTTCAACAGTTGCTTATGAGTTCCCTTCTACTCCTCTCTGGATTTCTGAGGCAACTGCAGTGGGATAAATGTGCAGCAGGCCCAAGGAGTGGCGCACCACTCAGACATTATTTATGTGCAATGTTTAGCATTTGATTCATAAGCAAGCCTTTCACTGGGGTCTCTATCATCCCCACTAGCCTACGTGCAGAGAATAGCTAAGAGGGTCTATAGGTGTTAAAGTAGATGTTTCACTGAAAGTGCTTTCCCTGAGAGTGGCCACTCCTCGTTGCTCACTTAACCAAGCTCTGATGTACCGAAACCAACAGAATCTTATCCAGACCACTGGAGAACCCTTAGCACGGTCCACAGACTTTATTATTCAAATTCAACACACACTCACTAACTTATGTGCAAGAAAAAAATAAAGAAGAAATGTGAAGTGTTCTTGGAATACTGGTATCCAAGAATGACGACACTACTAGTAATGTCCCTACTCCAATCTGATGTCTCTCAAAATCTTCCCAATCTCAGATATAAAAGGCATTTAGTATCACTAAGTAGATCATGTGATTCTTCCTATTTAGAGTCCTTTACTAACTACCAATATCTATGAGCTAAGTTTCAACAGCCCTCAAATATAAAATATCTTACATTCTCATATTCCTGCTATTTCTCAATAATTGTAATTTCTTGGGTTGCATTTGAAGTTCTAGCAATTGAACAGCCTGTCGTGCCTCAAACCTGAGCAACCCATTTCAAATCTCCAAACCTCAGTATCTACAGAGTTGCAAGACCCTAACACTACGGCTTTGCATTCCCCTCTTTATGCCCCCAGCACCAGGCCAGTGCAGAGTCATAGTAAGAATCTAGAAACACATATGGAGCAAAAAATTCCATATTTTGTCCTTTGGTGAGTCAAGAACTACAGTGGGCTGATTTCACTCTCACGCCACAGTTTTCTACATTAGAGGCAAGTCAGTACAGATGAGAACACAGAAATTGATGGACAGCATCCTACTGAAGCAAATGCTACCTTCAGCAGTGAGGCCTTTGAAAAGACTGGTACTGAAACCTGGCCACAGAAAGGCATTTCCCACATTAATAGTCCCGGCTCTGCCATAAGCCGGAGGAAAAGTGTTCCCTCCATCAGAAAGGCTCAGGAAGGGGCCAGAGGAATAGCTCAGTAGAATAGGCACTTGCCTGGTAAGCACAGGGTCCTGAGTTCAATCCCCTGTACTGAGAAAAAAGAGAAAAGAAAAAAAAAATGAAAGGCTCAGGAAGCAGCTGGCCAAAAAGGAACCTTTTCTCCTCATTCCACTCAGTTCTCATGTTTCTTTTGTCCTTCATCTTTCTCCCTCCTATTGTCCATTTTTCTTAATAACCCTTACAGCCTGCTGATTTCTGACTTGCTAGAAATGGCCCATGCCCTCTGAAATCAGCAGAACTCTAGATTTTGAAATTCCAAGGTGACACAGGAGGCTCTCCTTCCTCTTCCTCGCTATCCTTGTTTTGGGTGAGAAGGCCAGACTGACCCTCCTTGAGCAGCATCTACCCTGGAAGCCATCCAATCAGAGATTCCAGAAGCATCCTTGGCCATGCTCTTTTTCTAGACTTTTTTCCAAAATTCCAGGTGTTACTAAGAGTTTGACTGATCTGTTGGGTTTTTAATTGCTTTTCAATTCCTAGTTAGTTGTGTGGTTGTAAACTTTTATGCTAATTTTAAGCAAAAAACATTGTTTAAAAGAAAATGTCTGGGGCTGGGGAGATACCTCAGTAGAATAAGTGCTTCCCTGGCAAGCACAAGATCCTGAGTTCAATCCCTGGTTCCACGAAAAAAAAAAAAAAAAAAAAAAAGTCTGAAGTAAATCCAGCCTGTTATAAGATAGATATGCTAAAACATACCTATCATATTATCATATTAATCATATGTTAAAACCAGGGTATTTGCTTTTATGTTCTCCAGCCTAGGTCCACTGGCAAGAAAAACCAAGACTGGAAAGACCAAGATAATGAACCAACTATAATGGAAGCCAAAAGATTTTCATTATGCAATATTTATGGCAAAGCTAATATTTGTTAGTCTTTATTTGACTTTGGAGGAAAGGAATCAATATAGGAAAACCATGACGGGTTTCCATGATATTTACTTAAAGATAAAAAGAACAAGAATTCAGTTTTTTACAGAGATAACGAAACATCCGTTTATGAATATGGCGCCAATTGAGAAATTTGGTGAAACGGCAGCAAAATCAGGTGCCTGCCCTCGAGGGCCTTCAGCATGCAGGATAAAAGTAAGGAATAAGAAAAGCTTGAGATGATCTATGGTGGCAGAATACAGCAGGGACATGAGCAAAGCCACAGGACCTTTTGGAAGACAGCAAAACATGGAAGTCTCTGTGATGGCGGTGTAGGTACGCCATGGACAGCAGGTGCCTACACACCCTTTTTACCTATCTGAGACTCACAAGCAATTTCAGAGGATGGATACTCGCCTTCGTAATACAAATGCAAGCTGAGGCTCTAATTAGATTGGTGCTGGAGAAGCACCTGACCAGTTATACTTAGAATCTCCAGAAACACGAGCATAAACCTTTCGCAAGTAAATTCTGGACATGAGGATTATCCAAAATGACCTGTAACCCCAAATGTCAGCTGGCAGGGCTGTATGCTTCATCTTCTGATAATTAACTCTGTGATCTTGGGCAGGCTATTTCACCTGCATGGTGTCAGTTGCCTCATTTATAAAATAAAAATATTATTATGTCTCTTTCTGGAGTTTCTTGTACATCAGATGATAACATGTATGTTAGCAACTGAGCAAAATCACCACTATGGACTAAACGCCCGTTCTCCAATCTCTTCAGTCAGAAGCAGTATTTCCTCCTTCTGTGTCCCCACTACACCTTCCATACACCAGTAATGGTACTCGTCACAGTTTATTGTGGACGATAGGGAGGGGCCATGGGTTCCATCCCCGCCTCCCCTGCAGGCCCCGCCCCTGGGGCACACTGAGATAGCGACTGAAACTGGACATGGTGGTGCACTTCTGCAATCCCAGCACTTGGGATTAACCCATTAATAATATCCATTTCTGTCTCCCTTTCTAAAAGGAGACTAAATCCTGTTTCTGAGGCCAGGGCTGAGTCTTGGTAGGTCAACTTCTAGCACAGCCTTGATGGTAGTCCATAAAATATCACCTGAGCTACTTGTTGACTCGGGGCAGGGCATAGGCCCAGAGGTGACTGTAGTAGCAGGCCCCTGACCTGGAGACGTGGTGGAGGACTGAAAAGTACTTATCAGATACTTGCGACATTGACAAGGGGGCACCTATCCCTGTGCTAAGAAGGCAAGAAATCTGTTATTGGCATCAGAAAGGTGGCTCATTTGAGTGAAATGTGTTCTAAGTGTAAAATAACCTTAGAGCTTCAAAGACATAGAATAAAAATTGAGCAACACCCCCTTAAAATATTTTATATTGATTCTTGTTAAAATAATTACATTTTAGATGAACCTGATTAAATAAAATACACTATGAAAAATTATTTCACATGTTTCTCTCTTCTAATGTAGCTATCACAAAACTTAAAACCTCAAATGTGGCTTATAATTCTTTTGGATGACTGATTTAGGGAATGTAGCAATTAACTGGACATGTAATGCAGGCATTCTAATTTTGAGACCAAATTAGTAAAGAAAAGCCTGTGCTTAAAGGGAAATAAGGCAATTAAGTAGAAACATTGGCTTAAAATAGAACTATGTTGAACTTGAGGGGCAGTAGGGCCCATCAATCAGACATCTGTAATTGTACAGGGATCATCTGGAGGTCTTTTGGCAGCAAAGCAAAGGCAAAAGCAGGAGAGAGAGAGAGAGAGAGAGAGAGAGAGAGAGAGAGAGAGAGAGAGAGAGGCTAAGACTACCAGAGCATCAGCCTTGCAACTGTAAGGTTACCACAGTAGGACTTCTAATCAGAGAGGATATCCAAAAGGAAGAGGGAGAGGGATGGGGTGAAAGGAGAGAGAGAGAGAGAGAGAGAGAGAGAGAGAGAGAGAGAGAGAGAGAGAAGGAGGGAGAGGGATGGGGTGAAAGGAGAGGGGGGGAGAGAGAGAGAGAGCGCAAAGGAGGGAGAGGGAGAGGGCAAGAAAGGGAGGGAGAGGGGAGAGCAGAGAGGGAGACTAAGAGGGAGAGGGAGAGGGAGAGAAAGAGAGAGAGGGAGAAAAGTGGGAAAGAGAGAGAGGGGAAAAGGAGGAGACAGAGGAGGAGGGGGAGAGGGAGAGCATAGTAAGCCACACCTCCAGGTCAGTCACCTCTATACCTCTGCCCTGCCCCCTAAGTCAGCAAGTAGCTCAGTTGACATTTTATTGACTATGATGAAGGCTGTGCTGGAAGCTGAATTTACCAAGATTTAGTCCTGGCCTCAGAAACAGGATTTAGTCTCCTTTTAGAAAGGGAGACAAGGGCCAGCCAGATAGCTCAGTGGATTAAACCGCCTGCTTAGGCAGACACAGGGAGCAGGTTAGGAGCCAGGGTTTGATCCCCAGCCTGCCCTGCTGGCCCCACCCCAGGGCACATTGAGATGGCCATTGAAACTGGGCATGGTGGCACAGGCCTATAATCCCAGCACTTGCAAGACTGAAAACAGGAGGATCACTAGAGTCTGATCTGTGCAGTGAGGCCCTGTGCTATACTAAATACAAATAAAGACAGAAATGAATATAATTATCCATTATCTCCCTCCCTCTTTCCCACTCCCTCTCCCCTTCCTCCTCTCTCCCCCTCTCCTCCTCTTCCCATCTTCCCCTCTCCCCTCTCCTTCCTTCTCCCTCTCCCTCTCCTGCTCTCCCTCTTTCCTCCTCCACTCTCTTGCCCCTCCCCATCTCCCTCTATCTCTCTTTCCCTCTCCCTCCCTCTCTCCCTTCTTCTCCCTCTCACCTATTTTTAAGCATTAACTGCTCCTTTCAAAAGACCAGCAGATGTGCTTTAGCCCCCAGAAGTAAGGTGAAATATAACTTTGTAACGAAGGGGCTGTATTTCGAGAAGAAAAGAGAGTCTTTGGGTGACTCACTGGGTTTAATTCCTTGACCACTTTAATAAGCATGGGCTCAGCAGGTGTGTGGCTCTGACAGCCCTGTAAGCCTTTCTGTCTCTCCAGTAATGGTGAGTCTCACATATTTGTTTATTTTTATTTTCTCTCCCTGTTTTTTCTCTCCCTACTTCTCTCCCCCTCTCCCTCTCCCTCCCCAGTCTTTTAGTGCAATTTTCTATTATTTCTAATGTTTTTTTAATCAATATTTTTGAATTCTTTGAAAAATGAAAAAAGAAAAGAGGATCGGATTAACACAGAAGCCAGGACAGGGCTTCTCTGGGAAAGAGAATGTGATGGAGCAGCATCTAGGGCCTCGCTTGCACGTAGTGGCAAAATAAAGTTCAATTTCATTAAGTGGTACACATGCAGGTGTTTACTTGATTACTGTTTAACTAGTACACAGATTTAGCACATTTTCATGGGACATAAATTGTTTTCAGAGTTTAACTAGATAGTTTATCCCAACAGCATAATTCAACATCAAAAAATTAAACACTGTCACTCAATTATTTGAAAAGGGTAGGAAATCGCTGCTTGGACGTGGTGGACATGAATGCCAAAATGCAGATTTCATAAGGGCTGGTAAGGCTGCTCAGTGCTAGAGCATTTCCAGCATATGTGAGGCCCTGGGTTCAGTTGAGAGAGAGAGAGAGAGAGAGAGAGAGAGAGAGAGAGAGAGAGAGA
>NW_004524633.1:12850842-12865510 GCF_000260255.1 Octodon degus
ATTGTTCCAAATACTCATTGTTCGCTCCATGAAAGGCTAATGCTGTCCATCCTTGTTTGTCAGGCTTGGCTAGAACTTGTTGTGGCAGTGGACTTCAAAAGTGAGGGGCGTGTACCACTTTTGAACACAACCATAAAATCACTTGATGGCTCCGTTAACCTCTGTGTTGAGGTCAGCACTGCCCAGCTCTTCAGACAGCTGCCCCTCCACCCGGGGCCGGAACTGCAGCTGACCACCAAAGATGGTAGGGGAGCTCTGCTGCTGTCAGCTGTGGCTGTCTTAGAGGAAGCTACCATAATACAGGATAGTTCAGTGAACTTTCCAGGGAAGAACAGTCAGGACAACATGACAGCTGGGGAGGGAAGGATTTGTTTCTCCGTGTAAGGCCTGGGGATGTTGACAGACAGAGGTGAATATTGGAGAAAAATTAAAATGACTAAATGAGAGAGGAGGACGGCAGTGGGCAAGGTCCCTTGGGCTGGGGAACGGTCAGTGATCAATAGGCAGGCAAAGGTTTAGAAGGCTGCAATGGACACGGACCCAAGGGAGATAACTGAAAAAAAAAAAAACAAAAAACCTGAGCCTAAAAGAGGAAACTAAAGCATGTAGGAGAAACACACTCCTGGTTTTATGAGGTTACAGGTGAGAACAGCTGCTGGCGCTGAAAGATAGGCATGGGGGAAGAAGTCACTGGAACAGAAGAGCCAGGAGGCAGAACCTAAGTGGTGGCAGTGTTTCCTTCCCTGATAGTTACTGGTGCTTCGGACCCAGCTGCCAGCCAATAATCACAAAAGTTCATTATAAGTAATATTGGTTTTGTATCTACGTAATGGAAATTGAAGAAGTCTAGATTGTTAGCAGCCCAAATCTATAAAGTTCATCTGGCCTTATGATATTTTTCAACAATATTTTCAGGAAATGATTTCAGGAAATAGTCTCAACACTGAAAGTTATTTTCCTAGGTAACATACACTAACTTGTCCTGAATCGTTAAAAAATTAGATTTGATAGGATAGGTTACACTTCCTGGTATATTTAATTTCCCACATTTTCATAAATTAAGTGTTAACGATATGCTGTATGAGCAATTTAAAGCAAATAAGTTATTTGGAAATGGTTATAATTTAAACTAGATTTGATCACATGGTTTACAGTTTTGTCAATTGTACCAAATTAGTGACTCATCTGAACTATTTAGATCTTGAGTTTCAGATTCATTTAAACTTATAGTTAGGGGCTCCAGGATATAGTTCAGTGGCACAGAGCCTGCCTGGTGAGTGCAAGGTCCTGAGTTCACTCGATTCCTGGTACTAAAACAAATAAACAAAATATTAACTTGTAGTTACACTTAGATTATTATTTTTCCTTATGCGGGGCATTGTGCATGTTACTTTTCTCCAAATTCTTCCACACAATGAAAATACAATGCAATATAATCTAATTTGTCCTGTAGTCACCTTGGTAAAGAGAGGTTCTAAGCCATTTGGAGCAGTGGTTGGACGAAGTCTCCTCCTTCTCCACGTTTCTGATCTGCTTTCCCGTATGAGCTTGCCATCTTGAGGAGGAGGTGGTGGAGGGATGGGTATCATGCAACCCTCAAGGTTTGGGAGTTGGTATGCATCCATTCTCTGTGATTTGTCTGTGGAGTTCCTGAACCTCCTCATTGCCTTCTTGCCCTGTAATCACATTCAGTGATGTAAGAACCACCGGAGCTGTGGCAGGGACCCAGCGTAAGCCAGCCTTGGGTAAGACAAGCACACATGACAGGCAGGACATTGCAACAGGTACGACTGACAGCCACAGACAAAGCCAGAGCACTCCGGCCTGCTGAGAAACAGCCATAGAAAATGGAGGGAGTTGGCGACGTAGCTCAGCAGACTTAGGCAAGCGCAGGGGCCAGTGTGCAATCCCCAGCGCCGTGTGCATGCCAGCGCCGCCCCCAGGGCATGCTGAACAAGCCACAGAGTCCAGGCCTAGTGGGGCGCGCCTCTAGTCCCAGCACTGGGGAGGCTGAAAACAGGAGGATCACTTAAGTCCGAGCTGCATAGTGAGACCTTATAATGACAAAATGCATATTTAAAAAAGAAAAGAAAATGGAATATTCACAAATTTCTAACTTTATGCAATATACTCCTAGCCTATGTATAGTAATGATACTTTGAGAGTAGTTGGAGGACTTGTCCTCAACAAACCATCAAGTCCTTGTAGAATACAGCAGAACTACATGATTTAAAAATCTAGAAGTCTGTAGTGTTGTAAAGACAATTGGACACGGTACTCAGCAATGTGCTTTTTACATACTGTGGTTTACATTCTGATTTCACCCAGATATAAGGATACTCTTATTAGCAGGAAGTAAGCAAATTGAAATCTCATTCACTGTTTGCATGAGTCACTTCAACCTTTGTGGAAGGCAAATTGGAATGTTTCTCAAAATGCTAAGATGCCCATATTTTGACCTAGAAAGTTCACTGGTAGATAACAACCCTAACACAGATAACTACAAAGTGCACTAATATAAAGGTTTATAATAGACATACACGTGCATGCGCAATCACACATGTACAACAAATTCAGCTGAATCATCAAAAAAATTTTAAGTCTATCCATTGGAAGATAATTAATAGTTCATTTGTTTGTATGAAAAATTCACACCAGGCTATAAAGAGAAAGATGAGGAGACTATTTTGTCATAGCATAGAATAACCCTGGCTTGGTCATGAATTTCCTTTATAATAATTTATGTGGGGATTTTGATTAAATACAATATAATTGAAAGAATTTGATTATACTATTACCAATGGGGTTATACCTCTCAGTTCTTTATTCAGAATGATTATCTTATATCTTAATCCACTCTACAAATTAATAATTATGTTTATCAGTATAGAAGCCTCTAAATTTTCAAATTGGTCATTTTTATCTATCTGGGGCAGTTTTTAAAATTTTTAAGAATATTTAAGCATTTTTATCCACTCTATACCAACTTACTTATAATTATCTATTGCTCTAAAACATAATTTATGTCATATTCATGTTTTCATTTACAATTTAAGTTAATTTTGACCATGTTTTGAGGAAATGCTTAATATTTTTTTAACTCAAGGAAGTTATTCTCCGAACATTTTTATTGCTAAATAAGTAACGTTAGATTAAATTTATATGTTTAGCCCAAATTTTGATAGAAAACATCTATGTGAATGGAAGAGGGTTTGAATAGATATTCATCAAGAATTCTACTAATGTCAGGCATGGCGGTACATGCCGATAATCCCAGCACTCGGGAGACTGAGGCAGGAGGATTGTTGCGAGTTCGAGATCAACCTGGGCTCCACGGTGGGTTTGAGGCCAGCCTGAGCTGCATAGGACACCCTGTTTCAAAAAGACAAAAAAAAATTCTACTATTCTGTCATTGACTGACATTGCACTGTGCTATGTTCTTATTTTTGTCTGCTTCTATTTTCTATTTTTTCTATAACAGGTTGCATCTATCGTGAAATTAACAAACAAGGGTAAAAATGGGAGTAATAGTCAGTGAATCAAGAATTTCTGTGGTGTGGAGAGTTTTTTGAATGTATTTCTGACTCTGTATTAGTTAGTTTCTGACCAGGAATGAGGAAATTGCATGCCCTGTTTAGAAATGGCTTAATCATTTTAAAAAATGTTTTTCTTTGATACTTAGCTCTTGGAAACCATTCCATGCAATTACTGATAATTCTACTACATTTCTAAAATGTGCTTTAGTATACTAGAATGTATTTAAATAATATTCTTACATATTGAAAGTTTTTTTTCCAATTGCTCACTATTTCAAACAGGACAGTACAAACTACCCTTGAATTTATTTTTGCACATACGTATGCATTCTTCAAATAAATACCTATATGTTAAAAGCCTTGAGCACCTTCTTTTATATTGGTAGATATTCCCAGCCTCCTTTACAAAGAGCTGTACCAATTTCTACTGCTACCAACAATGCACAGAAAACTCCCATTCGGAGGATAGCCACATCCAGTCATGCAATCACTTTTACTTGCATCTCAACCGGTCTGTTTTGTATCCAATAACTTTTGCCTAGAACCCCTCACTGCTGCTGCGAAGCAACATCCACCCTGCTTTTATCTACTGCACCTATAAATCCTTCCCACACAGATCCTTTACTCTTGAAAAAGTGATGAGTGTAGAAGGTACTCACTACACACTCAGCAGCCATTCAGACCACTTCATTAGGGATTTCTAGTCTAATTTAATATTTAAATATTTTCATCATCAATGCCACCGGAAGAAAAAATAGCAAGTCTTTTCTCACCATAAGTACATTTTGCTTGTATGCATGACACTATAAACTCCCAGTAAGTCTCTCCTGTCTGCCTTGATAACTGATCTATCACCAGTACCTAGCCCATAGTAAGAGCCTAGTAAATATTTACTTAATGAAAAGTGAGTGTTGCTACTTCAGACTAACATGGAATTGATCTCTATCTTGTCAGCACTTACACACTACCATTAAGTGTTGATCGTGCAGTAACCCTTACTCCAAAAACTTGAAAACAGGAAAATGAATTGCTATGTAGATTTAGTAGCAAATCTATCCAGCGGCTTAGAGTAGATTTGGAAAACCAACTGAAAATTAAAAAAAAGAAAATCACTCCCTATCCAGCAGAACCTGGATATTAAGAAGTGGATAGCATTGCCTTATGTAAAAAAAAGTATCATTCAATGTAGAATTAATAATTATTAGAGTTAAAAAAAATATAAGCACCTTGGTAGATAAGGAAAGCACTCATCTGAGTACTAGCTGGGGCAGAGGAAATCCTACCCATTGGACACTGAATATTTCTAGTCCTAATGGCAAGTTATCCCTGGAAGACGCAGGAGGCCTTTCAGCTTTCTGGTTCTTTAGGCAAGCTCATTCCCAAGATGAGGTGGGTGCCGAGACAGCGAGGCCTGGCCCTATTCCATTCACAGCACCAGCACCTCCTCATTCTGATTCCATGCTCACCAGGCAACCTTCCCATTATGACCTGGCTGCCCACGTGCACTGCCTTCAGGAGAGGCACTTCCTGGAGCTGGAGCTGGTCAGTATCTCCTGAATTAATGACCCATGGTGCTCATCGGCTCCCTATCTTGATTTCCTATTGTTGGCTTTTTTAGACAGCCTGAGACAATGCCCCCTGGACCGGCCCATTCCTACACACAGGCTTCAGTGGTAATGTGTGTTGGGGCCTCGATTGGAGACTAGATGCTAGAAAAAGCCAAACTAATTAACTTCTGACCCAACCGATTCCTGTCTAGCTCTGAGTGGTTTTCTAAAAACAAAGAGCCACCACTTTTGGACTAATTTCTCCTTCTTTCTAAATGAACTGAGACACCATTTGTGACTAGTGTGACATAAGCCAAAAAGCATATGAAATGAATTAAACTACTGGTTATTCCTTTTAGAGCTATATTTAGACCTTTACTGTGAAACACGTTTATTTATTTGAATTAATGTTCTTATGTCAAGGGTATCTGTTAGCTAAAGATAAACATATTGTAGTCTTAATTTCACATCTCTAGTGTTTCCATAGGAGTGGAGCATAATCCATCCCTTTCCAACTAACAACAACTGTACTCATGACACAAGTTCCTTCTTTCCCAGGCAAATGTCTCTTCTTCACGTTAGAAACACAAATAAAATGCTTTCTGCTTAGTGGTGTCTCTATTATCCTTCTTTGCACAAAGAACTCACACTTCGCAGTTGCAACAGCATCTTCTGGGGTTGTATTTAAATAAATGAGAATTGCCTGGGACAGGACCTTCAAAGGAAACTAGAGTTCAACTCCTGGGTGTGATTAACTCAGCATTTTTTATAGATGGACTTTCTTCCTTCTATATGCAGTCATCTCAGAGTCAAGCTTGAAGCAATTTCATACACCGATGGCCAAGTAAGTCGGCATGCAAACTCAATCCTAGCCCTGGAAATTTTCATCTTCTAGATTTCATGCATTTCAAATCTGGAGAGTTGACACTGAGTCGTTTCTGGTAGAAGGCATGTATGGCTATAAGGTCTTTCTTCTTTGTTTTTCAGTCAGCTTTTCAACTTAAGAAATCATCATAAATTATTGCAAACCTATTCTTCATGCTTTCTACCCAATAGCACAGGTTTTCTAGGCTTTTCATTTAGTCAGACATATCTCATCAGAAGTACACAGTACATGATTAATAAACACACAGCAGAAATTCAGCAAGGGGATTCACTGAACATAACATCTTAGACTGTGATGTATTCTAATCAAGAATAAAACTGTTCCTTAAAAATAACATTTACCCCAGTGGGGAATGGAGCGTCATTCACCAGCAATGAAGTTTTTGATCTGGATCCCGAAGTTAGCTTTGGAACGGTCCTCACCGCAGCACTACGGGGAAGAGGCTGTAATCGAATTTGAGGCTGCATGTTTCCTGGGGCGGTGTATGGTCGAGGGGCTGTCTAGACAATTAAGGGGGAAAAAATTCCACTTAAATTAGTATCTTGACATATTTCCAGAACCAATTAATAATGCAACAAATTGCCTAGAGTAATTAATGGTGCCTTTTTACAGAACAGATTAAACTATAATTATGTCCTTCCATTATACATACCCTCGTGACCCAAAGTATTTGTTAAAACATATGGTGTTGCAATCCTCTACAGAACTAAATGCCACAATTACACAGCATTCTAGGCAAAGGAGATGTCCTCTATTACAGTCCTGTATTTTTATTCATAATGTAAACTCGCTGACAATCCTTAATTTATACTGCATAGAATGGCTTTGCTCATTAAATGTTAAGTTGAATAATGTTCCCGTTTCAGAGATCTAAAAGGATATTGTAATGGACTCATTTCTGTTTCAATATTTTCAAAATAAATTGTACCTTGTATCCATTAAGCCTCGAGATCGGCGCAGAAGTAAATGCAGACAAGAGGCAAGGAAGATACTCGACTATAACGTATTAGTATTTACTCAACAGATTCTTGGAGATATTAAGAAAAAATGAAAAAAATGTAACTGTCAACTACTTTCCACGTGTCCCAGTAGATCTCCCATACACCTGCCTGGCTCTGCTCTGGGAGGGCCCCTTCAGGAATTTACCAGCGAACCTTAGAATTGCAGCTTGGATTCCACCAAGGAGAACAGGAGGGCCACAACATCGGGCATTTATTCCCCTGGGCTCCTTCCTGTGGGCCGCAATGGGTCAGCCAGGTGCCTTTACCTCAGGCCACTGTTGCTGTCTGGAAGCCTCCTGGCAGTCATGGGTAACACCTACTGGCTGTGGAATCCAACCCCTCCCCTTCCCCTCATCCTGTGCGCTGCAGTTTTGCACTGTGCTGCCCCCCAGCAGGCTTCCCAGCCCTAGTTAGTTTCCCTTAACCCTGCCTGCATCTTTGTAAATAGTTTCTTTATTAAACACTTCCTAATTACTCCATTTGCGTGAGCCATCTGTTTCCTGCTGGGCTCCCGACTGAGCCACTTTCCAATCAAGGAGGCGCTGCAGTGAATACCAAAACGTGACAGCATGGAGCACCACAAGTGCCTTTTGGGGACATCAACAAAATATTGTAAGTTTAGTATAAAGATTAGCAATGTGTCAAAAGTGAGGAAAGAAATGAGGCTTTGGCCCACTTCTATTACAATAAGATAATAGAAAAATTTTCAAGAGTAGGACATGCATATTTAGCTAAGAGGGTATAAGAAGGGCGATATATAAATGATTCATGAAGACAGTATTGCACATCAACTCAAAGTAATAATAAGCAACAGATATTTAATCCTGGAAAAATATGTGTAAAACATTTGCAAATGTTGATAAGGTGGCATGTACTCCCAAATACTAGTCTTGATGTCATTTGAGAAACACATTGTCCACTGTGAAATCTCTGATTTTTAATTCAGTGTTTACTGAATTCCCACCATAGACCTAGTAAGAAGATAAAAAGGAATTAATAGTGAATACAAGAAAATTAGTGTCAAAGGAATCATACAAATACTGCCAAAAAGACAACAAAATACCTGACAACAAAACTCAGAATTAAAGTTCTTAGAATAGAGGAAGCCAATGCAGCCAACAAAACATTCAAGCTTCACAGAAACAGACTTTACCCAAGTGGTTAAACATGTGAAGAAAATGGACAATCAGAGAAGAATGGTAAATTTGAACATCAAAGTACAGCCATTTGTGAGCAAGATATGAGAAAAGTAGCAAAGATAATACCCCTGTTATCGATTTTTCTTTCTTCACTAGTAATAGAATTTTTATCTTGGAATATGGCTGTCATAAATAAGGCTTGGATTTCCCAGAATCCCTTGTGACTGGTGTGGAATGCACGCCTCACTGTTGACCAATGAGATGTGAGAAGTGATACATGAAACTTTTGCTTTATGCCCTATGAGAAGTGTGTCCTTAACTTCTCTTGTCACTTTTTCCCCTCACGTTGGAGTATTCTATGGTGATAAACCATCCCACTGTGTATGGCTGAAGGCAAGACCTTAAATTTGGTAGACGAATAACACAACAGGAATCTGTGTTTTGGCACCAGAAGAGGCCCTTCCATTTAATGATGCTCCACATACAAACCAGCCCAGGTGGATCACTACAGTGGCGCATGATTTAAAGTAACAAGATATAAGCCTATAGGGACCGAAGGGTAAAAGTTCTTAAAATCCTCAAAGAGGAATTAAGCTAGAGGTTTCTGAACAGGGGAATCAGGTCACCCAAGAGAACTGTCTTGAAACCAAAAGCAAACATACCTTGAGACCTCCTCTTTTCACATAATCTAAGTGAATGGAAAATCTCATGTAGGAATTCAAGGAAGCAGGTTACTGCAAACTAGAGCATGATCTATCGGCTGTTACACTCCGAGTTTTACTCCTTTGCATTTGCATACAAATATCATTCATTTAGATGAATGCGGCAGTCAAATGTTTAACTGATTACATTTATTTCTAAAAACAAATCTGCACCATTAACTAACAGCTGTGAGCTACAAACTGTTGTAGTTCACATCAGAAACTACCTTAAATTTGCTATATTTTAAATTGTTTGGAATACATCTTCCTGGAATAAATATCACATGGGGGCTGTGCCGGAATGTGAATTGACACTGTCTACCTGCTGCTTATGCAGCTCAGCTGAGCATTTCTAATTCATAGAAGGCATCAAGGGTGAAATTTCCTAGAATGTACAGAATTAGCGGAAGTGACTTGCCACAGTTTTAATGGCAGCGGTTCAGAGAAAGGGCTGCATGCTCTTGTGAAGACTTGTGAGCAGCCACACAGAGGATGCATCAGCTGCTTCCTTTATTCACTCGAGAATTTCTTTTGATGGCAGTATCATCTATCTTCATCTCACTTGGGGTCAGGAGTGACATTTAAAGGATATGGATACAAGTTAAGAAAGCAAAGAGGGGTTTTCTGTAAAACGGAAATACAGCTCTAAGACCATAAAAGCTACCCCTTCAAGTGCAAGAGCACCACAGGGGTGACCAAACGAAGCTCCTGACTTATCACACAGGAAGACTTGTGCAGCGCTAGTGTCAATGTCTCCTGTAATTTTTAAATTACTTTCTCACTCCTTCCACATTAAGATCTCCTGGATGTATCATAAACTATTTATTGAGGGTATTCAGCTGGAAAATTGAAAAGAAAGCTTTTAAAGAGTTTTTCCTCTCTGAAACAGGTGGTAAGACAGAAAGCAGTACTTAATTGTTTCCTCTTATTTCACCTGGGTTAAGCATTTGAGAATCCAGTGAACTGCTAGCCAATAAAAGAATTATTTGTTTATTCATACATATAAATCAAACCCAAAAATAGAGTAGCAACAAAGGAAGGATGGTTGCTTTTCTGCACTTCAGCTGTTCATCAGGAAGTATCAAAATATATTTCCCATTGAGAAATGTCAAAGCATAACACTAGACATGATGAATCTGCTTCAACATCCTGTGAAAAGCACTGTGATTGTTCTATAACTATTATGCAACACACTAAAGGGTCCATGTAAACAAGGAAATATATTAGATTACACAAACCAAGAATAAGGATGTAACCAGGAAATTGAGCCATAACTTAAACACTAGCCTCCAGGAAATGTTTAACCAATCTCTGCCTGTAACTATTATTTCAAGCACCTTACCCTCTTTTGGGTAAATAGCACCTACCTCTAATTATAGATGAATAAAATGAGAGTAACAACCAGTCTCCAACGTCTTCAAATACAATTTCCATACATTTCATTATACTTTTAATAAAAGAAGTCCAAACTTCGGTATCTACCCAACATGTAATATGTTACCGAGGGATTTGCAGAGATGCAATGGTAGTAGAGTGAAGATGAACAACACTGAGTGGTTAAAAATATAGAACATGTATGAAAAAACTCATGGTCCAACTTTCCTGCACTATAGGAGACTAAAGAAACAAATAGCCATTGCAGTAGCCATCCTGAGATCACATGGTTTAGGACAGGGGTGGCACAGCTCTGACCAGAGTGCCACAGTAGCCTGTTCGTATCACTGAAAGCTCTACAAGGTTCACCATCACTGCTTCAGGGTTTCAAATGTCACATGAGAAAATCTGCACATCTCTTTAGGTAATACAGGCACAGGGAAGGTTGCAGGTCATGCAAATGGTAATAAGTAATCTGCACCTCAAGAAAAGTAATCTAATAATAGCAAGAAGAAATGGATTTGGCAGGAGAGATTTTGATCAGAGAGGGGACATTCAGTAGGGAAAGTTGAACAGATGTAAGTCTATAGCTTTTCTTCATTCTTAAGAGTACGTTTTCATTCAGCAGGATTCACACAATTATGCAGGCGTGCTCCCAGAGAGCATTATTTCTGAGATTAGTAGAAAGTCATAAATTAATTGGTGAGGACTTGTGATACAACTCACCAGTGTTAATGGACTGGAATGTCCTTCATTAACCAGAATATTATGACCACGGTGTGTCTTTGGGCCAGTGGGTGGGTGAGGCGACAGGACTGCTATGCTATTTTCAACAGAATGTCTTGTGTACTCCCCCTGAAATTGAAAAGAGAATTGGTGGGTAGACGCATGCAGTCATTCGTCATCCAGGCTGGGTCAGAACACAGAACAGGTTCAAGATTGACTATGAGGCCAAAGACATCCATTACCATTCCTTCAAAGATTCTACTCTGGAGGCCTACGCTGGCAATTAGAAAAGGTTTCCACAGTCATCAGGGAGCTGCATGTGGTGGTGGTGAAAGGCAGGAAAGTGAATCTGCTTAACTGTACAGGGAGACAGCTACCAAAACAGTGTTTCTCCATTTTAGCAACAGAGTTGATGCATCTGCTTTAAACTGGTCACTATCAAAAAACACAAGGCTGTCCACTCGTCTGATCAGTAGAGACTATCAGAAAGTAGCACTTTTCTATTTCAGAAAAAGTTTAATAATGCTACTGGGGCCAGGGAGATGGCTCAGTAGAATAAGCGCTTCCCTGGCAAGCTCAAGGGTCTGAGTTCAATCCCTGGTTCTGCCAAAAAAAAAAAAAAAAGATATAAGAAAAAGAATAGTGCTACTAAGGAAAGAAGATTGCATATGAAATTAAAGTGACCTGAAATATTTTTTTTTTTTTTGCCAACTGCAATTATGTGAGAAAATGATAATGAATAAAAATCCTACAGGGAAGAACTCGACCACTACGGCGAGTGTCTGCCAAGTCCTGTGTCCACAGGTTTCTGTGCCTGGCCACCTGGAAAGGAGAGAAAACTAGAGATACACAGTAACCTGGCTTTAAATGTTGCAACTCACTCTTTACATCTATTAACTCTTTTCACCTATCAACATCTCAGCAGATAAATGATAGCACCCGTAGCACAGTCCCTGATATAGGACAACATCAGCAAAGCTGAATTTATCTTAAATCTTTACAGCTCAATTCTTCTGATCTTTAAAAGAACACCGAGCTATCTTCAGTCACTTACCAACATTTTTGTAATGCGATTCTCTTTTGACCCTGATGAAACTGATTTGAGTCCATCGGGCAAAAGGAAAAAATTCGTTTTAAATGGCAAGTTATTCTGCAGAAGCTTTACAAATGCTCTTCGGTTTGTGAAGCATGTCTTAGGTACTACATCTGTAATGCTACACTGAAAATTAAAGCAATATTTGATTTGAATGGCTCCAGAAATTGAATAAAACTGACAGACTAACCTATAATCTTTCAAATATGCTTAATTGGATCTCTCATCATTTGATTCAAATTTATATATCTCATAAGTTCACTTTAAAGCAGGCATATCAAGTACAAAAGTAAGTACAAAACATGTTAAATCTTATTTACTTTCTTTTTCTATAGAGGATCATTCCCACCATAATTTTCGCAGGTGACAGTCATATGAAAACATGTCATTGTATAATTCTCACAGTACTCTCCTTGTCACTACATTTGGAACAGTACTACCTATTTATACTCAGCCAGGCAAAAATCCTTGGGGCTCTTTCACAAAAAAAAGTACTGAAGCAAATTTTTGATTTTTTTTTTGTCTTAGAAAGATTCTTACCTTACTAAATTTTTTCATACAGCTTCTATTTTGTTGTGGTCATTTATAATGAAGACTGACAAAATTAGACTCAATAGAACCATTCTTTGACCTCAACTGTGTGTTACTCAAATGTAAGGAACCTTAGGAAACTTCAGTCACATGACCCTGGTTTTTGCAATCACAGAATAATATTATGAATAAATGAGAGTACATATGCCTTACCTTGGCTCTCTGGATCCGCTCCCTCCTAACTAATGTCTCCAGTTTCCTTTTAATTTCAAGCTGATGGTAACGCTAAGCATATAGGAAAGAATGGAGGAGAGAATCCTATTAATAAGAGTAAGAAAAACATTTAAGAGGAAAAGAATCGCAATAGCCAACTAACCTCTCAATTATCCCTCTTGTCATTGAGATGGAGAAGAACCACCTGCCTAAGTGTGCGGGTGGGAATATAAATCGGTACCACTCTTCAAAAAGCCAATTACAAATATATATATCGGGCATCTGAAGTAGTCATGCCCTTTAAGCAGTACGTTTCGCTCCTATGTCTTGGGGGAAAGCTGAGTAATAATTTGTGTATGTTTTATACACAAGAATGCTATCAGAAAACAATACTTTTTCTTTTCTCCAAACAAATAAGCAGAAGTAAAATAAGTTTTGGAGAGAATGGTTAAATTTTTTGGCATATCCTATAAGGAAGTAGGACACAACCACTGAAATGGGAATTACAAGAATTTTGTTCTTAAAAATGGAAAACGCATGTAATGTAAGAAAAAGGAGATGTCAAAACTGTGTAGAAATACAATTTAATTGATGAAAAACTTATCATGTAACTGTCTTGTGCAAGAAGTTATTTGCATATGATATGATGGCATTTTTCATGTACTTATTGGTCATTTATACTTCGTCCTTCAAGAACTGTCTCTTCAGTTCATTTGCACATTTTTGATTAGGTCATTTAGGGGTTTTTAAAATATAATCTTCATATCAGTTCTCTATCAAAATAATGGTTGGGAAAATATTTTCCCCCCAATCTGAAGGGTATTTCTTCATTCTGCTGATTGTTTCTTTTGCTGTGAAGTTTTTAGTTTGTTGTAATTCCATTTGTTGGTTCTTCATATTATTTCTTGTGCTATTGGAATTCCACTCAGGAGTCTCTGTCTGTCCCTGTGGCGTCCTGGGACCCCCTGGTCTTAACCACCAAGAAGTCTCTTCTGCAAACAGAGACACTGAAGCAGAGCATCAGAAATTTGCCCAAGGTCATGCATTCGATCAGCTAAGACCTGTAATCTGAATCTTGCTCTATCTGACATTAACTTCCTGTTTTTTGTTTCTGAGTTTTTGTGAAATCATGTCCTTCTCATAACATAACATGATTTTCTTAATGCATAAACATGAAAAAAATGAAACTAAAAAAATGTAGGAGGACAGTCATGTCTGAGAATAGGAACTATCTGTGATTATTTTCCTTTGTTATATGTCCTTTGTGTTTTCCAAAGGTGCTGTCACATATTGTATGTATGTATTTATTTATTTATTTATTTATTTATTTATTTATTTTGCAGAACCAGGAATTGAACTCATGCCCTTGCGCTTGCCAGGCAAGTGCTTATTCAACTGAGCTATCTCCCCAGCCCTCCATATTTTTATAATTTAAAGTTAAAACAGAGTTTTTAAAAAACATCTGCTTACAATTCCAATTGAAGCCATTGAGATGGATGTGAGAGCATTTGCTTTTAATCTTGAGTCATTTCTACGGTCTTGGGCACCCTGCAGACCCAGTCCTCCACCACCTGAGTATCCTCAAGACTCTTAGCACTTCCCTTTCCTTTCCTCCTTTCTTTGATCTTTCACCCACTAATTACCAAACTTCATTACATTTGCTGTCAATCACTTTGAATCTTCCTCTTACTTCCAGCGCTCCAGATAGCCCGGTCCTCTTCAGCACCACGGACAGTACCTTCTCCAAGGTCACCCATGTCCTGTTCTGGGTTAAACCTCATAGCTCCTTTTCATGGAACCCACCTTCTTTAAGTGTTCTGTAAGCGCCTCCTGGCCTTTGGGACACCATCCTCCCAGATGTGTTTTCCTACTTGAAGGCCCTTTCCTGTCTTGGTGGGGTTCTTATGCCCTGAAAGTACAA
>NW_004524633.1:12865755-12868594 GCF_000260255.1 Octodon degus
CATTTTATATCTGTACACTCAAAATAGTTAGGATAGATATACAGCTCCATTCTCTTAATTCAATGAATAGAGAGGTTTGTTCTAATAGTGTTTGAGACAGGATATCAGGGCTGCATCCTGTACAATGAATAACCACGAAGACAACAATATGCAATGTATTAATTATTGAAAATGTACTAGTAATCGGTTGTGAAACTATCTCATTGCTATTTGTTTCTCAATAAAGATATTTTTTAAAGGTGATTAAAGTATCAAAACCCCCCAAAAAAGCTTTCTTCTTCTGTGAGTCTCTGTAGACAGCTGCATCTCCCTGGCATCTCCCCTACTGCTGCTAGCCCACACCCTTTGGCAACAGCCTCCTAATTGACCTCCCACCTCCAATCTTTTCCAGCTCATTAATCTATCTTCCACATTTTTAGCAACATCATCTTTCTAAAACAGTTCTGCTCATTTATTTCACTCCCCTGCTGAAAACATTTCATCGCCTCATCACCTACACTTCAAACTAAGTTGGGAGTTTAAACAGAAACAGAAGTCCAACTTGTTGGATAGTGACACTGCCTGCTCTTGCTCCCAACCAAGCCCCTATGCAGTCTGGCCTCAGTGAGCTTGCCTTTCCATTCCTAAGGTGCTGTAATTTCACAGCTGTTGTCTCCACTGTCCAGAATATCTGTCCCAAGTTTTCACGAGAATTCTCATCCACCATCAAAGATGCATGCCAAATGGCAGCATTGCTGTGCTCTGCCTCCAATCCACATGGGAAGCCATCCTACCCTTCTTGCCTTAGCTGCACTGTTGGTGCCTTTCTTCTACCACTGGACATTCTAAAGCGTGGAGGCCCACCTGAGCAGCTCTCCTTGAAAAAAGAGCGACTGTCTCCATCTTGACTGAGCCTGACCCTATTTCCTCATATTGTTATGCACAGAGCTGGCTAGGACTTCTGTTTATCCTTCAGTTGGCCTTAAGCAATGTGTATTGGTCTAGCTGAGGTGCTGGTGATAGTCTTTAAAGGTGGCATGCATGTTTTCCTGGCTCCACCAGCTGGGATCGAGCCTTGAGATAGAGGCTATGACTTCCTGGGCCTTGAAAGACTACATCAAAGCTGAAGCACCAGACTTACCAAAACATTATATACTGTATAATGCAGATTACTCTCTCTGCATATCCTCTCTGCATATGGCAGAGGTTAATTTAGGCCACCTACGTAGCTCAGCTCATAGTCTCCTTCCCGCAATTCTTAGTCAATCCTCAAGCCACTCCTCCACTAAATAAAACTGGGTGAGGCCCTGGGTCACTCTCTTGGTTCCAGAAAGCCATCTTCATGGCTAGACTTAGAGCCCCTTGGCTCCCCGATGATTAAAAATATAACTTAGTGTCTTTATTTTCGCCGTGGGTTGCATTGTAAGTGGTAGATTGGAATCAACGTGATGGGATTCCAATAACATAACTTTGGGATTATAAATATTGGCTTCTTGGACCAAGACGAGGGCCTGGAAGTGTTTCCTACACTAACCTGTTTTTTTTTAAATTATCTTTGCAGCTTCAATATATAGATTTATTTTAGCATTTTGTAAGACTGAAATTAATACAAATACTGTAAAGAGTTAAATTGTGGAGTTGTTTGTTTGTTGCTTTGTTTTGTTCAGCTTTTGCAATAGCAAGCTTGGAGCTAGATCCCCAGTCGTTGACGTCGTCTTCTTCTTCTTCTTCTTCTTCTTCTTCTTCTTCTTCTTCTTCTTCTTCTTCTTCACTTTGAACAGAACTTCATAAAGTTAGCTGCACTTGGCTTGAAATTATAATTCCTCCTGCCTCAGCTTCCCAGATTATTGGGATTACAGGAGTGTGCCATACACCAGGCTACTGGCTAATGTTGGTTGTCATCTAGACTGGCTTGGCCAACACCTAGAACATCAGTAAAACACACTCTGGCATAATGGGTAGCTTACAGAGGAGTGACCTTGGGAACTATATCTGGCCCCTGGCCTGTTCTTCCTAGGTTCTTTGCCAGCTTTCTTCTGTGCCTTTTCTCCATGATGTTTTGTCTTGCCATGGGACTAAACACAAGGAAGCCAGCTGAACACAAACTGAAACATCTGTACTCATGAGCCAAGATAAACTACTTCCTCCTTTAATTTGTGTAGGGGAGGCATTTTGTCCCAGCAACAGAAAGGCAATGAGTACAAATACAATGCAATAATTTTGATCAGTTGACTCACCATAAGCCAAAAGGGAGACAGGCAAAGGTGAGAATTTACAGAAAAACTGTTTATTCTAGAATATGAATGTGCTATACAGGTGAAGTATCTCCTATTCAAAGTGGTTAGGACCACAGTATCTCAGACTTCAGAGTTTCCCGCTTTAATAGTTGCATAAACTTCCCTAGTTGAACATCCCTAATCTGGAAATTTAAAATATTAAATATATCTAAATCCAAAACTTTGTAAGCATCTTATAACTGTTCAAGAAGCTTTGGATACATTTTTTATTACATATTTTCAGATGAGGAATCCCCAATTATTGTATTATCAAATATGTTTATCCCAAACTGTTAGACTTATGAAGACCCTTAAATGATTTGGTAGTACATCTAATAGTCTAATCTGACATAAAGTGTCTGAAAACCAAATTACAAGGATCAAGCTAAAATCAAACACAGTGCCTACTAAGTGAATTTGAAGGAAGTATCGATTACTTTTGTGCTGTGCTACTTTTTAACAGAGTTGTACAATTCCAAATAATACTCTTATTAGCAAGAGAACTTGGGGGCCATATACAGTGATTCTATATAATCTGTGAATATGATGGAAAGCAAAAAATTAAGTCCCTAAATTAAATATAT
>NW_004524633.1:12868694-12887515 GCF_000260255.1 Octodon degus
TTAAGCAAATATTCTACTTGATCAATATAACAGCATTATAAAAATATTTTTGGTGTTAACAAACTTAGCATTGGTTTACTGATGATTGTACAGTTGTTCATAATGTTTACTGCACCCACAGGTCAGTGGCTATACAAGCCAAGTTTTCTGATTTACTGCTGTATGTTCAAGCCAAGAAGCGACATGCTTTTGCACAGAGATTAAAATGGTGTTGATGATGAAGCTACAAGTTTCATGGAGCAAGGCTGAAACAATCTATTGAGCTAGCTAGATATCCCACTAAAAATGCCATGTCTGATAAAAAAAAAATGGTTGATGCTTGGGCTGTAAATCTACGTTGACCAATGTGGCCTCAAGTAGGAGGGACAGCAGATGTTTCAATGCCTATTCCTTGAAACCTAACATACGGCTGAGCTTCGAAGCCTTAAAAGAATAACAGATCTGAAATAATTCATGGCAGTGGAATTACTGATATTTAAACAGATGTCACTTTTTTTAGCAAATGGAAATTAAGGCACAGATGGTGAGGGCTAGTATGTTTCAGAGTAGCCATTGTAGATTAAAAATCTACATTTAGAAAATTAAATATCACAAAATATATTATAGTGTCCATATTTTTCCCAAGTGAAATAGAGAAAAGCTTACTCTAGTCTATTGGCTCCTGCCTACCTAGATAAAGAGTACTACTTAAGTTACTGGGCTCTATATATTTTTTCATGAAATACAGGAAGAGTTCTCTGCTCCTGGGTACAGAAGCATTATTAATTGTCATATTATAAATCAACAATTATAAGGAAAGTGATCATACACAGTTGTACCTCCATATCAAGAACTTTATGGAAAATGGCCTGGGCTAAACACTCCCGAATATATTTCTGATGATCTCTTTTCATTATATTTAGTTTGTATTCCTTCTCAGAGAGGATCCTTCCACTTCTTGTGATCTGTAACCAATAAACAGAAATACACAGTAGAATATTAGTGGTCAGTCATCAAAAAGAGCAGGCAGGGAGAGAAAGACTGAGAGGCTGAAAGAGAGAGAGGAGGGAACAGAGCGTGACGGTATCTTCCAAGCCTAAAGGAGCACACCATTATGGTTGATCAACTTTTGCTTTCAATGAATATTTCATAAGGCAAAAAGGAGAAAGGAAGTCTCAGATACCCATCATTGTGAAAACACATACAGGTGGTGCACCTGATGTTTAAAAAAGGTTTTCATTAGAGGAACAATTTCCCCTTGATGGAACCCAGGTGTTCTTTTCATGTCTCTTTGTGAACACGCTCAGGGAAGAAGGGAGTGCTGGGCTACCTGAAGGGGGGAGCAGGAGCCCCAATCACAGGCCTGAGGAGTGTGCAGACAAGGCTTTGAAGCACAAACCAGGCCAGCTACAGAGGATCTCACCAGCTTGTTTTTAAAAATAATTGGTGTCATTACTTTGTTGTCCTACTGCTTTTTCCTCTACTCTCCAGCCCACAATGTAATTTAATTTGTTGTGCTTTAGTATTTTACAAATCACACCATACTTTAGATAGAAGGTATTTGGTGTTAGTCTCGATTCATATCATCGCGTGTCCCAAGAGTACCACTTTGTTTTTGTGTAATTTTTTTTTACTCTTTCCCCTGGGCATATTTGTATATTTTTCTATGTCTCCTATAAGAAGAGGTGTTATTCTTTCTGATTATTGACCTTTTCCATGTACATAAGCCCTGCTCTTCTTTTATAGTAATCCAAGCCACATATTTATTCTTCATTTTCTTAAAAAGTTTGCTTGCAAAAATATTACTGTTGAGATTAACCAGAGTAACACAGTAACATTAACTGTGTTACAATTAGCTATTAATAACCCACATATATATGAATATATATTATATACAGTGTATGCATATACCTATTTTCCAATGAAAGAAAGTTACAGGTCATAAAAAGCATGATTAAAATGACATCCCAGTTGCAATCTCTAGAATTTCAACTGCCATTCCATCGGCAGTTACTGTGTCCTTGTCATCTCTTCTCCAGATTCTGTCTGATTTCCCTAGTTAGACTAGAAGCTCCTACAGGGCAGAGGTTTTTAAACTTGAACCTGGACCAGAATCGCTTGGAGAGCACAAGAGGAACAGATCAATGGGCCCCAGCCCACGGCTTCTAATTCCACGGGCGTGGGTTAGTGGTCTTGTATTTGCATTCCCTAACAAGGTCCCGGGTGAGGCTGAACGCTGCTGAGGGTTATGTTTAAACCACTGCTCTAGAGAAATGGCCAAAACCTCCTGTTGTGAGAGGGCCTGCATGGAACTGGAAGCCAGCAAGTGCTCGTTAATAATGGCGACGAGTAAATGCAAAACCTTTGCCATTTACACACAAAGCTCATTGGACTTTGGGGGGGGGGGGCTCATTGTCCCCCAGAAGCAATGTGAGTAGTAGCCATGATGACTCCATTTGTAGCAAATCTTTAGTGGTCCGAACAATGCTGAGGGCTGGGCGTCTCAGTCTTCCTTTCACAACTGGGGAAGGTGGGGGTGAGGGGTTAAGTAAATTGTTTGCTCCAGATTCTCTGTCTTGTTAATGGCAAGCTGCGTTTCAACCAGCTCAGTCAGATAACAAAGCCCCGGGAGACAGGAAGCAAGCACTCTGAGATCTCTCCGGCTGGACTGCCACGCACATGCACACAGCAATAAAAAACACAAGGCGTGTTCTTTCAACACTGAGGCAGCAACTGTTAAGAAAATCCACTGTGTTGTAAAAGAGGAAGTAAATAGCTAACGCCTTCCGTAACCGCACTCCCCCCTTTCAGTGGAAATCGACTGTAATTTTTAAAGATTTCCATCTCATATACATTTAGAGGAATGGAAATTTTGTGGGCAGCACAGATTTGCAGCTAGTGAAAGATGCTAACGTATCAATAAACTATCACAGGAAATGAGAGTGGAAAAAAATTCAAGAGGAAATGTTGAACTGTTCATGTTTTCCACACCATATTCTGTTATTATTAAAAACAATATTTTTTTCCAAAGGTAATAAAGTTTTCTCTGTCCTCATTCTCTAACAGTTTCTGGCTCCTCAAGTGCATTCAATAAATATGCGTTGAATATATGAATGAATAAGCAAATGAACTGTGCTGTGGAAGGCGAATAGAGGCGCCTCCTCAATAATTTATGTTTCCTCAGTTGTGATTGTGACCTCTTTCTCACTTTTGAAATAGCCTCAAATAAATAAATCAGAACTTTGGAAAGGAGCAATTTTTTTCTGAAATGAATAGGAAAAAAGATATCACCCACTAGCTCAAAGAGGAAACCTGAAGAGGTTGGAAAGTATTGAACCTAAACAAGAAAGTGGGTGGAAAATAAAACAAATCTTACCAGCCCTGATCTTAAGAGATGCCTCCTTATCCTGGTATTGTTAAAATATCCAGCCAGGTGTTTATCAGTCAGGCTATTGTACGCCGCTAGTAATCTGAAACAGAAAAATGAAACCCTTAAGGTTTTATGAACTGCTGCGTGATAACCAAGGCAATGGTTGGCTTTCTCTCCCCAAGCTGTCCATAACCGGATGCTCATCCAGCCGGCGAGTTATCAGTGTATGTGTTTAATAAACATTTACAGAGCACCTGCTAGTTTCTTGGTTTTATGGTGATAACTGCGAGGTCATCCTGACTTTGGTTATCTTGCAGACAAATACAGAATTGCAGAATTAAATTACGGTGAGAAATCCAGTGCTGGAAATGTACTAAAGCTCACAGGAACCCAGAGAAGGGGCTGCTGGCTCCAGCTGTCAGGAAGTCCTTCGAGAGGGATGATGGACAGGGAGCACCTCTCACAGAGAGCTTCTCAGCCTCTCACTATATACTCCAAACTCTGATGCCTTGCGCTTTCCTGCCTCCCCTCAGCATCATTTCTCAGATCCTCAGGACACATGCAGCCCTTTGGCTGCCAAGACCCATTCTTCCGCTGTCGGAGAGGTGACACGGAGGCGCACAGCCACCCCTCCTGAAGGAGGCATCCCCTGACGTGCACCTGCATGCTGCATCCCTTTCCCTTCCACTTTTCCTTCAGACCTGGAGTTGCACCTCACATCCTAGAATACGGAATTAGTATTTCTTGGTCCCCTCTGCTAGCATGGAAGGCCAAGAGGGTGCATGACCCCTGGTGTCTCTATTACTGTTATCTGCTGTGAATCCAAATAATAACATGCCTCATAAATGCAGTGCAAGAGTGGGACTTACTCTTACTGGTGTAAATTTTCAGTTAAGCTTAATTTCAGCATTTTTAAAATTTTCATGTATTTGGCAACAGGGTCTCACTATGCAACTCATACTCCTAGTAATCCTCCTGTTTTCAGCCTCCCCAGCACTGAGATTACAGGTATGCACCACCACACCTGGTCTCAATGGCCAGCTCAGCGCACCCAGGAGTGGGGCCGGTGCAGCATGCTGTACTGGGGATCAAACCCTGGTCCCTGTGCTTGCCTAAGCAGGTGCTTATTGTACTGAGCTATCTTGACAGCTCTTAAGCTCAGCATTTTTGAAGTAGTGACATCCTCATGTGTGTCTAGATGATCTCATTCGTTCTGCAGCTAGCACTAAAACATTTTTAAAGGCTCTGATTATACTGCATGTCCGCTCTGTAAGAAATTAATGAGCGCCTGTGTGTGCCTGCAACCCCACCCCTCCAGCTGAGGAAGCAGGGTGCAAGGCTGGGATGTAGCTCAGCATAAAGGCCCTCTGCCTAATCTCCATGATCAAAAAACACAGAGTTTTAAGAAAAGACAATCTGGCTCCTTCATGAGTGCTATCTCTTAGCAGGTGACCAATCTCAGTCTATAAGTCAAAGTTGGATCTATTTTTCTTTTTCACTGTTTGTACTTTAATTTTAAACATGCCAGGAGCATGGGTCAGGGGTAGAGCGCTTGCCTAGCATGCCTGAAGCCCTGGCTTCTGTCCCTCAGTACCACCACCAAGTGAAACAAACCAACAAAATGTGTGTGTGTGTGTGTGTGTGTGTGTGTGTGTGTGCTTGTATTCATATACACAGATATTCCTGTATGTATATATGTGGGTACATTTTAATTGTACATCTGTACATGTACATACATAGAGAAAAAAACAAGCGAGCCTAAACACAGCCCTGAAATAAATCAGTAAACCTCTCCTTTAAGGTATTTACAAAGCATTTCAAAGTATCGACAGCGTTATTTAAAACCAAGACCTACAGTCTTTACATCTTATGGGCAGCAGACCCTTAACTTTCCCAGACCAGAAAAGTAATGCTTGTTACAGAACCAAGTCAATGTCATCGGCAATCATTTTGTTGCACTGTTTGCATCGCCTTAATTACACGAGGATGGTTTGGTGACCTTTGCCTCTCTCTTTTCTTGTTAGCAGCCCATCTCAAGAAGGTTCCATGCTGTCAAATGGTATGGAAAAATTTAACTTTGCCCACAAAAGAGACAGAAAGCAGTTACACGGCCCAGAAGCCAAGGTGTCACATGAGGGCTGCCAACACAGGAACAGCTGTAAAGACCATTACTTTCTGGGTTTATGTAAAAAGAGAGCCCAAGAGCTCCACTAAGGCATCCCTGGATAATGCTTTGAAACCATCTTTTAAATGAACTGTCTTGATGTCCTATAGTTCATCAAAGGTTTCCTGTCTCTGAAAGGTCAACATTGTATCCCTTACCCTTTCTGAATCTCAGAATATCTTTTCAGCTCCTCATTTCAGAAAGGTGAGCAGGTGTCTCTCAGTCCTAACAATCATGATTCCACAGTTCACAGATTCTTAAGATGAATCATTAGAGTGATATCACATATAGTCTTTTGTCTGTTTGCCAGACCCATGATAAAAAAAAAAAAAAGTCAATAGTTTTGGAATAGCTAGAAGTGTTACAACCCTGAATAAATAAAGTGGGAGTGGAAAGTTAGGGTAGCATGGGCCTCCTGCATTATCCCTATTGATCGTTCAGATATCCTTTCCTTCAATTCAGAACTCTATAACTTTTAAAATATTTAGGGTCCTAATAACAATTAACCAGCTTTGGCATCCAGTAATCTGAATTGCCCTCTACTTTCTCAGGCTCCCGCTAATTGAGCGTGTGTGCACAGCAGCCCCTTGCCCAGCTCATTCTCACTGCGAGGCTGAGGACGTCTAGGCACGATGCTCACTGAACGTCAGGACTCTCACCTTGTCCTGTGTGGGAATGAATGTGGTCCCCGACTGAGAAGTCATTTGTAAAGCAACCTTTTCCACAACTACTGTCACCCAACTGGCCTTGAGAACCCACACTTCAGTTATTTCTTTTCAGACAGTGTTTTTCAGTCCACTTCAGGTTCATATATTGATAATAAGAAATTGCACTAGGGTAGATACATAGATAGGATAGATAGGATAGATAGGTACATAGATGGTAGGTAGATAGTAGATAGATGGTAGATACATAGATGGATAATTAGGTAATACACAGTAGATTGTAGATAGATGGATAGATAGATAGGATATATGGATACATGGATAAATGACAGACCATAGACAGATGGTAGGTAGATAGAAAGATTAGATGGATTAGATGGATGGATAGACAGACAGACAGACATTTGGCAACACAGTCAGTGCAAACGTTTCCACTGCATGCACATAAATGCCAGCTTCGCTCTGCCCACCAAGCTCCACTTATCGGGGAGACAGCTCAGGCTTCTATAACCGCAACTGTGGCCAACCTGGTCCCTCATGCCACAGTCCTTGCACAGGCTTGTAGCCTCCCTTTGCATTCACTCCATTCCAAAAGCTTTACTCGCCAGGCCACCAACCTTGGTCATTAGTTTGTCCTCTATTTCTGCCTTTGTCCTCTGCACTCCCTGCCACCACCACCCCCATTTTCCTTTTTGTTTTTCCTGGCCCAACCCTGGGGTTGATAAGGTCACCTGATTCTAGGTGTAATGACTGTACATTCTGGACATTCCTTCCTTTTTGTGTTACTTTCTGCATCTGTGGTCAAAGCTGGTCTTCCCGGCCATACTGCCTGTGACCTAACCTTCTCCACGGTGACCATATTACTCCCAGGCCTTATTATCCACACCCAGAGCTACAATTCACTGTCCAGACTGGTCCAGTGTGCTTGGTCCTTCCACGACAAGCCTGTTTACCCATCCCAGGTCTCTGGGTAAGGAAAGAGCTGTAGGGCAATATGTGCTGGGAAAACCAGTCCCAAGGAAACAACGCAATGCTTTCTCCGCTGGTTCCTGTTTCCACCACGTGCAGACATGCCCACATCTCACCAAGGCCTTCCGCTGCATCACTAGACATGTGCCTTCCCAGCCGCAGCTTTTCAGCATTTAGTCCTTGAATGGTTGCCTCCCACCATGCCGAGTACATAAACAGTGCTCTACAGAACTAAAAGTCAGCAGTTCCTATCAGTTGCTCCATCTGGACCCGAAGAGAGAGAGTCTGTCCCATAAAAACCTCAAGTAAACCGAGAGGCACCGTAATCAGTATTAATCACAAACATTTCTTAAGTACTGGCATTTCTCAGGTTATTCCACAGAACTCTATGGATCCACTTGGATCCATAGAGTATCTGGCTATATTCAGAGAACGTGTCATTTGAGCATTTCTCTAGCACAGATAGTGCACGTACAAAGCGGCCAGCCTAATTAACATATGCACACTGTGTGTGTGTGTGTGTGTGTGTGTGTGTGTGTGTACATGTTTGATTTTTTCTCCTTTCAGAAGCTAATTCATTCTGAGGATGTGTGGGTCAGACACTGTGCCCCGAGCAGGGGGAGGAGCATGATATCCATATCCCACTCTGCAGACAACAAAACATATCCCTTTCCACGCTGTAATTTGATTTCTCTCCAGTCCTTGGAAGAGGAGCAGTATCTAGGTACCACAGCTTTCTAGCTTCCTAAAACGGCAACACTCAAACAAGGCTATTATTTGTTGGGAGTGAGGCCTAGAGAACTGGGAAAGGTGACATCTATTCATGGGCCAGGCTTGACAGAGTCGTGTTTTCTGGCCCATTAGCCCCAATCTGCAGGCCTAGACGGCGTGTCCCCACACTGTCTGCCCTTGTGTAAAGGAAGCAGCAGCACTCTGAAGAGCACGGCTCTGGTTCCACCCATCTCCACTGGTCCTGGCTCCGTCAGCACACGCGGGGGCCACCTCCCTCTGCCTCAGTCATTCCACCTCCCGCAAAACGCTGGGACCGAAGCACATTCCGCTGGGTTCTGTGCCAGGGTACAAGCCCTGCCTTTCTTGCAGCTTCAGATCCTCTTCATTTCCAGCTGAGGTCTCTTCAGAATAGCTCGCGTCCTATGCGTGAAGATACAGTATCCTCGAAGAAGGAAATGATCTCGAGCTGCCCTCTGTCCTTTCTGAGCCTTTCCTATCACCGCTGCTAAAATTCTCTTTGTGGCAATGTTGACTTTTTTCTACCAAAAACTCAAACTGTTTTCAATCTCTACCAGTGCCCCAGTTCCAAAACTATACATACATTTTAGGTATTTATTGTATAGCAGAGCCCCTATTTAATGTCGATTCTGTCTCACTCCACTCAGACTGCTGGAGTATAATACCAGGTCCCGAGTGGATACAAGAGCAAACATACCGTTCCCAAAACTCTGAAGATGCGAGGTCTGCACCCAAGAGGCCAGCATGGCCAGGCTCTTGATAACTGCGCTCCCTCATTCTCGCCGTTTTCTTATTGTACCCTCAAGTGACGGAGAAAAGACCAAGAAGTAAAGAAAGGCCTTCCGGTGTCACCAGGGCACTAATCTCTCACGGCTTATTTAGCTCCAAAGAGCCAAATCACCAAATACGTTGGCTATTAGGGTTTTGACATGAGTTTGGAGAAGGGGGTCACACTTCTGTAGTCCATAGTAGAAGGGGTAAGGAAGCAAACCTTAGTTAAGGTTACTCATGAAAGATCATATCACCTAAAGCTTGCTCCTGATAGCACACACCCAACCAAAGTAAATACTGCTCGCCAGGTCTTGCGAACATGGGCCTGGAGGATTGACACAAAATGATACAAATCTGGCTATATTCAGAGAACATGTCATTTGATCAATTCTCCAGCACAAAAAGAGAAAACTTTTCAACAAAAAAAAAAATCATAAAATAAGTTAACACATGCATAGCTTTCATTTAAAATTAGGTACATCTTTAGCGTAAAAACAATGTGCTGAAATCCGTAAATCAGTTTCTTAAATATATAGTCCCGCAATCTGCTTCAGACTACAAATTTCCCTAGCAAATTTGTTTAGAAAGAACAAAAACTCTCAATTTTGACAAAGCCAGGATATTTTTATTTAAGCCAAATTGTTACTTATCCCATCTAGATTAATTGCATTCTTAGCAGTTTCTTATTACTACTGTAGCAAAGTACCACAAACTAGTACCTTAAAAGAAGACAAGCCATTCTCTTGTCGCTCCTGGCAGACAGAAGTCAAAACACGGGTCTCACCAGCCTGACGTCAGGTGGGAGCAGGGCTGCTGTGCTCTTCCTGGAGGCTGTAAGAGAGTCCTTTCCTTTCCATCTTCTGAGGCTGCCCACTCCTGGGGTTGTCGCCCCTTTCACTGCCAAAGCTAGCAAATGGCCCTTCAGCTATCTCTTGCTCATTCTAGGGTTCTTGCCCTTAAGTGGAGCCCACCTGATGAATCCCTGACATCCTCGCCTCGGCGTCAGTTAGCAAGCTTAATTCCATCTGCAGCATTTATTCCCTCTTCACATGGAAAGTAATATTTTTTCTGATTCTGAGAATTAGGAATTGGACACTCCTAAGGGGACATTCTTTTGCCTACCGAAGGATTTTTCTCACACACCGGATGCCAAGGAATAGAATCACTGATTCTAAAGGGAGAGCAAGTGGATGCAACACATATTGTTCAGTGACGAATCATGCCACTGACTCCACTTCCACAAGCAGACTTCTTGGGTGCAGGGAGTCAGCTCTTGGTACCAGGCCTGGATGTACAAAATGAGTGAAAGCTGACCTTGGTGAACTAATTTGGTGCGTCAGATGCAAGCGCCAAGACAAAAGAATAAGAAGTACACTAAAGAGCATTTCAAGCAATTCACATCTTTTTTTATATGGATAACAGCATAGAGAAAACTTCCTTTAGGTGAATATAATACAGGAGAATACAGAGTAATTTATGGGGTGTAATTATAGCCACATCAAACACCCATTATGGAGCACTTAAAATATTTAATTAAATTTAGATAATTATATTTTACATGAAACACTAAGAAGGAAAGTTTACTATGAAAGTTTTCCTAGCAAATTTGGAAATTTGCTAGAACATGCCCTTCCCTATAAGCTGGGAATTATTTTAGTGAAACTGAAGTGAGAAAAATTGTGTTATTGTTGATGAAAATATTCCTTTGCATGCTTACCACTATATGTGTACAGGAAAATCTGAGGAAGAAGAAAAAGAAGCCATGAATGGGAGCATAACAGGGCTTGTCCCGTTAAGAACTTCAAAATGAAGTAAGTTAGAATGATTTCATGTGTAACACAATTAGAAAATACAGTGCCTGCTTATGCAGGTGCAGGGGCTGGAATTTCGATCCCCAGGCCTGCCATGCCGACCTCAACCCGGGGCACGCTGAAACCGCAATTGAGACTGGCATGGTGGCGCCCAAGCCTGGAGTCCCAGCTCTTGGGAGACTGTAAACAAGATAGTCACTACGAGTCCGATCTATGCAGTGAGACCCTGTACACCCTGTACACCCTGTCCTAAATACAGAAACAAAATTAGAAAATGCACAAAAGTATATCTGAAAATTACTCAGAATGTGTGCTGGAACTGGTGCACACTGGATCTCATGAAAAAAAAAATGTTTTTTTTTTTCAGGAATTTTGCAAAGCACTGGTAGCTTGAAACTGGACATCATGGAAGGATACCTACCACAGAATTTGGCAAACACTACATAGCAAGGTTCTTTTTATTTTCCTGCAAAGCCAACTTACCAGCATACCACTGATTAAATTTTAAAAGTAAGTGGCAGGATGTAGCACAGAGAATGAACAACATGATTCATCATATGAGTAAATACAGAGACTTATGAATTTAATAGATTTGGTCTAAAAATTCATCATTGAGCTGGTGAGATGGCTCAGTGGTCTAAAGCACCTATTTGAACAAGCTTAGCAAAGCAAAGGGACCACGGTTCAATCCCCCAGCACCACATGCCAGCCAGCCGCGCCCTCTGGTGGCCTGAGCTGGCCACACACACACACACACACACACACACACACACACATAAATAAATAAAAATTAAAAAAAAAAAATAAATAAATAAAAAAAATAAAAATTCATCATATAGCCAATATTTTGCCAAGGGCCTCATGTACCTGCTTAGCTGTTTCCTCCTTCAAAGAACATAAGGACTCCAGCAAAAAGTGTCATTTTTCAGCTGCATTTCAATCAAGAAATTTTATACAATTTTACGTGGCCAAAAATGGAAAGGTTCAACTCACTTACCAATGTGGAAAAACTGATTACACCATTTATCTCAACAGAATCAAATGAGACTTAGGGGGATCTCTGCAGTTTTATTACTGAAGATGAAAAGCCTCGTTGAGAGGTGCTCTGCATCTCAATAGCCACTAAATCTGCAATTTATAGATCTGATGGTGTTCAAGGAGGGCCTTCTACTGCCAAGGCAGGCCCCTAATGCAAGCCAGGTAACATGTCTCTGTAACCCAGAAGCCAAGTGCTTTTTATTGGGAAGGCAAGTCCTACAGACCATGGAGTGTAGTGGCTTGATTGCCTTTGTGTTAGCACACAGCTCTCTAGCAACAGAGTTCTGCCCCTGACTCAAATGCTGTTCTCATCGTCCGTTACAAACCTATGCAAGAGTACACTGAGGCCCAGCTCCACAAGGAAACTAATTTAGCACACTGAAGCCATGCAACCAACTCTAAGTCTTTAAATATTAGCAAGATTCTTAGTGAAGAAGTTCTAAAAATCTAAATTGAGATAATTTCTCCAAATAAAATCTATCAATAGAGTATCACTGACCGAGCAGCAAAAAAGTAAAAGTAAAAAAGTTAAACGGTGGCTCTAATCTAGAGAATTTAGTTTGCTATCACTAAGAATCCCAGATCTATTATTTAAAGGTTAGAAAATTTAGGAAATATGGGACCAGATATCTTACCTCTAAACACTTACAATAATATTTCTATAATTACTTCAGGCAGAAAAATCTATATTCATAACCTCTTTCTGTCATAAAATTTTATGTGATAAACAAGGGTAGGGGGGCCAGTGAGAGAGCTCAGCGGTCTAAAGCACCTGCTTAGGCAAGCTTAGGCAAGCACGCAGGGACCGCAGATTCAATCCCTGGCACCACATGCCACACCAGCTCTGCCCCCACAATGAGCTGAGCCAGCCACAAAGGAAAAAAAAAGGTAGGATTTGGAGCTAGAAGACGTGGGTTCAAATTCTAATTCCACCCTCTAGGTGATGCATGAGCCTGAGGAATTCAATCTTTTCCACCATCCACATGAAGTAAAATGTTGGCAGTGCTTTCTGAGGTGGGTTCTCCAAGTGGCCTGGAAATACATTTACTTGGAGCTACTGTGCCACTGGATTACAGAAAATGACATTTAGAAATGATTGCCTAAGAGCTGGTGAACTCCAGAACATTATAATCTAGGGGGCATGGTTTATCGATAAACTCAAAGCAAAGTTCAAAAGGAACATTCCAGAACATCACAGAAATTCCCACCAAAGGGGACTCATTCTTTTCTGGTGATTCTTGTCGCACTGCTTTTTCTACCAAAATCACTTTCAGTTGTCTTTCCCATTTGCCTTCGGATTCACATAAGGCTCTTTCCCAATTCCCTTCACCAAGATATGCATTATGGGGCCCAGGACGCAGTAAGCAGGTTCCCAGTATTTGTTGAACACATAAGTCAGTCAGTTAATGAAACAAAGTATAGTGCTCCAATTCTTTGAACACATGTATTGCTTTTTAAATCCATGTATGAGGATCCTAACCTTTCAGTTCTTCTGCCTCAGAACAGTAACTACAAGCAGTCTGACCAAAAAAGGCCAAAACATGCTTAATGTCTTCTGGGGTCTTAACAACACAAAAATGCCCCTTGCGGATGACCATACTAACAGTGTCAGTTTCATTTTTTTAATTTTATTTTATGATGTAAGTGCTTTGCAGTGTGCTACACAATTGTATAACCAAGTTCCCAGAGATACAGAAAAGGAATACATATCCTTCTGAGAAAACCTGAAGAAACGCAAATACAGAACAATTGACATAAAGGTCAATTATTTTTCATTCCTTTGTAAGAAAACTCTTTGCAAACTAAAATTAGACCCCAAGACTCTGCAGCCTGCCACTTTTTAAGGGGTGATGGAACTGATACCATGTAAATGATTTTATATTAAATCCTTCATTCTTCTTTATTTGCACCCAATCCTGCAGGATCTCAGCAATTATGTGAAATATTGATTTACAATTTCTCCCAGCTTATCCTAACGATGTGGCCAGATGCAAATTGTAATATTATTGTATTTATTGCCTTAATATGATGGCTGGAAGTGACTAGTAAAAACAAACTGGTCTCCAACAGGCCTTACTGCTGTGGGGAGTTTCGCGGTGCTCAGAAAGGAGCCAGGGGAGTCCGGGGCCAGCCCCTCGCAGGACACACTGTGCACATCCAACCTCCTGCTTTTCAAATTTTACATCTTCTTGCAGAGAAACAAAAACTTTATGGCCATTTAAAAACTATGCAATAACAAAAAAAACACAGTATTCAAATTAAGAGAACGTAATGAGAAAGTTAAAGGGAAGGTGAACAGGAAAGACTTAGAAACCAGTCCTTATCATCACAAACATTTGCTGAGCATTTAGTGTCACGTAGCGCACACAGCAAACACTCGATTTCACACACACTATGTATTTTAATTCTCACGATGACCTGATAAAATGCTGTTATCCTCTCTCCCCATCATTGAGTGAATAGAGTGCTTAGATAACTAGTGATCATTTGCTAGAGACGGACTCAGACTTAAACCAGGGATCATTCAGTTTTAGCCACTGATCTGAGCTTTATGTTGTGATGAAGAGTTCAACCTCGAGAAGGGAAAACACTAGGGCAGGTAGAGAAGCCAGTAGCTGACCTGCAGGGGATGCCAAGAGAGCAAGCACAAAGCCAGCTGTTTAAAAATCAAAGAGATGTCCCGAGAGCTGCTGCTCCTGGAATTGGAGGGCTTTGTGGCAGCAGTACAAGGTTTTAAGCATGGAAATGTGCTGGCCAGATTTTTCTTTCAATCTCCCGGCAGTATCTTAAGAGGTGGGCATGGTAGCTGAGTTTCAGCTTCTCACGTCAGTTTCTGAGTTTGATTCTTGATTGGTGGAGGCAAGATATTAAACATCATTGTGCCTCCTGCTTCAACTGACATGGGACTATGATAATTGTTCCCTTCTTCCTTGAAGTCACTCAGAGCCCTAAATGGTTCGATATGTGTACAGCACTTAGCAATGTACCAATGCATAGTAAATGCTCAGTGAACATTAAAACCTAGCACCTTAGCAGGCAAAACTACTCCTTGAAACTTCCACTGTGAATAACTATTTCCCATCTTTAATTTCTGCTATTATCAGGAAAATCTTCCTTGGAAAAGGCCACAAATACTATTTGCTCCCTATTTGATCTTAAAAGACTAGGTAGTTTATTCTCCTCTTAGTAAGAGGCTTACATAAATTCAAGGACTATCTCCTTGAAGTTAGAAAGCCAGGCTTCTTGTTATGTGTCCTCTAGATTGGAAACCCCATGAAGGAACAAACCTTATTACTAGTGCCCAGTACTCAGTGCACTGTGGAAAAGTGCCTAGAATTAGTTTTTGATATAAAAATACTGTACTGTTCCTGTTTGTTTGTTTTTTTTTTTTGTTTTTTTTGTTTTTTTTTTTTTTCTTGCAGAACTGGAGATTGAACTCAGGCCCTTGCACTTGCCAGGGACGTGCTTATTCCACTGAGCCATCTCCCCAACCCCTGTACTGTTCCTTTTGAAGATCATCTAATTCTTTCTAAGTGCCAACAGCCATTTAGCGTTAACAAAATAACAAGCTTTATCTTTCAGAGAGAATCTGAAAAATCTCCATGTTACTCTACTTGCATATTCTGACACCTGGAGTTGGCTTAAGCAGAATTAGAAAGCAGGTAATGATTGCCTTGTATACACTCAAACTTCCTTTCCTGTGTCATTGTTTGTCCCAAAGGAGGACACCCTCAAGCCATCTGACACTGTTAGGCTCTTTGTCCTCTTCTTTCCTTTTTCTTCTCACATCCATATTTCATCATCTTTCTCTTCCATCTTTGGTTATTCTCAGGTGAGCTAAACTCAGCATTGTTAAGAGTATATTACTTGGGCTGGGGAGATAGGTCAGCTGTCTAAATCCTGCCTAGCAAGCATAAGGACCCGAGTTTGATCCCTGGTACCACTTGCGGTGCAGGCCCCAGAACCCTGGGTGTGTTGTGCCCACCCTGAGACTGGGTATGGTGGTGCACACCTATAATCCCAGCACTGGGGAGGCTAAGACAGGAGGATCACTACAAGTCCAAGATGCATAGTGAGACTCTGTATCTAATAAATAAATAAATTGAAAATCTAAAAAAAAAAAAAAAAGGGGGTGTAGTACATGCTGAAATGCACACTGTGGTTACAAGATATTTATTAGGGACCTATCCAAAGAAAAAAGGCGAAGCAGGATAGGGCCGACAGAGAAATCAAGCTGCTTGGGCCAAGTGGTCCCAGGTCCCCCAGCAGGCAATGTGGGCAGGGATGTGCTCAGGAGCTGAGCAGTACCTAAGACGTGGACAGCCACAGGATCCAAGATTATGTGGCCACAGACAGGCAGCAAGGGAGCCCTGCCTGGTGCACCGTGTGTCTGTCCCAGCAAAGTGTTCCCTGTGGAAGAGGTACTTGTATGTTGACAGGATCTTAGGGCTTAGGTCTAGAGCACAAATTCTGATTGTGAGAGATTAAGAATCAGAAATTCAAATAGACAACTTCAGGAAAAAAACAAATATTTTCTGAAATCCTATGTGGAAGTAATAATCTCAGTTTCACAAAATCCTGATCATTTTAATCTCACCCCATTAATCTCATCTGCCAAGACCTACTGGCAGGTCTTATCAGCAATGATACATTTGGCAAAAAATGATAACAAATAACAAAACATTATGCTTCCACATCATGGCTGATTTGGATTTGGGAATCCTTTTATTTCTTTTCTTTCTTTTCTTCCTTCCTTTCTTGGAATCCAACTTGAAATTTTCTTTGGTAATGCTCATTCAATTTACTTGTATGCAAAATCCAAATTTACTAAAATTTTTGAAATATGCCTATGGGTCAGGATATCTGTAATCCCCAATTAATTTTTCTACAGAGTTCAGGTCATGGTGACCCTAATAGTCACCTGGAGGCACGGGTCTGTCTCTGTAAAAAAACAAGGATACACGCCCAATCGGTAGATCCTATCGACAATGGTGCGTTTGGCAAAAAAGTGATGCATTATAGGCCATATTGCATAAATTATTAATATTATCACTGAGGAAAGTAAACATGAAGTTGTCCTACGGAGTTTCATTAAGGTCAGGGGCGATAGTGCAGCAGCAGAAGCACCTGCCTGGCAAGAGCAAGGTCCTGAGTTCGATCCCTGGCACCAAAAAGAAAAAGAGTTTCATTAAAATGCTGGTCATTTTTCTCCACCAAAGTTTATCCTGATTTCGCAGAAGCCATTTTTAAGTTATACTATTTCAATTTTTTTTTTGAGACCGTATTATCAGTATATTGTGCAGTGACCTCTTCCCTGTAGAACCCAAATGATCAGTAGAATTCTTCCAGTGCCACTTCTGTTCTGGTAATACCCTCAGCTCCTCATCTATAAATGAGGACAAATAAGAGAGCTTGATGCTCAGTGAGCTTTTGCTAAAGATTAAATGTGATCTGGCGAGGAAACGTACAGTGGGAGCACCAATGGTGCTACCATATTGTTGGTGGTGTTTCATTCCTAATCGAACCATGTATATATTTGCTTGTGTTCCTCCAAGGGCATTTCAGAGGACTAGAAGAGGAGTCTCAAGGAGAACTAAATAATCAGAAGTGAAATAAAACCTGAGTCATGAAAAAGAAACCAGGTAAGTTCCAGGCCACAGGAAGAGGCGGAGAATTCTCATCTCCTGCGCAGAGGCCCATGGCCAAGAGGAGAACACGGGGATGCGCACCTTTCCCAGTGCTCCCGCCAGAACAGAAAGCAGTCCTATCTTCACACAGTGACACGTGGAGTTGAGAGTCCCCACAGGAAGCACACAGGACCCCTAGCACCGTGTTGCGGAGGGCAAACAATCACAGAGCGGGGATGTAGGCATGCCTGCTAGAAAGAGGCACGCCTACTACTGCCTGGCCTGTGTGCTCTCAAGCCTACAAAGCTGTGTAAGAGTAGTCTCTGCCCTCTACGTTCTTGCAGCCCCACCAAGGACTGTCTGACGTGCTACAGTCACAGCAACACCCCGCTGTTTGCAACACCCGCAGGCATGGTCTTCTTTAATCTTGAAAACCTTCCCTCCATCCGGTTATTATTCTATTTTATGAAAAAGTGAACTATGATACCATTCCTGGACAGGAAAGGTATCTAGGAAAAACCAAAATAGAAACTCAGTTACAGAAAAGAAAGAAGGGGAAAAAATAAAATACATCAAACTGCTAAGAGTACAACACGAATAAAATTAGCGTGTGTTGGGAAGAGAAACGTAATCACCGCTTTTAAAACCTTCTCGTTTCCCTGCAATGTAATTTCTAGTGCAATAGCAAGATGCTAATAGTATCTGATCAAAGGTTAAAGAGCCCGACTAACCTGTACATGCTCAATCACGAGAAAATATATATACCTGTAAGATTTGCACCAGTCTTCCTGCAGTTTATCAATGTCTAAGTAATTGTGCGGCTTCGTCAGTCTGCCTGGAAAGCTCAAATTTAACAATAAGACTAAGTACTGGACACATACAAACTCTCTGGGTTATAGTTTCCAGTTGAATTGCATTTTTCAGTTGTCCAGAGATTGGTTTCTTAAAAAGGGGAAAAAAATCTCATTTGGGGGGTCATGAATTGGTATGTGAATGTTAATTTTCTTTGCAAAAATTCATGAATTTAAAAATAGGCTGTCATTTAAAATGAATTAGTTTCATTGAATAAGAAAGTGATTTATGGACTGGAGACTCCTTCCCCATCCTCTTTCCTTATCAGGTTGGGACATCTCTGTTGATTCTGAACTGTATATTTTATTTACTTTTGGTTTCTGTATCTAAAGAATTTAATTGTCAAGACTTAAGCAATATATGCTTTGCACCTAGATCAAAAGAAATACACAGCCGCTGCCATTCATCAAATCTCTATTACGTGTCAAGATGCCTGCAAAGGAAGTGTTTATAAGCCCCATTTTTAGGAAAAAGAAAGTGAGACACAGAGAAACTAAGTTTTTTACGTTTACTAACTGCATAACTGCAATTCAAACCATGTCTTTCAGACTCCAAAAATCAGTCCCATAAGTATTATAGAAAAAAAAGGAGAGAGCAGGCCACAGAGATAGCTCAGCGGTGTAAGTGCCTATCTAGGCAAGCACGGGGACCTGAGTTCCATCTCCGGCACCACATGCCGCTCCAGCTCTGCCCCCAGTGGGCTGAGCCAGCCACCAAGGCCACGTGTGGAGGTGCACACTTGTGACCCCAGTGCTGGGGAGGCTGAAACAGGAGGATCACTATGAGTCCAAGCTGCATAATGAGACCCTGTACCAGATACATTAA
>NW_004524633.1:12888005-12914173 GCF_000260255.1 Octodon degus
AAGAAATAGAGTAACATGCAACAATACATGTTACAGATTTTTGATCCCTGCTCAATTCTGTGGCACTCGGCCCTGAGATTTCAGGCTCCCATTTACTTTTCTGAGTCCTCCTCCTCATGGAGGCCCAAATCTCCACATTTCTCTTTACACAGGGAAGCCTCAGCCCAGGCTCCTCAACTCCCTACCACCTTTTCTAGAGGATTCCAGCTGAAGTCAGAGCCTCAGGATCCTTCTGTGACCCACAGGAAAGAAGAATTTGCAAGAAAGAAGAATGTTAGGTGACAATATTGTGGATTGTCAATCTTAAATCCCTATGGATTGTTGGTGAATGAATGGGCATTTGTTATAATTACAGAGACAGATTCCAAGTTATTGATCGATTTCAAGGAAAATAATATCCATATCAAATTTTATGAAGATTTAGGAGATGACCAGATATAAATCTGAAGCTAACTTCTTACTTAAAATTAAAGCCAAATAGTTTTCAATTGAAAAAAGAAAGACCCTAGTGTTATACTTAATTTTATTCCAGCATCTAACATGAGAGGAAGTTAAAACTAAATTAGCGCTAACTCTCAGTACAAGCCAGATTCACTTAGCTTTAGAACATCATTGCCTGCTCCTAAGAACATGACCCCTATTTATGGGTAATGTTGCTATCTTCTCCCACTTACTCAGTCATGATGGTCTACTACCACTGATGGCTCTAATTATAATGCCATGATTTTAGTGAATGCCTTTTTCTATTTTTAAATATCTCAGAAATAATATTGTATACATTTACTTTCCTTCAAAGCTCTTCTGTAGATTAAGTAATTTCTCTAAAATCTTTCTAAGATGGCTTCATAAATTAACCCAGGTCTACATCAAGTTCTGGACTTAGGTATGGAAATTCTCCTATGGAAAGTGTGTGTCTACTCATTGTGTCATTAGCCCTTAAATAACCAAGCACCAAACTAACATACTAGCATTTATTATGGGCTGGGGAGATAGCTCAATGGTCTCAGTACCTCCCTGGCAAGCACAAGGATCTGAGTTCAATCCCCAGTACTGCACCAGCTCCAGAACCCCTGGTGCACTGTGCTGTCCTAAAACCGGGCATGGAGGCACACACCTGTAATCCCAGCCCTGGAATCTCACTGGAAACTGAGACAGGAGGATCACTATGAGTCCAAGCTGTGCAGCAGGACCCTGTACCAAATAAATACACAAATAAATAATGTCTACTGTCTGCCATGCTCCATGCTCAGTTCAGCAATTCATCTCAACTAGTCCTAACAACATTCAAAGAGAAACGTCTCCCAGAAAGATGAGAAATACAAGAATCTGAAAAATCACAGAATTTGCTTGGGGTTCTCTAGTAGCGTGGCACTGATGTGCAGGACTAGAGGGACGCTGTTGCCTGGCTCTGAGGAGCCATGCCATTCGCCATCCTCTCTCCTTGCTGTGCCCCACAGGACAGTTTAGAGAATCCGAACACTCTTTTCCACTGTCGCTCATAGTAGACATGTCCAGTGTTGCAGTGAAGGGCAGGGGGAGCCAAAAGAAAGTCTACTGGACTGACCAAGAGATGTTTTCAACTTCTAGGTAAATTTTGCTAAGTTTCTATTTGGTCCAAATTTTTCTTCTCTCCTTGGGATGTATTTTTAAGACTACAATGATAGATCTAGTGCTGACATGTTGTTATCTTAAAAAAAAAAAAAAAAAAAAAAAAAGCTAAGAAAGTTTCAAGATAAAGACCCAAGTCCTGAGAGCAGGCCTCTGGTTTAATTCTGAACACTGAAAAAAAAAAAAAAATCCAAGCCCTGATATTAAAAAATGTAATCATCTACTATCAAGGTGATTACATTTCAATCACCTCAAGGTGATTACATTTCAATCACCTACAATCACCTACTAATCACCTACTTTATTACTATTACTGATAAGTAATAAAGGCTGTTACAATGTAGTATTAGTATTGTTTTCTCTTACTTGCAGCTGAGCACATTCCCAACTGACACAATCACTCTGCTGCCCAAGAACAGCAAACCCCAATGAAGCTCACTGACTTCTGGCATCTATTTAAAACTCAGTCTTCTGGGTTCTTATGGAAATACTAAATACTGAGGATTGGCACTTAGGAACCATCACACAGCAGACACTCAGGAAACAATAATTGGATGAAAGAACAACTATATTCTGGAGACATCTAAATGGTGATTAAGGAGAAACTTTTTAGTAACTCAGCAATTCAATAATTAATTTTTAATTAATTAATTTTTAATGTATTTGATAAAGGTTCTCACTATGCAGCTCAGACTTGTAGTGATCCTCCCATTTTCTGCCTCCCCAGCACTGAGATTACAGACATGTGCCACCACGCCCAGAATTGGTCACCAGGTCAGCATGCCTGGGGTCAGGGCCGGTGCAGCCTGTGTTGGCAGGGGTCGAAGCCCAGTTCCTGCATTTCCCCAGGCAGGGGCTTACTCTGTTGAGCTATCTCACTGGCCATCATCATTTATTTACAGTTGTCCTTTTAATTTTTTCCCCCTGGTACTAGGGGTAGCACCCAAGGATTTGGGTATGCTATTCTACCACTGAACTACATCCCCAGCCCACTAGCAGTTATTAAGCTGTTTAAGGTATAGCCTTAGGGATATAATGAGAACTCAAAGATGTAGAGATAGAGTCCCCACCCACCCGAAAGAGTTTGCAATTTGTATGGGACATATCAAGATAATTCAAATACTGTAAGAGAACTACTCATGTGTCCCTATTGGTGTAACCTTAAAAGTAATCCTAAAATAGCTTTTCAAATACTTTAACTTTCATTTTAATGTTTAAACATACCTTCAAAAACTGAAATAAACTAGAAACCTAGAGTAGAAAGACAACTATAATTCTTTATAGATAGGAGGATTTCAAGCAATTTTGATTTTCCTCTTTGTACTTCTCTGATCAAAGTAGAAAATTTCAAAATAAGGATAAATACAAAGAGGAAAATATAAAACCATTTTTATCGCTGGAACTCAGGGAGCTGGTGTGCCTTCTCGCTCTACCATGCTCATTACAGCAGATTATTTTTATTTGAATCTAAACAATAGAAACAATAATGTTGTAAATATCTTGGAGCAAGCCATGAAGAGAACTAACATCTTAATATGAGAGCCACATAACATTCACAAATATGAAAAATTACAATCCATCTCACATAGGGAATGCCAAATTAACTGCCACTATAAAACACTATGATTCAATTCAATTTAAAATCTTTAGTTTTTAATGCTGTTTCATAACTACTATGTGCAATTTATATTATCTGTTTAGTTCCCTGCTGTTTTTTCACTTGCTTCAATATTTTGCCTTAAGAATTTTCATTAATTTACAAATGTTTATGACTATTATAGAAAAATAATAACAGTCACAGAAAAATGGATCACCAGCTTAAAATGTTCATTTTTATATCCCAATCAGCATCAGGCATTGAGAAGTGGGGAGTAATTTGATTGCTAATCAGACTTAACAAAAGAAAAGTCCAACACTTACCTGTAGAGATCACTGAGTTATTATCTTAATTACATCTTCTCACTGGTACTTTACTGATTTTTTTTTTTTATTGTTGTTAGCTTTGGCTTTTATCTCCCATTTGAAATTTTGTTTTCAAGTATCTATTCCTTATGTTATGTATGGGCTTAATGTTTATTTCCTCACCCTAAGTTTATATAGTGAAATCCTGGTCTTCAGGGTGGCAATAGTAGGAAGTAAAGTCCCTGAAAGTTTTTAGATAAGGGTGGATGCCTCATGAATGGTAACAATGCCCTCAGAAAAGAGACCCTGAGAATCTTGACACTTCCAGCATGGGAGGACTCAGTCGGAAGACACCTGGAGGCCGCCTGCAACCCTGAAAGCAGGACTTCACCAGGGACTGAGCCCGCCAGCACCTTGAACTTAGACTCCCAGTCCCCCCACTGTGTGAATGAATTTCTGTTTATACATCATCCAGCCTTCGGCATATTACAGCCTGACTGGACAAAGGCATCTATGACCCCTAAAGCATTATAAATAAACAGATCCTCTCTTTTCACTGGTCTTGCATTTCTTTTATAGACCATCTTAAGCTTTTGCAGGTTGTATTAATTTAGTGGGGTTTCCATGAGCAGGTGGCATAGACATGATGGCTTATACAACAGAATGCATGTTGCCATAGCTATGGAAAACAGAAATCTAATCGTGGGTCCAGAAGTGCGGCCTGGTTGGCACAGGCAGGACCTTGGGGGGTGTGCCCCAGAGGTGGGCGTGGCCTAGAAGGATGTGGGCGTGGCTAGAAAGGGCATTCTTTGTCCCTGGCTCTTCCCCTCTTTCTTCTTCCTGCCTGCATGATATGAGCACTTTTCTATGTCATGGCCATCCACATGCCCTTTCTACATTGAAGCCAGCAAGCACCTGAAACTGAACCAGAAAAAACCTCTCCTGTTTTATATGAAGTACTCATTAAAAATGATATTTCCAGAAATGCACCGTCTCAGAATTTCCCAGCCTTTACCACAGTTTCAGAATATTTGGATATGACTTTAGAACTGAATCAGAGGCATTGTATTTTCCCATATCCCTGAACAACTGTAGTATAGTTATTAATAACCCAAGCAAGTTGAGACATCTCCATTACTCCTCCCAGTTGAAGATGTCTTTCCTCAATAATGAATAACAGAAAGGAAGTATAACACTGCAGAAGACTTCATCTCATACCTCCCTGTTCTCCAAACTGGGAGCCTGCCCACCAGGAGCTGCACACTCCTGGGGATACCTGAAAACCTTCCTACGGAAACTCAGGAAAGGATAATTTTAAGAGAATTAATTCTGTTCAGGTTTTCTCTGTATTGTTTCAAAATGGATCTTTCTGCAAATACACTTCTGGCCATGCTGACTTTTACCTCCTCATGCAATCTACTTCCCCTCTACAATTTGCTTCTTCCAGTACAGAGCTGAAACCCAGAGACTCGGCACTGAGCTACATGCCTGCACTAGGGTATAGTGTATAGCAGGGGAGACACTTCACTCTTTTTAATCTCACTCTCTTCTCTCCCGCAGTACTTGAGACTGAACGCAAAGCTTTTGCATTGAGTTTTTTGGGTTTTGCTTCAAGATCAGAGCTTGCTAAGTCACTGAATTGTATAAGCAAGGTTCTGTCCCTGTGCCTCAGCATTGAAGAGTTCTGGGGTCACAGACATCACATGGCTCTGGGGCCACAGGCTTGTGCCTTCATGGCAAGCTTCCCCCAACCACTTTATAATATTCTTTCTGTTTTGCAGAGCAAAGGCATGCTGTTAGCATCTGGTATGTTATTAGGGATCACTGAACTTGGAAGAACATCGGAGAAGCCCGAGGTCAGTTGGAGGTATTGTCTTATTGATGCCCTAAGTGGCTTCAGCGACCTGCCAAAGAATCAGGGTGCAAGTCAGACCATCCCCAGCCCTTTCCCTTGAACATTACTGTGGGAAGAGCTAACTAAATTATCAAAAGGTTATTGAAAACTCTTTGGAGATAAGTCACTATGTGATTGCTTGAATATGTATCTCTGAAGGAGTATAGAAAATTAAGCGACAGTGCTGACAAAACCCCACCATTCCCATGCACTTACAGGAATAAGTTTGTTAAGTAAAAGACAGACATGGCGTCTATCTTCTCAAAAGGCATAATCTGTAACATAAACTAATCAGAGAAAAAGTCACACCAAGTGAAGTATTGAATACTCGCCATTTAAGGGGAATGATTTTTACCTTTATTATTAATTGGCTAATGTTAAACAGGGGAATGCAGAGAAAGCACCCAACTTGAACTCAAATCTTTAACATTTTTCAAGTCTGAAATTCTTCATAAAGAGACAGCTATGGTGCTGGGGCACAATAGTCAGTTTGGGGTAAGCAGCCTAAAAACCTACAAGATTACTGACAGTATTTTTGTTCTGATGCATAAGAACTAAGTTAGAGGAAGGACCAGGGTGACCTAATTCTTCCTTTACTGCATTCCAGTTCATTCTGGCAGGAAAGCAACCTTCATTACATTAAAAAAAAGAAAAAAAAAAAAAAAAAGTAAACTAATACATCTAAACAAGATGGTTTCTAGACTTTTGAACCACCCTTCAGAACACACACTCAGGCATTTGTTTCCTTGTCCCAAAAGAAAATGCTCTCATTCTTCTTTCCTCACAGGAAATTCACAGTTGAGGGTGACTCTCTCTCCTTAGAGCTCCGTGCTTCTTTCACAGAGGCAGCCAGCTTCACATGGATTCACTGATGCTCCTTGGAAGAAGCCCAGAGAGCCGTGTCATCTTATCCACATGCATGACTCGGGGCTGTAAAACCCCCATTCTGCCTCTAAGACTAGGGCACAACCCACAGCACACACGCACAGCAACATGGGTGAGATTCAGCAAGCTAGAGGGACCAGCAATTGAAATTTTCCACTCTAAAACAATTTCATTAGAGATGGCAGTGCTGGAAATGGTATTTTATAGTTGACTTTCATCAAATTATGATGCAGCTCAGATTCGAAGTCTCTATTATCTTTGGCAGAAGTTTTTAAGGCCATTTTTATTTACTCTGAACTCTGAGTGAAGTTAGCACTGGTCATATCCAGTGCTTAATGCTGTAATTAAGTAAGCAAAGAAACTCAGAGGAAACACTGAGAGGAAGCATCAGGACATCAGTTATTGATTGGTAGAATTTCAGGGATGTAAAATTTGTTTTATTGTACAACCGCATTTTATTACCACTCTATCCTTAAAATGTAATAAGTACAAACAGTTTCAGTAATGATGGAAAAGCCTTCTCAGCTTTAATGAAACCTTTTATTGGCTGCTGAAACTTTTATTATTTCCAAATGGTAACACAGGCAAGAAAAATAATCACTACTTTTACTGGAGAGAAAACTTCAGCAATTTGAATGATTTTGTTTGGGGTGAATTTGAAGGCACTGAGCTATGTTACATTTATGCTTATTATTTTCATTTAGTTTTGATCAACTGAGCAAAAAGCAGGGATTACAAGATTGCTCTACGATTCTATGTTTATGTGGTAGGTGGTTACGGACATCGATGCACTGCCACATCTTGGTCGGATCTAGATAAGAACATGCACGTACTTGGGATCCCGCACATGTATCCACAGCTACAGACGATGGAGCCTGGTGGCGATGACCCCAGGGCCTCAAGCTCCATGGCCTGCCTCTGGATCCCAGCCCTGCCTTTTCCTAGCTGGGCCTCATTTCAAAACCTCAAGAACTCAGCTTCCTCATCTGTGAAAATGAGGGTGACTACAACCTGTCTCAGGCAGCCGGAGGGAAGAGCCGATGAAATATTTCATGTAAAACAGGAGCACAGCCCCGGTACCCAGTGAGCACTAGTAAGTAAGTGCTACACAAGACCATGCTTTTCAAATGTGAATGAAACTGGAGACACACTCCATGGTATCATTCATTCAACCATGATTGGGTTTTATCCCACTCTGCACATTGTCCGGGTCTAAAGGAAACCAAGACTAACAAGACTCAGTGCCTGCTCTATAGGAATTCAGTGTTTTAGTGCAAGAGATTTGTTCCCCTCTTCATATCTTACTTGAAGAGTATCTCAAAGCATACATTTTCATTAAATCACAAATTTTTCCTTTTCCCCATGTGCTTGGAACTAATAGAACTTCAGAAAAATTTGACTTCGGTATCTGAAATCTTAATCATGCACAATTTAATAAGCAGCTTCAGGTTTTCCACATTTTAAAATGCACGATTAAATGGTCTAATCAGATTCTAACTTGGCCAAAAACTTGAAAAACAGGAAGACAACCATGACTGACACGTTCATCTTCCCAAATGGAGATACACTGTGAACAGCAGCTGCAGAAAAATAGTTCTATTTACATCCTGTCTGACCCACGGACAACCAAATTGCACACAAATTCAGCTTTGAAACACTTAAACGTGCCTAACCTAAATTCAATTTGAAATAAAATATGAAGCTCACTTAGCCATCGCTTCATCATTTTCCAGAAAGTTCTGAAACTGATTTCCAACATGGCCCTTGACAGGGCCTTCTCTTTTGCAAACATGTTCCTTTGTGTCCTCTCCTTGGGAGAACTCGTAAGAAAGTAAAATCTTCGCGTTTGACTATGGATCTTCAGAACAGCTAATGTAATTCCGACATCACAAGCTCCAAATGGTCTTAAATACGTAGTCCCCTCTGCTAATTTGCTGCTTTCGAAAATGTGCAGTAAATGCTATTAAAAAGGAAAGCATTTTCAAATGAGTTGTAAGATGAACTAGGATATTTATCTGTTTACGCAATATATCCTGATGAAAACCCATCTCATATGCATTGCATTGCTTAATGCAGAAGGAAACTGGATATTCTCCCTTCCAATAAGAGAACGAAGAGCGTTTTTACTCAATTGGGAGGGAGCAATAGCCAATAACGACTGTGTTAGCGTTGTAGAGTATATAAAACATTGCCAAAATAGGTCCTCGAGGACCCTGCTTCCCAGGAGAGATCGTAGGTAGGATCACAGGTAAACACGTAGGCAGTCACCTCTGGCCACCTCCTTTCCCTTCTATGTCATATGACTTTACTTAAAATCCTTATAAAAGGCCTCTGTGAGCCTTTTGATGCGGAGATGATAAAAATTCTGGCATAGGGGCTTCCCGGCCCGCCCCCAGGCCTCGGTCCTCCTGGATCCTTCCCCCTCCTCCAGTCCCGTGCAGGAGCAGTACCCTGGGCTTCAGCGGTTCGCCTTGCCAAGGCCTGCACATGCGGGGAACCTCTAGTTCTACCTTGAGACATATATGTTCCCCACCACAGAAGCTTCTTCATTCCAGCTAACGTCTCTGCTACAATGTATGAATTTTTCACATCCTTTAAAACAAAATCTTTCCAGGCTGACAATTTCAAAAGGGGAGAACGACAGTGGAAGAAGTTAAGGATGAGGGGGAGGAGGCAGGATGCCTGGGATGTCTGCCATCCTTGCAGCAACCCAGGATCTTCCATCTTCCTTCCTTCCTTCTTTCTTTCCTTCCTTCTTTCCTTCCTTCCTTCCTCGCTCGCTTCCTTCCTCAGCTCTCCCCTATCCCCAGCTCTCCCCTCCCCCTCGCCCTCCGCAGCAAGAGGGTGGAGGAGGGGCGGTCGTCACTTACCCAGCGGGGTGCGGAAGGCTCATCTCTGCCGGATGCGCTGGAGCGGCGGCAGGTGCGGCGGCCGGGGCGCTGGCGGTGCCCTTACTGCGGTTGCCCTGCACAGCCGGCCCTGGCGTCTCCGCCGCCGCCGGTTGCTAAGAGAGGAGATGCGGGCGCCCAGGCGCCCCTGGAGCCCAGCCTGGGAAGTCGCAAAGCGGAGCCAACTTGCACCAGTGGCTCTGGGCCGCAATGTGGGAGGAGACCCAGACGGGCCCCCTCTGTTGTTCTGGGGCGAGGGTTCCCCAGGCACCAGTGATCAGCAAACACAAACACACACACACACACACACACACACACACACACACACACACACACAGCTGCCTGCAGGGCCCTAGGGAGGGAAGGAAGGCCTCATGGCGGCTGCAGGGACGGCTACCTTTAAATGTCAAGGATACAAGTCCTAACCCAGAGGCCAGGAGCAAGTTCCAGAGAAAGAGGGCTCCTTTCTCATGGCTTTGAGTTTCTTTCTGCACCTGAAGGCCTGGCCAGAGTCCCTTCCTGCTTGGAAACGCCCCACCCTGCTCCTGAGCGAGGCTTCCTCCCTGCAGCTCCTTTGCTCTCCTGCAGAGAAGGCAGATTTGCAGTGAGGAGACTGGACAGCGCGTAAACTGGAGCCAAGAACGTAGTAGGGGCTCAGAGAAAGGGAGAAGGCTTGGGTGGGCCAGGCAGGCATCAATGCCAGGTCCAGAGGAGCCGCTCCTGTGTTGCAGGCCTTCTGCTGGGTGGCTGGAACCCTTGTTTCGCAGATAGGGCTGGCCTTCTGGGGATGACTGCACCTTCTGTGGGTCTCCGTCTCCTTCACACACCTTCACGCACACCTACTCACACCACCTTTGTAATGGTGTTCTGCTCTTCTGCGCCCTGGGCAGGGCATGTGCCATTTCCTCAGCATACCAAGCAAGGCACCTCATCGTTTCCCTCTAGAAGCCTTCATCAGAGGTCATCTGCACCCCCGCCTCCCCTCTATTACCTTACTGGTAGGGTGTGTGTCTAGTTGTCCACCCAAAGCCAAGGCTTCTAGAGTTTGCCATTAAGTCATGATCCAATACTGGGGTTATGGGTGTGAGTGCTGCACCTGCCTTATGGCAGGTAACCTGAATGCAGTATTAGGAAGGGAGAGAGGTGTGCTCTTGGCCGCTGTTGCTCCCTTCTTGCTCTTGCCGCTTCCCCATTTTCCACTGCCATGAACTGCTGCCCCCTGCCATGTGCCACTCTACATTGGAGCCATCCATGTATGGACTGAAATCTTCACAGACTGTGAGCTAAATAAACCCTTCCTTCCATCATTTTGGGTGTCAGGTATTTTGCCCCAGCAAAGAGAAAAGTAACCGAAACACAGTCAAGCAAAATTAGGCTCTAGCACTCTCCCTCTGCTGGGAATATAATCCCAATATAATATATGTTTGGAAAATGCCTATTTGTCTTCACCACTCAACTTGGACCCTGCCTGCTTTGATATATCCCAGATGGCTTGAGATCCTGCCTGGACAGCTCTGGCTTGTGCCCTCACCCGCTTGAACAAACATCTATCTTACTGTCACCCATCTGTATTGCACTTGCCTGAATAAGGAGCTGCCTTTACCCACTCACATGTGAGCCCCTCTATTTTGTACATTGATTGTGGTTTTTTGTGTTTTTAGAGGCAAGGAGCAATTCAACAAATGTTTGGAGCAAAACATGAAGGAAAAGAAATGTCTTCTAAGTGGCAGGATTTTGTTGGGTACTTAGTAAACGCTCCTAGCAGCCTTCTGTGGAGCACTTTCTCACTGTCTGTTATCCCATTTAATCTTCATCTCTACTCACAGAAATAGGATTTCTCCTCCAACTCATAGCTACCCCAACGGAGACACAGAAAAGTTAATTATTTTGCCTGAAGTCTATAAGTGGAAAACTTAGGATTCAAACTCAGATCTGTCTGGGTCCAAAAACTGTAACAATTTTAAAGATTGTAATAAGATTTCTTTCCCCCCAACAGTCCTGTAAGTTGATGCAGAAGTCAAATTTTTTATATCATGTAGCAAACGAGGAGGTGGAAGGGAATGGGAAAAAGTAAGTAAGATGCCAGCTCCGTATCTCTGCTTTTGAGGCTAAAGGTTTCAAAGCTGTTGGGGGAGCCAGAGGGCGGGAGCTAGAGACCCAGAAGTTGGTGGGAACCAGATGGCCGGAGCTAGAGACCCAGAAGTCATTGTTTTCCCTGTAGCTTTGCTTTCCAACACCAGACTGTAGGTCCCACTTGAGGTTTCTCTTAATGCTTGTGATAACTAGATTTCACCTGGCTGAAAATTGGAGGGTGGAGCGAAGGATGAGAAAGAGACATAATTTACCCAGGTGCTGTCAATCCCTCAGGATGATGTAAATGTTGTAATCATATAGAAGTATTATTCATTCCATATTAATTTATTTTTTCAAATAAGAAATGGTATTCTCTCACTGGTAGAATGAGAATGCAAATTCATATACATTATTTTAGATACTTAGGATTCTGTAGAAATGATTCCCTGGCACTCTGCAGACTGTGAGGTACCCTCAGCAGCATGTATTAATTCATAAATGGGGTTTGAGTTCTCCACCCCTGTGAGCTGTACAATTTCCCATCCCTGATGAAAACTGCAAGGAAGCTACTAATTTTCACTTCTGAAAATGCTCACTGTGAAAATGCATTGGGAATTTAGCCAGAAGGAATTTTTATGTTAATTTCTAGTATGGAGAAAGGAAAAGGGAATAAAGAAAAAGGAAAAAAAAATAAACTAAATTAAACTATTTCAAGACCAAATAGTCACTAGAGTCATTTGCATTTTCTCTCAGGAAACTAAGCACCCAGATGTCTGTAGCAGTATCACAAATTCGTAAGACGGTTTCTGTTTTGTTGACAGACCTTTCAGGGGGAGTCAGGGTCAGAAGATGGAAAGGCAGGATCACAGCTAACCTGGCAGTTGGCTCTTCCTGGAGGTGAGCAGGAGCTGCCCCAGGGAACTCAGATCTGCACTATCAGTAATTATGTCTTAGGGCTGGGTGGGTACCCAGCAGCTCTCAGTCCGCGCAGCCCACTGCTGAAACCCTTACAGCCTGCAAGCAGAAACTGAGGCCCCATTCGCAAATGCTTTGGAAGAATAATCAGAAGAAGACCGGTAACATAAAACATATGAAAACTCACACTTCAATGTCCAGAAATAAAGGTTTACTGGATGAGACCACAATCCCCCGTGTGCGACCACCAATCTGTGTAGCAGTGATTCACTCTGCTCTTGGATACAGTGAAGCTGAGTAGCTGCAACAGTGATTGTATGACCCCCCAAACCTAAAATATTTATTATCTGTCCCTTTGCAGAAAACATTTGCAGACTTTCAGCTTATACCATCTCCAGAATCAGGGAAGTCATTTATCCTCAGGGGCTTAAAGACCAGGTACCCCAGTCTTCACCCTTGTATCCTGGATGAGCAGATGAAGGAAGGAATGAGTAGATTGGAGAAATGTGTATATCTTCCTTGTGAAAGAAAAAAAGTTAGGTGGCCAGGACAGTCCCTCACATATAACCCTGAGTTCGATCCCTGAGCCTGCCGTGCCACCCTGTCCCCAGGGCACACTGAGAGGACAATTGAGACTGGGCATGGTTGTGTGTGCCTATAATCCCAGCTCTTGGGAGGCTGTGAACAGGTGGATCACTACGAGTCCGATCTAGAAGTGAGACCCTGAACACCCCATAAACCTTTCCCTAAAATACAAATATATATATAATATTATATATTTTTATTAATATATATTATATATTTAGTTACTATATTATATAATTTATATATTATATATATTTTTATATATATATACATATATATTCTCAGCTGTCGTCACAGATCTCCTGAGTTTCTGCACCCAGAGATGCTCAAATGTGTGGATAGTGAAAGGACAATGAAGGACAGGAATTTCCTCCTATTTAAAAAAAATTACCTGTTTTCTTACAGGGGAAACAGAATATCACACACACACTCTCTCCCTGCTAGAGCAGCCACCTTTATTTTTCAATAACCTCGTTTGGTTTAAGCAATATGGAATGTGCCTCTCGATTGAAGCCAAAACACTGATGGTGTTCTGGTGTCATGGTATCATAAACTCCAGGCTGAATTACCTTGTTCAGCTGGAAGGCAAGGAGAAGCTGAGAGCCCAAGAACTACCTGGTAGAGAGAAGATCATTTGCATTTTTTAAACTCAGATTAGAAGATTCCCAGCCTGGAGAAGACAGACTGGGATTTTTCATCTGAGGCAGATGATCCTCAAGGTTGTGAAAGACTCTCTGGACTATAATATTGAAACAACTAAAACAGCTTTATTACTTCCCCATTCATAGTGTAATGCACATGGTAGCTTAAGGAAATGCTACCTTCTAGGAACTTTGAGAAATACTGCTTAAATAGAAATACACTTTTGGAAGTCAGAATCATAGTTTTATGTAAATAAGCACCTCCAATGGAGTTTATCGTCTTTTCATCGGCCTTGAATGTGCTGCCAACAAGTATGTTTTCTCTGGTTCAGCCAATATTTTCTTTTCCTAATGGCACAAAAGGTTAAAAGACAACTGTTGCTCCTACTGAAGTGATTACAAAGTTTGAATTATGAGATTTTCCTTTTATAATACAAGATGCGAATCCAATAGTTGTTGCAGAATAGACATCAAAGATAATACAAAAAAGAAGATAGACCTGTTGAGCTGGAGTTAAGGAGGTGGTGTTAACTAGTCTTGTGTCAATACAATGAATACCCGAGGTAATCAAATTACAAAGAGAAAGGTTTATTTAAAGTCACAATTTAGAAAATCTGTGGTCGGTAGGTCCCATCGTTTTTAGGCCTGATAAGGCAGCACACCATGGTGGTCTGCAGGTAGAGAAAAAGGACTCATCTCATGGCTGGAGGTGTAAGAAATGAAGAAGGGGTGAGGGTTGCCTAGGCCCTTCTGGGGCTTTTCCCAATGACTTAAAGACTTCTAACTAGGCCCAACCTCTTATAGTTCCCTCACCTCTGAAAACAACTGAGCTGGGAAGCAAATCTGGACCATTCCAGAACCAAACTAGAGCAAAGATGACCCACTAGTCAACTGTGGGAAAGCCCAACACAGTCACATCTGTCCCTGGACAGGCGGAGTACAGCAACAAGGCTGCAGTCCCAGATCTTTTGGAATTTGCTTAGAAACAAAAATCAGAGGATTCCTTGAGATATGGACAGTTTTGTAATACAACTTCTATAGCATATCCAACATAAGAATTGTGAGAGTCCAAGGCCGGGGATGTGGCTCTGTGGCAGAGAGCTCACCTAGAAGGAAAATCTGGGTTCTAGACTCACCACAGAAAAATAATAATGTAAGGTATCTCTCCCCCTCTAAGTTTCTTCTTATACTGTTTTTTCACTTTTTTAAAAAATGTATTTGGTACAGGGTCTCACTACACAGGTCAGACTCATAGTGATCCTCCTGTTTCAGCCTCCCCAGGATTGGGATACTGGAATTGCAGGCGTGCACCACCACTCCTGGTCTCGGTGGCCGGCTCAGTGCACCCAGGGGCAGGGCCAGTGTGGCATGTGGAGCTGGGGCCCCTGCTCTTGCCTAGGCAGGAGCTTAGTCCACTGAGCTATCTCCCTAGCCCTAGTGATTTTTATCTTAATAAAGCCCATAATGGATTCCACATTCTTATTAAGGAAGAAGAATCAGGATTACAGCATTTGTTTTCTGCACCTGCATGAGGCTAACACCATCAGAGAACTTTTCCCCCTCGGCACATGGTCCGTGAGACAAGGATGTGGGAGAAATCCTCAGGAGTCCAGGTGCCACCACATGGGAAACAGAAGCTCAGCGTGTCCCGCAAATCCTTTCTTTGATGTGTCCTGTGGTCAATGCATAGACTGATACTATTTCCTGACCTCTAAGCCAAAGGGGAAAAAAGCAAAGTAGTTATCACTGGAGTGTGCTATGGACTGGAAAAATATTTAATAAGCAGAAAAGGGAATACAGAGGCAAATGCACAATTTCATTATTTAAAAGGAAAGTAAATAACAAAGAGGCCAAGTCTCTCAAAGTGCATATTTTTAATTATCCACAATCACAAAAAGAAAAGCCCCATATATGCCTTCATTCTGCTTGGCATCGCTTCTCCACACCTAAGACTTGATATGCAAATGATATTATAATTCTAACATTCCATGTTGTAAAGAATTGATTTCAGAAGAGGTGAGATGCTATGGGTCCCCTATTTGTCCACTGTCAAAGCAGAGGCCTGAGTTTGAGTTGAGTTTTGTCCCCATGAGGATGGAGCCACTTTGGGTCGTGGAAGAGTCTTGCACACATTTCCTTTCTTTTTTTTTTTAAGGCTTTGTTGTTTTATTTTTTTTCAAAGTTTTATTGATAAACAGATAGCAATGAGACAGTTTCAAATCAAATTGGAAGTACAGTTTCAACAAATAATACACTGCATATATTCTTCTTAGTGGTTAATTGCTGTACAAGATGCGGACTTGTGATCCTATTTACAAACACCATTAGAACAAATCATTCTATTCATTAAGAGAATGCAACTATATATCTATCCCAACCACTTTGAATACACAGATACAAAATGGACATTCATAGGCATACCCCATTTTTCTAAGTTCCGTTATTGAATATTATAGGTGTGTAAACTCAGCAAAATGTTCTAAAAGAGTCCAGTAGCCCATAATAGCATTGGGTCTTCTGTTTAACTGGCAATGTCAGAAATTATTGACCTGAGTCCCCCACAGCTCAACTTAACAGCATGGCTTTATTTCCTATATTTCGTCTTCATACTTTTCTACTGGATGGTTAAGACCAAGGTAAAGCAGGACCTGTGCAACAAGAGTTGTAGCTTACATATACTCATAAGTGAAATAAACCAGACACACACGTGTAAATATCGTATAGTCTCCCTAGTATAAGAACTCCAAAGAAGAAAAACAAATAGAAAGACATAATACAAGGAAAGGGAAAGCAGGATCTCAAGGACTAACTAATCAAGAGAGGGAATTGTGATGAGCTAGGAAACATGACAATGTTAAGCCATGCAGTTATATGTAAAAGATGAGCAAGGCAATGATCCAGAGAATATTCAGAAGATTCTTTAATCTAGGAGTTAATTGGAAAGATTCTCACCCTGACTAACTATATACACATTTCCTTTCTTGATGCGAGTTAGGCATCGCCATGTGGTATGTTATAGTCAGTGAAATATGAAGGAACATGTGTGTGACACTTCTGGGAAAAATAGTTTATGAGGTCCTGCAGGCTTCTTCAGCTTTCTTTCCCATGAGCAGCAGCTCACCATTCCAGATCCAGTGTCTCCCCAGCTCACCTCCTATGCAAGCTCAACACGGAGCAGAGCTCTCTGCCCCACCAAACCCACAGCGGACAAGCGTCACTGTGGATGGGAGCAAGCTCTGGTGGTGAAGGCCACTGAGATTTGGGGACTGATGCTAACACAGCAAAACTGATCTGTGGTGATGAACACAGCTGTGCTCCTGACTTCAGTAAAGCTACTTACGCTCTCCAACCCTCTGTTCTCTCATCAGAGAAGGAGGAAGTCTTACCACACAGTACAATAATAGAAGTTAACTTTCCCATTAGCTGCCCGTATTATACGCCCATATTGCTCTAGTCATTATCTATATCGAGTGTCTGTGATTCTCCCATGAGCCTTAGAGGAAGGTACTAAGATCCTTGTGTATTGCTGAAACCCACACTCAAATGGGTCTACTGGATTAGTGAGGGGCGATCATCGTGTAGGTGGAAGAAACGGATTTCTGGTTCAAAGTATTTGCTTTTTCCTCCCACACCTCTCCTCCCCGAAAAGAAAGGAGCGAATTTTCCATTAAGTGAGTGAGAATATCTAGGATATATTAGTAATCAAAACAATAGTCTTCACATTAAAGAAACAAATAAAAATGAAATAAGCCATTGCAAATTTAAATCATTACGTTCTTCCACATGGGGTGTCTCATTAGCAGATTTGGTTTTAATGGTTCTGGCTAAAGCGACACCCAGCAAAGCCCAGTCTGAGGTTGCCAATTCCCTAAGGCTTGTTAAGGCAATAATAAGGGCTTTCAATCAATTCTTAGCATTTCTATGAATCTAGACAAAAGTAATACATTGAGAGAGCAGGACAACTAAAGCTCAATAAAAATAAGCTTTCTTCTTTTTCTCTAACAATGGGTCATCTCATTGTAGCTTGCTCACAGGAAAACATTACTTGTTAGTATTTTAAAATAAAGTACAAGCTTTTCATCATGTTCATGATCATTTTAAAAATGTATTATGCAAGTCCCAACTCTCAAGTTGTGGCCACAACAAAGCTAATGCTGTGGTTCTCCTTTTCCTGATAACTCAGTGTATCCCGAGTCCTGAGTAAAGCAGGGAGAAAATGAAGATGGTGCTGGAGGGAGGATGATGGCAAAGGCCAGCGAGCAGAGACCACACAGGAGCGAATTCAGAGACTCATTCTTCCCCTCCCCCTCCCCCTCACCCTCCCCCCTCCCCCCTCCTTCTCCTCCTCCTCCTCCTCCTCCTCCTCCTCCTCCTCCTCCTCCTCCTCCTCCTCTAGAGTCCACTGGCTAAAAGATGAAGTGGAGTGACAGGATCAGAGTAACCTCATGATTCAGAAGGACACAGATAAGACACCTAGAATTTGGAAGAGGACGTTCCCAGAAGAATTGGCAAGGCCCTGTGAAGAATTCACATTGAAGAGAATTAAACTGTTCACTACCGTGGCATACGCTCTTCCTCCCCTCCCTTTCCCTCCTCCTTCGAGAAACACACTACGTGCTTGTGGAATGAACTCAAGGCTCTCCAGCGATCACCAGAGCAAGAACAAGGTTAAGTGTGTTTCAAAAAGACGGTGTGTCCAGGTTCGTGAAGGACAGCTGTAGGCCTTGTCCTCGAAGCCAATAAACTCTCCGCTAGTTGCCATGCCTGGAACAGTAGTAATGACAATTAAAAAAATTGCTGAATGCATGCTGTGTGCCAGGCTGTGTGCCAACTGCTCTAAATGTCATGTCTTATCGTATACTCAAATACTATTATTTCCAGCTTTTTACAGGAAAAGGTTCAGAGAAGCAGGGAATTAAAGTAATTTTCCTGAAGTCACACACCTGTAAGTGGCAACACCTTCTTAGCTCCTTAGCCATGGCTGTCAGCCTCTGTGTCACACTGTCCCCTGCAGGGCAGTTGGGGTTGAGCAAGGAGCAAGTCCTGGATTGTGAATGTCCTCCAAGAAGGCTGAAGGGAAGCAGTGTTTATCTACCCCACACATTACTTAATTTAATTCTTGGTTCCCGCGGGAAGCATTATTATCCTCATGACACAGATAAGAAAAATTAGGCACAGAGAAATTAATGGTCAACCAAGTCAGTGGACAAGCTGGGACACCAACCAAGGGACTCTAACTCTGTTGTGGCTTTTACATTAGCATCCAAAAATCACACATTCCCATATAAAATACTAAGACGTCTGTCCAAATTTCAACTCATTTGAGAAAGACCTAGATGTTTTAGTTGCTTAGAAACCCAGTATAAAATGATTCTGTGACATGGCAACAGAAAAGCACCCATGTAATACCGGCTTGAACTCCAAGATGTACATGGCCCTCCTGGATCAACTGTTATCACCGTGCAAATGTGACAGTTATATCTCAACGCACACACCAGTCACTGTGGTCTCCAAATTCATAGGCAAGGGCTGCGTTGAAGGTGAGGGGGAAATATTCCCCTCACATACATGGCAGATGTGTGTGGCAACAAGGAGAAGTGACACATAGATTGCCTTCTCCAGTGAAATCTCCACCAGTAGCTTCTTGCTCCTAGTGACAGGCTCCTTAGCTGCTCCCCACTCACTGACAACAGGAGATGGACTAATGCACGGCTTGCACCTGCATCCCACCCTTCTCTCCAGGCTGTGCCAGGAGCTTTAGGTAGGCTCTCACAGGCTGTGCCCCATAGGCATACCCCAGGGTGCACTCTTCACTTGGCCCATGACTCATATGAGTGGCTTTCCTTACAATCTTGGATTCAGAAACCCTACTAGCACATGTTTTGTCTTCCACCTCGATGACCTCTGCTGCAATTAAATAGAAAAAGTCTGTTGCACTTATCCCTATGACATTTGATACTCCAAAATTAAGAACTGCCCCTAAGCATGGAATATCAAGTACTGTGTATGTTTATAAAAATGGTGAACACTCTAGAAACTCTGTCATAGGAGAAACCAGTGAAATAACCATGAAATAACCAGTGACATTTAAACCATATATAATGGGACTTAGAAACGTACTGGTATCACTAAACATTTGAAGAGCTTGTATGAAGAGATAAGTTATGAAATACTGTTTGGCTTAGTGAAAGGACAAACTTGCTGGACACAAATGACTAAATATCCTATCTCAACAATCCTGTGGGCCACCCATTTTATAGAAGGCAAGTCCAGAAATGGAATGGACAATAAATATTCACAGAAGGAAAATTTACTACCTAGAGAAGTGCTTGAGAAAAGGAATCAGAATTCTCTAGAGGAAACTCTTACAGAGTTATAGTAGTGGATTATAAGACTTTTCAAAAAATTGGGGTTTGAGGCATGGAGCTGACATGGTGCGGATCCCTCGAGAACCACGAGCACTCCTGGAAGAAGGAACTCCCACGACCTCCTTTCTGAAAAACAGAGCTGAGAAGGTGTTTGGTCCAACTCCTCCATCCATCTGCTCATTGCTCCCCTCAGACCTTATGTAACTACTCAGAAGCCTACAGGAAGTCTTTATATTGCAGTAACTGACTGCAGCCATTTCAGGAAAGAATTTGAAAAGTCAGTAGAATAAAGAACTTAATATTACTGTATATATGAATGAGTTCTGTGGCTTCCACTGTGAAAGAAGTGTCTGGTCTGGAATGTTTTTGTTCTTTGCTATTGTCTTAAGTCAACCCAGGAATAAATAAAAGAGGCTGGAGAAAAACATGAACCCCTAAGGAGTAGCAGCCCCATCACGCAGCCTGTCTAAAACTCAGCTTTCTCTGGGCTCAGACATTTGTTGCTATCTAGAACAGTCTTCTGGGGTTGATGCATCTTCTGAGTTTTCCAAGAAAGCCAAAAAGGGGGCTGTTTGGTGTGAAATGTCTAATTTTTAGAAACACTCTTCAGGGCAAACAGAATGCATCTGAGATCAGAGCATTCCCAGTAGCTTGCTGCTTATAACTACAGGTTTGGACTCTTCTAATCTGGAAAACCCGACCCTCAGAGAAGGGTGGAGAAGGTGGAACTCCTAAGCGTGCATTTCTGTCTCCCTGCAGAGGAGCAGGTATCTATCTCTTAGCAACCAAAGGTAAAGCCAAGCAGGAATTATTCTGGGAAGGGCAAAAGAAGGCTGCATTGTCCTGCTGGAACTCTTTCCTGAGACATCCTCTCTTAAGTGAAAGCTCTTGGAACGCCGCTGCATCCTGCGGCAGCAGCAGCCCTATCTGTAGGGAACACATGTCCCCCTCAAGGGAACAGGAAGGCCCTCCCAGGTCTGGAGTGAGAGCCACTCTCAAGATGGATCCCTAGGCTGTAGCAAAGTTAGAGTGAAGTGTGCACCAGGAGACACTGTGGAAGTTTCAAATCCTTGGATTTTTTTTCTCAGCCTGGGGGAAAAGTTGTATTTACTATGTAACTTCGAGTGTCTTTCCCTGAAAAAGATAGGATGCTTCAGTAGATGCTACATCTGATGTCAACCCTGTTTCTCGACGTAATAGCTGGCAGCTTGTTTATAGGGATTTTGATTTTAATACAAGTTTAATTACTCAACAAAGCACTAGGAGCACCAAATAAATATGTAGATATATAGTGACAGGCACATTTGTGTGAAGGATGTATTTCAGAAGAATAGAGAAAGAAAAGATTTTGAATTGTATCTAGACTTTAAAGCCAAAGTATGTAATCCATAGAAACAATCACCTGTTTTATAGTCACATATGCCCTCAAAATTATAGACAAGTCACAGAGAGGCAATGTTACAGTTTTCTAACAGAAGGAGAAGTATGAAAAGCAACACCAGGGATTGTACAATGTATTTTTACTTAGCTAATGCATGACACACTGAGTTATTCAAAGAACTCCATCCCTTTGGAGTGAAAGTGACACTACGATACGGTGGCCAAAGCAGGACAGATGGTGTCCAGCCTGAGCTGCCGCACACCCAGATGGGGATGAATTGAGGTCCCCAGCAATCCCCACGCCCTCCAGCTTCCTCTGTGCAGGGACTGTCAGAGAGGCAACCAGAGCTGTGAATGCCTGGGCACTAGGGTGCCATGGCTCCTGCCCAGAGCTGTTTGGGCTCAGCAGATCTCTGTCCTCCATGAGCATCTTTGGGGCAGCCCAGCCTGAGTAACTGCGCGCTCAGTACAGCTGGAGGTTGTACGTGTCTGGTTGTCAATCATGTCTGAAATTTGAGACCGCTGCACAGGCTGACAATTAGCCTGCGTGAAACTCAGGTGATGTTTTTAGTCGCCCCAGGCGAATCAGGCAAGCAACCAAAAATTACCATCAACGGGGTGGAGTTAAAAGCTATATGCGACTCCCACTGCCTATGTAGCACACTCTCTGTTGACAGGTCCGCTGCTCTGCTTTTCAGTGATGCTTTGAGCACAACCACCAGGAGGGCAGCTCATTATGGGAACAAGGAGTAGCAACCTGTATTAATAAATCCAGCTTATTTGGAGGAACTTGACAGACAGGATTTGTGGAGATGAAGCATCTGACTGCTCATAAAGACCAAAGTGCGAGGCTGCCCCGCTGTCCGGCCTGTTCGATTGATGTGGGACTCAGTTCATTTCCATTACCTCCTGGAACAGCATTAATTCCGCATTGCATGAAACATCAAAGGGCAGCAGGGTAAACTTGTCAAGGAATAGGGCTACGAATCAGTAACTGACATAGTATTTGACCAGCGTTGTTACCAGCTGGAAATAGCATCAGTTCAACCGCCAGGGAAACCATGAGGTTTTGCAGAAATACACAAGAAAATCTATAGACGTTGTAATCTATTGTATAGATTGCTAATATTCTGACAGTGTTTCTATGATAACTGATCTGAATGTCTGCAAATTTAGCGGGATGAAAGTTTAATTTCCTGCACTATGTGTTTCCTTTTAGCAGCAAATACTTCAAGTATAATCTACGGAAAAGCCAAAGATGACTAAATGGAAATGTCAGGATAGAGTTAAGGGTAGGCACTGCTAGCAGGTTTGCTTTCCAAAACAGAAGCTAAATAAAATCTTGGAGTTTCCTTTCTCTCTTTTACTATTTACTCTTCGCTATTCTTGTTAGCCAAATTATGTTCATTAGAACAACAGCAATTTGCTTCTGATGCACCCCTAAACATATACATACAGGACAATGTATTTTGTCAGTCCAATTATTTCTTGAATAGAAGTCAAAGTATATGAAATAATCTATAATTCCTTGACTGTATTGAGATCAATAACTTTAGAAATGTAGATTTATGGTATTGCCTGGTGCAGGGCTTAAACTTAATTCATTCAATAACATTCACTGAGTTTATCTAGGGCAAGGCTAGCATTTTCATATCAAAGTGTCCTCTTTCATAGATGGTTTTGCCCTATAACCCAAGAAAACTTTGCATTAGAAATAGAAATTTTCACTGAATCACTGAAAAGGTCTACAAGGTACACAGAACCTCAATCTGATGAGAAATTGTTTTATATCTTCAAAAGAAAATTTCCACCAGGAATTTTTTGGCAAACATATCCAGCTTGATTAGAAGTACTAGTTCCGACTCATCACTCCCACAAGGTGGCTGGAAAGTGAAACCTTCTAGTTCTGGTAAAGCTCAATGCATCAGTGTTCATGGCTAGGCACTCGTAGCTATCATTTCAGGGTCTCAGGGGTACCGGGACCTGATTAGTCGGCCCAAGAAAGAAAAAGGGTGCAGCGAGAAGGGAGCTGTGGCTGCAGTTGTGTGAGTAGCAGCCCTTGGAGAGAGTTCTGCCCCAGAAGGCAGCTGTATGTGGTGCTTGGGCAAACTCCCTGGCGCTGTTCTCGATGCTTGACAGGGGCTCCACAGATGGGATCTTCACTTTTTCTGCACTATAAAAGAAATGTGAAAGTTATCAGGATCAAAATAGAGCTATTGGGCTGGGGAGATAGCTTGGCGGTCTAAGCACCTGGCTAGGCAAGCACAAAGACCCAGATTTCATCCCCAGTACCACATGCCTGTGGGCCCTGGACTTGGTGACACCTGGGGAGGCTGAAACAGGAGGATCACTATGAGTCTGAGCTGCATAGTGAGACTCTATCAAATACACAACCTAAAAAAAAAAAAAAAAAAAAAAAAGGAGCTATTTATGTCAACCTTGCCAAAAATAAAGGAAGCTGGGAGGCTATGAAGAATGGCTACTTCCCAATGATTATGTGGCGGTAACTATCACAGAAGGGGGCCAGAGGCACAAACTTCCACAGAGGGCCCGCAGCCCCATACCAAAAGCGCCTCTGCCCACTCTGCCCAGTGACTGGTAAGCCCTGCGTTGGTGCCACTCTTGTTATTAGTCATTGTAGTCAAAGATTACTGTTCCGAGTGTCTGCAGCACTCATTCTCATTTTAGAAACATCGCCGTGTTTGAACTTCTTTAAATATGTCCATAGTTTACCATGACCCTTGTACTTCTACTGCAGTGCAACTGCTAAAAAAGAGTGCGATCTTTGGAGAAACTCTTTCTTTAGGCTGATGCCTCTAATACTAATTTATGCTAATACTGCATCTTGAAGAGCATGAAATACATTCACGCACATTAACTCATTTGATCTCTGTGATACCCTTTGCAGATGGGTGGGGACAATTGCAAAGTATGCTTGCAAATGCACAGTAGGTAGGAACCCATAACCTTAGGCTAGTGCTTTGCAGAACGTAAGCAGGGTCTTCCAACTCCGTGACTGTCTTCTTCCTCTTCTATCCAGAGATGCCTGTATTCAATAAGGGGTACCTAATCACTACCTATACTGTTTAAAGAATTATTTTTGCTCTCTATCTTCATACTTTCAAGGATTTATTATCATCTACAGGCTGATTCCTTTTTTGGGTCTCTATTTTCCCTGGTTCTCATTTTATAAAAGTGTTACATGTCAAAAGGCCATGTGTAAAAGTTCACAGGATTATAAGTCAGTCTGAAACACTCTCTTGGGCTGGGGAGATAGCTCAGCATTCTAAGTGCCTGCCTGGCAACCATCCCTGATACCGCGTGCCATGCAGGTCCCTGAACCCTGGGTGCACCGTGCCAGCCAAAACTGGACGTGATGGCACATGCCTGTAATCCTAGCGCTCTGGAAGCTGAGACAGGAGGATTGCTCCAAGTCCTAGCTGCAGAGCGAGACCCTATACCAAATAAATATTTAAAAAAAAAAAAAAAAAAAAGGAAAAAAGGACCCTCTTAGGCACCACACATTTTCCTCTGGGCTTTGCTTTTCCTTTAGGTGATCTGGCTCAAATACCAAACACAATTTGCATTGTACTTGTGAGGTGGGAAGAGATGGCTGTGTAGCTACAGCTGTTATTGTGCTAGTATGGTTCAGAGGTGCTGATTTTGTGCTTTGCATTTTTCCTGCGTTCTTAACTTGATGCACTATCTTGAATTTTTATTTTACTTTAATTGTTTTTCAAATCTGAAGTCTTCCTTTCACTTTGGCAATTTCAGTTAGAACACTGCGCTTGGGAAAAACTGTTCATAGAAGAGCTGAAGGTTAAATCAGCTTTATTCTGTAAACAGTGCCTGAATTACCATCTCCTCCCCGTAACAGCCCAATTAATAGGTTACAGCAAAGCTGAAAAGCCAAAAAGCAAGATAAAAAGATGGAACTAGTGCGACACCTGCTGGAAGAAAAAGAAGGCATTTCGTCAGCCGCAGCAAAAAAAAAAAAAAACCATTTCAAACAATAGCTCTCTGGAGGATTCATTCTTTCAAACCCATCTTTTGTGACAGCTACCTGCTTTGTCTCACGCCCTGCGATGGACACTGAAATGACGCGCAGTGGAAGATATAACCTTTACATTCAATAATCTTACAGGCTCCTACAGAAGAAGTGTATCGACATACCCGGATATAGACACTTAGAGTCAAGCATGCCAGGCAGGGATGGGTATGACTAAGTCAGGAAAGGGCCCTGGGGGAGGACCCCGTGTCCTGGGTCACCGAGGAGATGCTGCTGAAGGCTTGAAGGATGAGGAGCTTGTATGAGACAGCAAGGTAAGAAGTGGGGCGTGTCCAGAGGCAGGTGCCCGGGTGAGAAGAAAAAGGAAGGATGGTGTGTGCCTGAGTGGAAAGGCCCACAGGGTGCGCTTCCAAGAGAACAGGCTCTATGTGCTGTGTCCTGGGCTGCAGGAAGCCTCTAGGCAGGGTGAGTGGGACGACGACGATGTGGCTAGACTTGCTTGTCAGAGAATCACCCTGGCTGTGAAGGAAGGGAAGGAGGCGGGCTAACACAAAGGTAAACAAGAAGGTCTGGGGAAAGCACTGGAGAGGCGAGTGGCAGAATTAGGGCAGGAAACATGTAGGAAAAATCGACCTTTTTTCTCCTGAGGGTAAGAAATGGCCAGTTAATCTGGCCACTTTAATCTGCTGAGCTATTTGGCCAGCACGTGTGGGTGTGAACACTGCAGAAGATTTTGTAAAGATACTTAAAGTGCTGGGGAAGCTGAAAACAGGAGGATCACTGTGAGTCTGATCTGCTTAGTGAGTCCCTGTTCCAAATACATTTTAAAAAAGGAAAAAAAAAAGTAGGTTAAAAATACTCGAAGCTTATATGGTTGCAAACGGAGTCTTACACAAAAAGTAAATCTAGTTTTTCATTGTAGATATCTTTCCTGTCTTTGGATGTGGTTTTAGAAATGAGTTAAAACTTCACATCATATTTGCTTGATGAGTTCAAAGCATCCAAATTGGGAAATTTCAT
>NW_004524633.1:12914273-12915886 GCF_000260255.1 Octodon degus
GAAGGGTCTACAGGGTGTTCAGAGTCTCACTACTAGATCGGACTTGTAGTGATCCACCTGTTTACAGCCTCCCAGGAGCTGGGATTACAGGCATGTGCCACCATGCTCAGTCTCAATTGCCATCTCTGCGTGCTCTGGGATTGGGAGCCGGGCCGGCACAGCAGACCCAAGGATTGAACCCCCGACCCCTGTTCCTGCTTGCAGGCACTTTAATCTGCTGAGTTATTTAGCCAGCCCTTCAAATATATTGATTAAAAAACAAAACCACCCGAAACAACATTTGGCAATGCAGTTTAGAAACAAGGGCCCAAGGCTGTTGCTGTTACATGGGTCCTTGCAAAATCTGGCTTGCCAAAAATGTTTTTTCAAAGCCTTAACATATTTAAGTAAACAGCTATAATTTTAACATACGCATTAAGTAGAATGAAAAAGGGACCACGCTTTCCCTTAGATCCAAGGTAATTCTAAGGAACGCATTTTGCTGTTTGAGTATCAGACAAGGACGTGTTCTCACATTTCATTTATTCAATAAATATTTACTGAGTACAAGCTTTGGCATACGAACTACCATAAAAGATAAAAATCTCCAAAGTAGTATTAGTCCTTTGTGTTCCAGTAACAGTCATTCCCATTTATGAAAAATGTGTGTGTATTTCATATTTATGGACACAAAACATACACCTGAGTCTTCATATGAATACCTATGAACACATGTATTCATATATATGTGGAAGTGATATTTTTTCTTTATTAAACATATTTGTCCTGTAATGGCTTACTAGTAAGAACAGATTACTTAATTCAAGTCATTTTTATAGAAAGTTGCAGGTAAAGGATAAGTTTATGCCTTTAACCTTCTGTATCATACTACCTAAAAGAATATCACCTCTTGAACCACACACATTCAAATGCAGACATTCCCTGCTTAAGGACAAATTCCTTTCCAGAGAGTAGGTTGTTAAGGGAACTGGACACTAGATGAGGAACTGTATGTAGCATATGCTGTACAAGGTTCAGAACAAAGAAATGCTCCAGGCAAGCTCCCACTTGATGACGTTGGTTTGTTCGTGGAACTCCTGCAGGCAGTGCTTCGGAACCGTACTGACTGGTGTGGTGGTCCACGCCAGCAGCACCATAGTGCAGAAGGGCCACACCATATGTACTCTAAGGCTGGCTGCTGTGCGTGCTTCCATATCCCATTGTGGGTTGTCAGTTTGAACAGGTGTTAAACACGTAGGTTGTGAAACAAGGAAGATCTTTATCGTTTATAAAACCTCCAGAAGGGAGCTGGCAAGATAGCTCAGCAGACTAAGTGCCTGGGACCGGGCAAGCGCAGGGACCAGGGTTTGATACCTGGCACCACATGCCACACCAGCCCCATACCCAGGTGCTCAGTAGCTGGCCACCAAGACTAGGCATGGTGGCGCACGCTTGTACCATGCCTGTACCATCCTTGTGCTGGGGAGGCTGAGACAGGAGGATCACTATGAGTCCAAGCTGCATATTGAAATCCTGTACCAAACACATAAAAAGAAAAAACCTACAGATCAGGTTCTTGGTAAATTAACAACCAAAAATTATGAATACATGTATATAAATGATCACCTTATTTT
>NW_004524633.1:12917129-12934684 GCF_000260255.1 Octodon degus
AGATCTTTGCCGTAGTTATAACCTTCACACGTACTGAAGTTCAGGTGGAGCTCTACAGAGTTTGGACTTATCCAGCTGCGTCTGGCTTGGGTCTGCCTGCTGTGCTCAGCTCCTTCCTGCTGTGGACCTGGGCTAGGACTGGGTCTGGGGGTTCCCGGAAGTCGGCAGAAATTCCTACTGAGCGGGAGGGGTGGGGAAGGTAATGCGGAGTGGTGGGGGGCGGCCCGAGGGGGTGGGAGAGTGTCCGGCCCACGCTGAGCCTGGGCTGGGACTGGTCCCGCCCGCGCAGGGTCGCAGGAAGCTCTCCACACACTCACCGGACTTGGCTAGGACTGGGCTCTAACGGTTTGTAAATAGGATATCAAGTCCGCATCTTGTACAGCAATTAACCACTAGGAAGAATGTATGCAATGTGTTAATTATTGAAACTGTCCTACCAGTTTGGTTTGAAACTGTCTCATTGCTATTTGTTTCTCAATAAAATTATGGGGGAAGAAAAGCACACTACCATTAGTGCCCCCTCAAACTACACCCACGCCGCAATCCCAACCCCATTTCATACACCCTGACCCCAGCCTTCCTGCTACTTCCGGAAGCAGTCCTGGAAGTCCTCTGACCTTACAGGCTGCTGTCGTGGCACAATCCATTGACGTCCTGAATGTATTAAAAACATTCACCATGAGTAGTTCATTTTGTCTTAGGGAAGGGCCAGATGCATACCAGCCCCAGACGGAGGGGTTGAGGATGCTGTGATGTCACTCACTCCGGCCTTTCCGTGGATAATACTCACTGTAGTTTTTATAATATTGGGAAAGACACTCACGAGAAAGGAGTACCACAGCTGCCCCAGAAAGCGGCACGAGGGCCAGCCTGAGAGCTCAGCGGACTAAAGCGCCTGCTTCGGCAGAGTGCAGCGGCCGGGATTTGATCTTTGGTGTCCCGTGCCGGCTCCGCCCAGTGGGTGGGCTGAAACTGTGATTGAGACTGGGCGTGGTGGCGCGCCCCTGTAATCCCAGCGCTTGGGAGGCTGAAAGCAGGAGGATCACTACGAGTCCGATCTACATAGTGAGACCCTGAGCACCCTGTAGACCCTGTCCTAAATGCATAAAAAACCAAGCAAGCAAGCCAACTGGCAAGAGCAAGGAGATAACGTGTTGGAAATGAGGTGAGTTTTCATAGGGGGATTAATGGCAAAGTGCCACTCACTCTAATGATTTTTAAAATTAAAACCTTTATTGTGTATTTTGATTACAACTTGCATATTCACACTACAGTCCTAAGATTCAGTTAACATAGTGTTCCACAAATACAATCATAGCGTTCTTTTTTAAAAGTACGTATTTATGTTATTATATTAAAAAGGGACAAAAGGTAATAAAAATTCAAACATAGCATTCAATTAATTTGAAGACAACATAATGCACTATAACAACCATTGTTGAATTCCTATTACTTTTAGTGAAATTCTGAATCATTTCTAAATTTTTTTACTATTTTTATTCTCTTTAAAAATAATTCTTAAAAAGATTTTTGAGAAAAGCTATCACCTGGGTCTACACATCATGTAATAACAAGCAAGCTGACTTATTTTTACTTACAAATATATTTGGTCAAAAATAAAATTATGTTTATTCTGAAGTCTATTTTTAAATCATCCGCTTAATACCTACCTACACAGTTCAGATGCAAAGTTAAATGCCATCAGGTGGCATTTATTTTTGGAGTCTGACATCAATCTAAATGAATTTCGAGAACTGAGAAAAGGAAACCGTGTGAATGATAACTTGCATAAGAACCCACGTTGGCTACATCATCTTGATTTCTTCATCAGTGTGCTGACTACATCCTGGTGGACAAAATAATGAGCTTCCATGCGGGATATAGAATGAGTGGCACTGCCAAACGTGCGAGGCGTTTTGGTCACATATCAAGTCTGCAAAGGGGTAATTGTCCGAAACTGGCATCCCTACAAGCTTTGACAGGCTGTTCACGCAGCCAACTGGATTAAAATATGGATAACACTAATTTATCTTTTGATGTTAAAAAATACAACTGCTCTAAATGCAATGAAGTCTTTTGATGTAGGTAACTATCTCTGGGAAGATGGCTTAACACTTAGCTTTGATTTTTATAGCCATACAAATTTCCCCATTAGTTTTACAGAAATGTTTACTCAGTTTTGAATAAGAACACACAGATACATTGGCTTGAGCATTTGATATGGTGTACTGCAAAAATACACAATCTTTTGAATGAGTGAGTAGGAATTCTTGCTGCCACTTGGCCACTGCTGCCGGAAAGCAGAGTGTTCAAGACACTGGGTCCTTGTCCAATGCTGCTCCGATTTCCAGTAATAGATACTGGGGTGGCAGAGAGTGCGTATGGTGGCTGATGGATTGCTAATCCCTGAATGGCAGCTAAAAGATGCCCCTAACTCCCCACTTTCTGGATAAGAATAGATTGCAACTGCCTCTGGGAATGTACTTCAAAGTTTCTTCTAAGAGCCACTCTTCCCTCTCTCCTTTGCAGTGGTTTTCAAACACCTACCCAGTTTAATGTTCTTGAAATAAACCATTATTTTATCTCAAATGCTAATGATTATACTTCCTACCAAACTCAGAATAAAATTCTAGCTATTTCCCTTATTGAAGAAGGCTCCTTGCTACCTTCCTGACATCTTCTACTATCTTCTCTTCCTTTTCCAACCACCCAGGCATGATAGTTCTTTGCTCTTCCTGAACACAGTGAGCTTGCTTCCTCCTCATGGCCTGGGCACTGTCTCTTGCACCCACCTACAAAACTTTGGGTCTCTCCACATGACATTTTCTCAAGATGTCCTATTCAACCATCACCCATGTTGGGGAGGAAGGAGGTGCCCAAAACATACTACATAAAAGAGCAAGTGCTATAACACTCTCTTGGCTTTCTTCCTCTTCTGTATCTTTCTGTGTAGTTGTTAACACCATCACTTAACATAACAGGTACATACCTGTTTGTGTGCTTATAATAAATCTCTCCACTGGCATGAAAATTCTTTGGAACAGAAGCTATAAGCACATGTTTATAACCTACCTGCAAAACAATGCCTGGTTCAGAGCAGTTATTTAAGAACTATTTGTTAGATGAGTAATATTTATTTGAAGTATTTATGAAAAGTTTCAGTTAGATTAGAAAACTAGAGGCTGTCCCAAGTTACCAACCACTTACTATGTCCACAGGTACTATTCTCTTCCTTTCAGGAAAAAAATATCCACCGGCCCATCCTGAATAAACAGAGGAATGGGAACCAGGTGAGTCAATAGATAATCATAATCTATTCATTCAATCAACTTTTATCTATTAACATTTAGTAAAATAAAGCAAATATTTTCAAATGTTTTCTATGTGTGAATCATTGTGAAAGTCACAATAAGGTTTAATATTTTTATTAAAAATGTAATAGATATGTTATTACATATCAAGAAACCAGATCCTCTCCAAAGTTAAACTGTTAGAGCTCCACAGTGTTACCTCAATTAAGAAAGATGAAGATGATACCCTAGTTCTCACTCTGTGTTCTTATGTTATTTAAAGGAAAATGAGCAAAAAATCACCTATTCATTAATTAAGGTCATAAAAGTTTTCCCAGGAGAAGTAACACTTACAGTAAAACTTCAAAAGGAATATGGTGGAATGAGCTGAAGGATGGTAGGCAAGACCTGCTGGCCTCAGCTAGAGGCCTGTGTGTGGTACTGATATGGTATTGCTATAAAAATGAAACACAGGACCTTTGTACCTCTGCCTTTTATTAAGCAGGTTAAAATTTGGCTTTCTCTATTCATTACTAAAATACAGCAAAAAAAAAAAAATATGTGTGTGCAGGCACACACACACACACACATATTATAAATGATGAAAGAATTAGTCAACATGTGTTATGACTCAACTGGCAAAGGAAATGTGCAGCATGAAGGATTTATGTGTAAACACAAGACTGAGGAAGATCTAGCATTCTGCATTTTAACAAAAGAGATATGATTGCCTATAAACAACATTTTCCATTTATAGTATATAATTAAATAACTTATGTGGCAATTAAATTACATGCCAATTAAATAGAATTGCAAGCTTTAATGTAGCAAGTTAAAACAAGTGGAAGTTATTATTGAAGCACATCAATTTTTTTCCTATGGAGTTAAATTGACATTTTAAAAATTAATACTGACCTATGTTATACACTTAATATTTAGAATGTAACTTTGACTTAGGCTGCTAAAAGTTTTGAAGATAAAAATTGAGTAAGGACTGGGCTGGCCAAATAGCTCAGAGGATTAAAGCGCCTGCAAGCAGATGCAGGGGCTGGGTGTTTGTCCATGTCCCCCCTGCCTCCTCCCCCCCCCCCGCCTTCTGGGTGGGCCCCGCCCCCAGGGCACACTGAGATGGCAATGGAGACTGGGCATGGTGGTGCGCTCCTGTAATCCCAGCTCTTGGGAGGCTGTAAACAGGCGGATCACTATGAGTCTCATCTCTTAGTGGACCCTGAACACCCTGTAGATCCTTCCCTAAAATTAAAAAAAAAATTGAATAAGGAGAAGAAAAAGAGATTCTTGTTTCACTCAAACAAAATAATAAATATAAATAAATGTTTTAATGAATTGGTTTCCCTTTTATTTAATTCCACTTTTTTTCTCCTAGCCATCGAAAATGAAGTTTTCTTGGAAGCAAAATGGCAGATAGCCAAAGATGAGATTTGATAACATATAAAGCCAAATTTTTCATACTTGAGCCAATATCAAATACCAAGTTTCAAGTCTATTGTTAACATAAACCTGTATACAAAGCTCTGTATGTTCTGTGATGCAATTTAAATTTCAGTTTAAGTACACACATTTGCATATATAGTCATACATACTGAAGAGGAAACTTTGCAAATAGGAAAATCTAAAGCATCACCATAATCTTTCTCTCCTAACACATTTGAGTGTGTGGTGTCTACTAGTAACATTCTAGATTTTATCATAACATAAAGTCTCCCGTTTTAACACAAAGTTGCTTGAAGAAGCAGTGGGAGTGCACTTCAGACACAGAGGAAGAACACGTGTGGTATGTGTGAGGCCCAAGGCTCAATCTCCAGACCAGGCACATGTACAAAAGTTAAACTGAAAGATGAAAGTGCCCCCATCTCCTCATAAGCAAATGCTGGTCATATCAACTTTCACACCTCTGTTTTCCTCCTTATTGGGTAGTCTAGAGCAGTTTGCTTTCACTTTTGGTTAGATTGACATCTAATCAACAGCTTCTCCTGCTCCTCCCACATTCTACTTAACTTCCAAGAGTAAAATACCTTGCTCATCTTCTAAATATTGCAATAAAGAACCAATACAAAAAAATAATGAAGTGAGGAGTTGATTCTTTGAAAGAATAAATAAAATTGATAAACCCTTAGCCAACCTTGTCAAAAAAAGAAAGAGAACATTCAAATTTATGTAATAAAGAATGAAAAGGGTGAAATCAACACAGACCCTATAGAAATTAGGAAGATTATCAATACCTACCTCCAAAATCTTTACTCTCACAGGATGGAAAACACAGAAGAAATAGACAGATTCCTAGAAATATATGAACTACTAAACCTGAATCTAGAAAACATAAAAATTCTTAATATCTTAATATCAGTGAGTGAAATTAAAAATGTAATTTAAAAAAACCTACAAACAAAGAATAGCCAATCACAACTGGATTCTACAAAAAATTTAGAACAGATTTAATGTCAATTCTTCTCAAACTCTTCAATGAGATTGAAAGGGAAGGAATTCTTCCAAACTCATTCCTGGAGGCAAGTATTAATCTGCTACTAAAACCAAAGAAAGACTCAATCAAAAGAGAGGACTTCAGGCTAACCTTCTGAACATAGATGCAAAAATCCTCAACAAAGTACTAGCAAACCAAAATTCAGCAAACTGTCAAGAATGTTAAGACCAAGCAGGATTCATCCTACAAGTGTAGAAATGGTTCAATATAATAAATGCAAATGAGTAAATGAAACACACCACAATAATAGAGACAAAGTTAATATTTACATGGTCATCTCAATAAAAGAAGAAAAAGTTTTTGACACAGTCCAACACTCATGGATAATAAAACCTCTACAGAAAATTGAAATAAATGGTCATTACCTCAACCTTACAGAAGCCTTCTAGGACAACCCAACAGCCAACATCATATTAAGTGGGCAAAAATTGAAAGCCTGCACTTTAAAATCAGGAACAAGACAAGGATACCCACTGTCACCACTCCTATTCAATATAATTCTGGAAACATTATCCAGAGTAATTAGACAAGAGAGAAATAAGGATTGGAAAGGAAAAGAGAAATTATCATTATCTGCAGATGGTATGACACTGTATATAGAAGATCCCAAAAACTCCACCAAGAGACTCATAGATTTAATAACTGAATTTGGCAGCATAGTAGGATATAAAGTCAACACTCAAACATCAATATTTCTCTACATAAACAACAAACAAATACACAGAGGGAAACCCACCTTTCATAGCCAAAAGAAAGAAAGAAAGAAAGAAAGACAGACAGACTTAGGAATCAATTTCACAAAGAAAGTAAAAGATTTATACAGTAAAAATTACAGTACTCTGAGAAAGAGACCAGAGGATTTGAGAAAATGGAAAGATATTCCTTACTCATGGATAGGAAGGAGCAACATTGTGAAAATGACCACACTTCCAAAATTGATACACAGATTCAATGTAATCACGATTAAAGTACCATTAGTGTACCTAACAGATCTAGATAAAACATTCCTAAAATTCATTTGGAGGCAGAAGAGACTGAGAATAGCAAAAGTAAGGAACAACAAAGGAAAGGCAGGAGGCATCACCATCCCTGACTTGAAATTATACCACAAAGCTACTATGATAAAATCGGTGTGATACTGGCAAAAAAAAAAAAAAAAAAAAAAAACCCTGAGGATCAGTGAAACATATTAAAAGATGAAGACATAACTGCAAACTGCAAACACAGCCTGCCATCTTATCTTTGACAAAGGGAGCAAACATGTTCACTGGAAGAAAAATGACCTGTTTTAATAAATGGTGCTGGAAAAATTGGCTTTCCACATGATAAAGAATAAAAATAGAACCATGCCTATCACCATGCACAAAATTACAGTCAAAATAAATCAAAGATCTACAAATTAAAAAAAAATCTACAGAGGCCGGGGAGATGGCTCAGTAGGATAAGCGCTTGACTGGCAAATGCAAGGATCTGAGTTCAATCCCCGGTTCTGCAAAAAAAAAAAAAAAAAAAAAAAAAAAAAAAAAAAAATCTACAAATTAAAACTGAAACAAATCTTCTGGAGGAAAAAGTAGGTAGAGATCTTTAAGACATAGGGGTAGATAAAGATGAATAAAAACCAAACCATATAGGAAATACTTCAAAGAATCAACAACTGGGATCTTATCTTTTTGAAATTTCTGTGCCTCTAAAGAAATTACTAACCATAAAAAGAAAATCCTGAATTGGGAAAAAAAAAATCACAGCTAACTATCCCGGAGACAAAGGACTTTTACCTGAAACATATAAAGAATTTTTTAAAAATTAGGCCCCACATTTCAAAGACCAAATCAAAAAATGAGCGTCTGAGATAAATATACATTTCTCAGATGAAGATGCTAAGCTGTGAAAGGCTCAAGTCAATAACTTTTGACACTGCCAGTCTTGCAGATAACCCACTACTATCATAGACTACTGGAATATATTGGATTACTCTGCTGAATTTATGCACCTACAATATATGAATGGCAATGGAATACATATGTCTGACAAAAGTAAACAAGTATTTTCCATTTTGTAGTGGAAAATAATATATATATATATATATATATATATATATATATATATATATGCATATACAAAATAGCATAAATATACAGCTTTCCTTTGGTTCAATGAGAAGGTTTTGAACTAATAGTGTTTAGACAAGATCATGTCTGCATCTTGTACTAGGAACAACTACTACAAAGACAATAATATGCAATGTATTGATTATTGTAACTGTACTAACCTGTTTGAAACTATATTATTGCTACTTCTTTCTCAATAAAATTATTAAAATATAAAAAGAGAAAATAAAAATGTCAAATAAATATATGAAAAAATGTTCAACATCATTGGCCATTTCAGAAAAGCAAATCAAAACAATGCTGATTCCATCTCACCCCAGAAAGAATGGCTACCATCAAGAAGTCAACCAATTACAAATGGTGAAGGGGCTGTGGAGGAAAGGCAGCCCTTCTCCACCATTATTGGGAGTGTAGACTGGTACAATCACTATGGAAATCAGTGTGGAGATTTCTCAAAAAGCTAGGATTGGAGGTCCCATTCAAGCCAGCTATTCACCTCCTGGGTATTTTTCCACATAAGCAGAGAACATCATACAGCAGCCATATATGTGCACCCATGTTTACAGCAACACTATTTGTCATGGCTAAATCTTGGAAACATCTCCCATCACCTGAGGAATGGATAAAAAAAGATGAGGTATTTTTACACAATTCAGTATTACTCAGCTATAGAAAACATAAAGTTGAGGCTTTTATAGGTAAATGGATACAACTAGAGACCATACTCCTAAGTGAAATAAATCAGACACACATGTGCAAATATGGTACAGTGTTGCTAGTATGTGAACCCGAAAGAGTAAATAAAATCTGAAAGGTACAATAGATGCTGTGAAAGACAAAGAGTCTGTTCAAAAGGAAGGGAAAATTTGGATGGGAAAAAGGACGGGAGAGGGAGGGACGGAGGGAGGAAAAGACACATTTATGTATGTATGTATGTATGTATGTATGCATGCATGCAAGATGGCTTCAATAATTGTACTGCTGACTTCCACTGGTCTCCAGAGGGAAGCAATGCATGCTTAAATTATTTTCTTGTCCTTTTTAATCCCATATAGCTTTCAAACCAATTTTGCATGTTTATATTTGGTAATCTGAACTAATGTGAAGACGTCACACAGCAATCAATGCCAAATTCCTATTGTTTTGTTTGTTGAAGTCTAATTATTTTTACTATTTTGTATTCTCTTTATATAGTTTTAAATAATTGCAGCAGATATCTGCAGCTCATCTAAAGCTAATCAATTGATCAATTCTCTGACAAGGGCTTGAGGGCAGAAGTGAAGTGGAAGGAAGCTGAAAGTTGAAAGCAGACTCCAGGTTTCCTCCAGGATGAGGTTTCAGTGAGTGGCTTTTGTCGAAAGATGGTGAGTCAAGGTCACAGGGGGTATTCTAGTCACCAACCTGAGCTTGGACAGATGTGAGAGCTGGGTAAGCCATTGGCCTGAGTGGTAATAAGGGATCAAATAAAGAGAGGTGACAAGTCCTGAGTCCCCAGAGAAGTAGCCTCCCCTTCTACCACGTGAGGCCACAGTGATAAGGTGCCATTTATGAGCTAGAAACCACATCCTCACTAGACAGAGAGTCTGCTGTCACCTTGACTATAAAACTCCCAGCCTCCAGAATAAATAAGAAACAAAATTCTCTTTATAAACTGACTAAAGTACTCTGTTTTAGTACAGGCGTGGTGGTACAGTCCAGGCCTGTAATCCCAGCGTTAGGGAGGCAGAAATCAGGAGGAACACTATGAGTCTGAGCTGTGTAGTAAGACCCTGCAAAAACAAAATGAAAGAAAACCTTGAAGTATTTTGTTTTAGTAGCCAATATGATCCAAGGCAAGGAGTTCAAGTGCTTCTACACCGGAAGCAGCTTTCCTTGCGCTCGCTTGTATCACCTTAGAAACATACACAACCGCTGGGGAGATGGCTCAGTAGAATAAGAGCTTCCCTGGGAAGCACAGGGGCCTGAGTTCAATCCCCAGTTCCACTGAGAGAGAGAGAGAGAGAGAGAGAGAGAGAGAGAGAGAGAGAGAGAGAGAGAGAGAGAGAGAGAGACAGAGACAGAGAGAGAGAGAGAGAGAGAGAGAGAGAGAGAGAGAGAGAGAGAGAGAGAGAGAGAGAGGAGAGAGAGAGAGAGAGAGAGAGAGAGAGAGAGAGAGAGAGAGATGCACAACCTAAATCTTTCCAGTCCTCACTGTCTCCTTAAAGTTCTTCCAAGGGAGCCTGTCTAGACTAAGGAAACTTTCTGTGGTCTTGCAGCTGCTAAATCTTGCAAGAACCTCAGCCCTGCTGCTGTTTGCACTGTCCATTCTAGTCTGGGCCAAGAGGCTGGGAGGGGAAGGAAGAACTGAGAATGGCTTCCAGATGTAGCTAGGAACATGCCAGCTGTCTTCACCTTTTGAGATAGAAAATATGGGAAGAGGAACAGGGACAGACTTTTTTTTGACATACTGACAAGTTTGTAGAATGTCTAACAAGTGGTCAGTTTAATAGATGGATCTTATGATGGAGGGCAGGCTCGAAGTAAAGGTTTAAGGGCCATCAACACACAGGTACTATTGAGCCCTGGGTGAGTCATCAAAGAATAAATCACAAATCAAAGGACACCAGCACTTAAGAGACACACAGAAGAGAAAGTGTTTGCAAAAGAAGCCAAAAGGTGTTCAGGTAGGGGAACCAGGAGAACCATGTTCTACAAGTCAGGTTGGGAAGAAATTGAAATGTTTATGTTTTTAAGGACAGAATGAACATACAGGACTTGGGGTAACCTATAAAGTGGAGTTCATGTGAGCCCAGAGCAATGGGATTTGGAAAAATCATACATAGTGAAGAGGAGTGTCACTTCCAAAGAAACAAGAGAATAGGGCAAAAGGATGCAAATAAATTTGTAAGTGTAAAAGTGGTTATTATTTTCCTCACTGGAAACAAACAAAAAGATGTAAACAAATTACCTAACACTGGATAGAGTAAAAAAAGAGAAAATAGTGTTTTTGCATTTTATTAACCAGCAGACTGACAATAAAAAGGCAAAGAATTCCAGCAACTTAAGAGTTCTCATTTATGTGGAAATGTGCTTTGATAGGCATAAAAGGCAGCATTATCTTAGAGGCACTTAGAAGCTATAGTAATATGCCTATAAACACGACTAAGTGAAACCAGCTAACAAACTCAAAACCTACTCCAGGATGAAAGGAATTGCAAGACATGTAAAAACTCAAATTACATAGATGCACTGTGAAACAGAATTACAGTGTTAATTCTTAAGCAAAATAATATTTCACCAGATAATTCAAGGATTCAATTTTCTTAAAATGCATTGGTCACACCTACTAAAAGTGTTCTGATTAGAAATGATGCTTACAATTGGATTTCAGACATGAGGTTACAATCAAAATAAACACCAAAACAAATTGATAAGCCCAAGTTCATCTTGGGTTTAATGTCAAGCAGGAGTTCAGTGACAGTTCATTGTTAGCAATGTAAACACAGGTTTCACCCTAAGACCAGACGGTTTGCTTCATCAGAAGAATACTTTATCTTTCTAAAATAAAATGTAGTATTTTCAAAGGATTTATTATTTCAAAACAAAAATACAAATAACGATCTGCTTACTGTAAATTGAATATAAATACACTACAAATTTTGCACAGCATGTGCTGAAAAATACATTACCAGCACCAGTAAAAATCAGTTTTGAAATTACAGACATCCAATTTAAAAAGCCTCAAGGAGAGATAAATACAAATATCCTGAGATATAGTCATTTATGTTTATGGTTGATATTTAGTTTTTACTTTCCTAATACTATTTAAGAATGTGTTTCTCTTTAATAGAAGTTGCCTTTTAATTAGCAGAAATGTTTTTATTAAAATATTTCAAATGTTTGAAAAATAAGTGTGGTGGAAAATTATTTATAATCCCCACATCATCAAGACAATGTTTTGATAAATATGTGTCAGGTTTCCCTTGGCAATGCATAAAGCAAATACCATTATATAGAAGTAGAAATATGCCACACACATTCGTGTGTGCTTCTTAAATCTAATATTCTAAATACTATGCCTTGAATGTCTTCTCCAAGTCAGGAACTATGGATCAACTTTATCATTATAATAGTTACATGGTGTTGGGTTATATGGATGTGTTAGCATTTTAATGATTCAGTAGATTAAAATTTAGGTTGTTTGCAATGTTTTACAAGGATAAGCAATGGTACAATGAAAATAATTTTGATGTGCACTCAGACATGCCTATCTATTCACAGTAATTTGCTGTAGTGAAATGAATGGGTTAAAGGAAATACATATATTTCAATATAAATACATCACCTGTCTTCTAGGATAGAAACAATTTCATGTGCCTCTCAATAGTACACGTGCCTATCCCTCCCACTAATGAGGTTGAAACCCTTTCTTTACCTTTATATGAATTATCACTCATGTCCACTTTTCTTGTGGGATATTCTTCATTTGCTAATTAGTTCAAAGATTTTTATGGTGCATAGTCTTTGTCTATTGTTGGAGACCTTTTCCTACTTTGCTAACTTTGTTCTTTCAGTTTGGGCTTTTGAGTAATTTGTATAAGAAACCCTTCACCTTTCAAGATTATAGACCATATTCTACCGTGTCTATGTTTTATATAATTTAATTTAAAATTTGGAACTGCCTAAAAAATTTTATATTAAGTGATATATTTTGTACTAAAAGGGCAACCAGTTTGCTTATTTAATAATCTTTTATCCTACTGAAATGCCATTCTTATGACTCACAAAATAAGAAGCATCTTAGGGCTTATCTTCTTCCAGTGATCCATTCTCTCTTGGGGCAATATGACTACCATGACTCCAGTAACTAACTTCTGAGAAAAACCTATTCACTGGGCATGGCTCCAATTCATCTTTTCTGAATTTTTCTGACAATTTGCCTTTCTTCTCCCTGAAAATCCTTTAGAAATATTATGTCAAGGTTCTAAAAATCTCTATTGAGATTTTTAAAATAAATTTCTTTGAACTTTTAGAGAATGAACAGACTCTTTACACGACTGAGACAGAATGTCTTCTGAGGATTCCTTTATGTTCCCTGGGAGAGTGCTCTAGTGTTTTTTCTAAAAGCCCTGTATGTTTCTCATCATTTTGGTTGCTCATATTTCACTAAGTTTTAAAGTAGTAATAAGTGTTTCAATTATGAATTTTTGATGGATCATTATTAATTTAACTTCTATACATGATCAGCACCCTTCTAAATTCATTACTTTCATCCTCTTGCCTTTTCTGGGCTTTTAATAACACAGATGCAAATAGCGATTCTTCTGTTGTTCTTTTCCAAATCAAATTATGTGAAATTTTAAAATCTTAAAGGATATGGTGTCTTACCAGTAATATGACAAATCGTTATAATCAGTGAGAAGCAGCTCCTTTGTTTAGCTTGCAAAAAGTTGCCAATATTACTTCCTTTATTTTTCTAGGATATTTTTCAAGTATACCTAGAAGCCCAAGGGCGCCTTTTCATTGGTTTGTTCTATCATACTTCTCCATCGTGTTCCCTGTGCATTTTTGCAGTTACTTAGGTGATGCACCTAGCCACGGAAGATTTTTGTAGTCTCACTTGCACATGCTTTGGGAAAATACGCCTGAGGTTCTCTTTTGTTCCATACTTGCTCCATTTTCATTCTTCTCCTCTCTCCCAATTCACCCTTTCTTCATGACTAATAAAAATTAGAGTTGAAAATATCTTTGTTCAAGATGTCACACTAAGTGCTACACAGCCATTATCTTATTTTCATTTCATTCCATACCTACCACCCATGTTAACTAGAAACTTTAAGCTCCAAATTATTAAATAATTATTTTAGGACCCCATGGCTGGCCAGTAGCAGAGCTAAGCTTTAAAGCCAGGTCTTTTGCCTCTCTGCCCCATGCCCTTAACAACTATATCAGAGATCTTTACAATGACCCTAGTCATCTCATCCATCTGTAAGGGAGCTCAGCTCCTGTCACACCTGTAGGGAGGTGATACAAATTCTTGAAATCAGGACTAGAGCGTGAGCACCTTCTGCTCCAGTCCTTGGATGATCTGGCTTTGCTCCACTCAGACAATGTTCTGCATAGTGTCGAATTCTCTCCAGCATTTCCTACAACCTGAGGACCTCTGCGCTGCATCCATATGCAATGCTTTCTCTGTGGGTCCTGCACACCGATGTTAAGAGTTTCGCTGCTAGGACAAGCATTTGGGATAGTCAGCTCACAAAAAGAAAAGGTTCATTTGGGTTGACAGCTGTGCAAGTTTCAGTCCATAATCAGTAGGGCCAGGGCCTGCTGCTCTGGGGCTTGTGGCGAGGAGGTACATCATAGAACCCCCTTCATCTCACTGTGGGAACATGATAGAAGAAAGGGGTGTCCAAATATACCCTTGGAGAGCACAACCTCAGTGACCTAAGAGCTCTCACTAAGCCCCGCCTGTCTTAGGCTCCACCACCTCTAGGGAAAGACTAACATCTGGGCTGTGGGGAATGTTCTGTACCTAAAAAGAGAAGTACCCAAGGTGTACAGTTCTCTCAATCCTTGTTCATCTGTAGCTTCGTTGCAAATTGAAAGCTACAATTTCTAAAAAAGAATATGAACACAAAATGGAAGGAAACCATGACCTGGGCATTATTTTACTGTGAGCTGGCATTAGACTGATTCTTAAATATACAGTGACTGCCCCCACATGGATGTCAACTCCAAAGAGCTCAGATGATTTCTGAGCAATAAGGGAATGTAGTTTTCCACGCAGCCCAGCTCCTGGGCCCCGACAGAGACAGTGACTAAGTAGAGACTTTTGCCTCTTTACCCTGCAGCTAATTTGGTTCAGTGAGTCCAGTGATTGATTGTGGAAGCAGAAATTCCTAATGGATGCTGGCGCAAGGTCTCATTTTTCCTTTAGTGTATTTTTGCAGTCTTCATGGATATTTTTACATGAAGTTGAGAATAAATAAGTCAGAGACTGCTAGCTTGGGGGCATGTTCACTCCACATCTAACAGACAGCTGTATCACACCACGGTTTGCAGGTCGGTGTTAGACTGACTCTTAAATGTGCAGACTATCCCCATATGTGACATATAGTAAGCAAAGCCAGCCCAGTCTTCTGACATGTATTTCCTAGTCCCTTTCCTTGAATGTGTGAAGTTCTCATAATGAGCCCTTTAGAACAGGTTATTTGTTCTATGACAATTTTAAAATGACACGTTGTAAAAGCACTGGACTAAAAAACTGTGACTATCAGAAAGAGATACTGAGGATGAGCCGAGGTGTTTTCTTGCCTCGAAAAGAGGCTGAGGAAGCTGAGCCAGCCAGGTCGAAGCGACCGCAGAGGTTCTGCTGCTCTTGGGAAGTTATGTTGCATAGAAAAAAGGCTTTGTGAATTGTGGAGCCTCCTGGCATGCATATAATTTCTGCTTTAATAATACTGAGTTAAGGACATTATAAAATACAATCTGATTTTTCCCTTTCCAGCAGCACCCAAAACACTTTTACCTCTGTGGTCAAAGCTATTACAGAATACAGAGCTTAGAAATGTATTTGGCATATTAAATGTGTCATTGGTGATTCCGAACTACACTAAGTATTCTATTTCCTGTGTTCATGTCACCCCTCAGGATGGCTGGCTAAATGTGTCAACATAAAATCATCCTGCTTTATTTATGTGTTTACACAACATTAGGTTCAAAGTAAAGGAAATTTCTCTCAATGGTACACACAGGCCTCACCCAATTAGTTGAAAGCTTCAAGAGCTAAAATGGAGGTTTCCCAAAGATAGAATTCTGCCCCGAGACTATAACATGGAAATCCTAACCATCCTTGATTGGCCAGCACAACTGGATGCATGAATTCCTTAAAATAAATCCTCCAATATATGTGTATTTCTCTGAAGAGTCCTGTCTAATACATTCCATTATCTTCAAAAGTTTTTTTTGAGTTTTGACCTTACTCAACAGTAATCTAAAGATGGGGACCATTTCTTGTGTAAGCAGGCATTCCCATATTCTAGCACCTTCTGAGATTCCAAGTACCCAATAAATAGTTGTCAAGAAATATAATAATCTCTTTTTCAAAGGCCGCCAAGTCCGGAGATGGGGGTGACAGAGGCAGGGATGATGAATGGAACAGAACCTGGGAATTCCAGGCAAAATGAAGCTGGCAGGAGGAAGCTTAACTCCTAGGGAAGCCAAGGTATGCTGAGCTAGGAAAGCCAAGGACTGGAAAGTGCAAGTGCAGGAATTTATGGTTTTACATCCAAAGCCTATTTAAAACCAAAAACAGTTGATGGTAAACAGTAGTCCTTCCACCACTGGAGGGTTAGTTACGACATCAGTGTATTTCTTGCCTCAACTTTGACAGTCCCTCTGACTGACCTTTATGAGGGAATCCTTCTCTTCCAGCAAGCTTGACAAAAACAACTGAAAGTCAGTTGAATGTGAAACTCCCATAGTGCAATTCATCTTTTGGAGGTGGGGCGTGTGTGATCAATTCGGTCTCAAATACACTATAAGTCTAGCCACAGAACTCAAAGCAAATAGGAATAGAAACAGGAACCACAAAATACTCCACTCTAGAGGGGGAATAATGCCTTTTTATAATACTGCTTTACATCAAGGACAGGCATCAGTAATTACACAGTAGCCCTAAGCCCCAGTCAGTGGGATGAGGCTAGAGCTAGGATAAGGATATTCATGGAAAAAATAAGCCCAGTGCTACATAATTGTAAGTGTGGCAGTTCGTTCATACTGTTTGAGTGGTTTTGTCTTCAAAATTAATTGAGCTGCATCAATGAATATGAAGTATTGAGATAGTATGCTTAGCTTATCATATGGGTGAGGTCAACGTGCAAACATTAAACTGACTTTTAAAGAATTATTATTCCTTTATCTCTGTGCATGTAAAAGAATCCTCCACCTCAAGGAGCATATACACATAGTGTTATTCTATAGATTAACTGGCTCTTTGATACCTTTCTCCAAAATGTTATTTTACAGGACACTTTCATCTGTAAAAGGAACAGTGACTGAATATAGAAAATGCTAATAGCAAAAGCCACATCAGCCATAGCACAGAGCTGGAACCCAGTGATACCTTGCAATTAACAAAATTCAGCAGTACTTTCTGTTATCTGTTCACTATCAAGGTAGGACTCTATGTTCAAAATAGAACATTCTAAGGCCGGCCAGATAGCTCAGCGGACTGAAGTGCCTGGTTCCACAGAGCACAATGGCTGGGGTTTGATTCCCAGTGTGCTGGGCTGGCCCCACCCCTGGAGTGCACTGAGACCACGATTGAGACTGGGCATGGTGGCGCTCGCCTGTAATCCCAGTGCTTGGGAGGCTCAAAACAGGAGGTTAACTACTAGTCCAAGCTACATAATGAGACCCTGTAAACTCTGTAGACCTTGTCCTAAATAAAAAAAAAAAGGGGGGGAAGAAAGAAAAAGAAAAAAAAAATAGAACATTCTACACTCTACAGAACAAGACAGTTGAAAACATCAACCTCAGAATGTAGCAAGAAACAGGAAGACAGGGGCTGGAGAGATGGCTCGGTGGTCTAAAGCACCTACTTAGAACAAGCTTAGCAAAGCATCAGGGACCGCGGTTCAATCCCCCAGCACCACATGCCAGCCAGCCCCGCCC
>NW_004524633.1:12935834-12957352 GCF_000260255.1 Octodon degus
CAACCAATCTCCATTCCTGCTTGAAGAACTGATGCAAACTGCTTAAATTCCTCCTAAGGGAAAGAGAAAGAAAAAAATGAAAAGATCTGTTGTAGTGAACCATCTGACTTCACTTTTATAAGCACTGAAAAAACCTTCAGAATTAACACATGTACCACAAAGAGCCTCTTACAAATTTGTGGCTTTTATCAACTTGCCCAGAACTGTATAAAGCATAGTTCTCCAAAGGACAATTATAAGTCCCATTTGTCTGTAAGAGTATTAGTTTACACACACACACACACACACACACACACACACACACACAATCAACCAACAAAACAAAAAAAAAAAACTGTCTTGATTAACACGATCCCTTTGGGTAATAAATCATACTGTTTCCTCATTATCTGGTGACTAGTTATAGATGAGTCTTCCTTCCTTTTTTGCTTAAACTCCTTGTCATGCCTCCAGATCCAGGTCACTGTCTATGGAACTTTCTTTGACTGTTGCAGAGAGTCACACTGTAGCTTTTGTTCTACAACTTGTGGCTTATTCCTGTAAGGTAGCACAAGGCCTACCTTACAGAAATAAGCTAATCTATAACTATAACTAATCTCTAGTCAGATTAAGTAAGCTTCACACCTGCTTTAACTTTTACTCTACTGATATTTAAGTTACCAGCATCAAAATCCCTTCCTTTATGACCTTGGTTGATGAAAACAGCGCAACTCCAATTATAGAAGTCTCCTTTGCCATGGTATCCCGCGGGTTTATTTCAATTGAGCCTCTGCAACCAACGACCTATTATGCAAATGACACATCTGCAGTTAGATATTACTGCAAAATAGTGTTAAATTGTCATAAAACTTTAAAGTGGTAAAGAAAACAACTTACTATTACTCGTCCTCCATATGACAGAAGTTTCAAATCATTATTAAGGTTTACATTAGACAACATCTCAATAATCACATCAATTCCTTTTTCACCAACAGATTTCTATATAATAAAAAGAATACAGAGGAAGATAACAAGTGAAAAACACTATAAAATAGCTATTAGAGTGTCGTATTTTACAGAAACTTCTTCAAATGACATATGAAATGTTACCTATTTAAGATAATGCAAATGTTTAAATGATATAGTTATACAAAGATGATCAATATAAAATACTTTTTCCTTAGCTAAAAAACTATCTCCAAAATGAACCTTTACAGAGAAGTAAACAAATAAAAATTCCAAGATCTTCAGGGAACTCTCATTTTTATTATAAAAAAAAGAAAAATAGCACCGGCTGCTTGATACTGCAGTGTGTGTGTGTGTGTGTGTGTGTGTGTGTGTGTGTATGTGTGTGTATCCACACTCATGCATGTGAGTTTTCAGCTATTTTCTAAATGATTTACAATCTGTTTGTCATACACACTAGTTTTCTTTTTCTTGGTTCCCAACATCTATAGCTGTAACTTAAGAAAAGCTAATACACATTTACATTATATTTATTTTAACAAAAATGGATACCTGTGCCAGGCATTATGCCAGATGGCAAAGAATAAGCACAACATGCTCAAAAACATAGGAAGGAGGCAAGATAGAAAACACTAAAATAACAGCTAACATGCAGTGGCCTTGTGCTACATTATAGAAATAAGCCACAAGTTGTAGAACAAAAGCTACAGTGTGACTCTCTGCAACAGTCAAAGAAAGTTCCATAGATAATGACCTGGATCTGGAGGCATGACAAGGAGTTTAAGCAAAAAAGGAAGGAAGAGGAACAAGGGGAAGCCAGATAAGAGGCAGAGTCTCAATGCAAGAAGCTAGCCAGGCATGGTGGTGCATGCCTGTAATCCCAGCACGGGGGTGGCTGAGGCAGGAGGAACACTGTGAGTTAGAGACCAGCATGGGTTACAAAGTGAGCTCAAGTCCAGTCCGAACTGCATAGTGAGACCCTGTCTCCAAAACACAAAAAAGAAAGAAAGAAAGAAAGAAAGAAAGAAAGAAAGAAAGAAAGAAAGAAAGAATAAAATTCAAAGAATATACGAAGAACCTGAGAAGGAGGAATAGAAGAAAAAAAGGAGGCATGTGCAAGTCAGTTTTCTGCTCATACAAGAAAATACCTGAGGTGATCGTTTTACAGAAAGAAAGAAAGAAAGAAAGAAAGAAAGAAAGAAAGAAAGAAAGAAAGAAAGAAAGAAAGTAAGTTTAATCTGACTCAGTCTTGGGGGATTCAGCCTACACTCTCTGCGCTGTTGAGTTCTAGCAAGACAGTGGGAGGTGAGCGGCGGGGCGAGCTGCTCACCTCACAGTGGTCCAGCAGCAAGGACAGATGTTTTAGTTACTTTACTTGTGGCTATGACACAGTATCTGACACCCACACCTTAAGGAAGGGGAGGTTTATTTTGGCTCATGGTCTATAGAGGGTTCAATCCATAGTCAGCTGGCTGCAAGGCAGGGGGGAGGGGCGTGCAGCAGAGGAGGCTTCTACGTGGCACAGTGGCAGGGAGCAGAGAGCTCCAAGAAGAGAGAAGGAGCCGGATCCCTCAGGCCACGCCCACAGCGAGCCCCTCCCCCAACCAGGCTTCCCCTCCAACATCACACTTAGCTATAAACTCAGCAGTGACTGTATCCACTGCTGAGCATCACCCACCCCATGATCCAGTCACCTGCCAAACCCCACCGATGAGGAGGCTTTGGAGGGACAGCTAGACATAAACATAACAAAAGAGAAAGAGGAAGGCCCCAGGTCCCTAAGTGCCCTCGCAGGGGGTGCTTCCTTGTGACCAGAGGACTTCCAGCTAGGTCTCATGGCTTAAAGGCTCCGCGTCCTCCCAGTAGTGCCAGGGTCTGGTGGTCAGACTACTAACACAGGGGCTCTGGAGGTACTCATCCAAACCACTGTGAGAGACACGATGTCAAAGGGCACAGATTATGAAACACTCTAAACACATGCTAAGGACTCTGGAAAATATTTTTAGAGTAGGTTTCATTAATCCCTGTGCCAGGCACTATGTTAGGCAATGCAAGAGCAACAGAGAAGCAGAGTGAAAACTCCCTTTAGTAATAAGAGATTCTACTTTAGTAACTTTGGAGGAATTTTGTTTGTTTTTTAAAGGACAGGCAAAAATATGCAAGGGGTTGCCAGCCCAGATCTGAGTAATAGCCAAGCCTAGAGAAACAGACCTAACTAAGTCATGATCCAGAATGGTGTCCATATCAAAGATATATCAGAGATAGAACGAGATGAACCTCATAGCTGAGAAGGATAGGGGTTAAAGGGTATAAAAATAAGAGGAGGGTTTCTGTCTTGGGTGACCAGTGGTAACCTCTAGCAGGCTGACAGTGTGGGGAAGTGGAACGCAGGCCAGACACAGGTCTGGAAATCCAGTGTATGGGTAATAAGTGATGCCGTGTGAATAACGAGACTGGCCGGGATGGAAGTCCAGCACGTGGAAGAAGAGAGCAAGGGAAAACACCCTTGAGACACTAATACATAAGTAACATGCAAAGCCAGTGGATTGAAAGTGAATTGTCAGAGAGGAAGGAAGACAATCAGCCTCAAGGTGATATCAGCAGGGTCACACGCTCCAGAAAAATCAAACAGGACAAGCAGCCTGGTGACCAAGTGCGTCAGTGACCCTGGCAGCAGTTTAAGCACCTGGAACATAGGTGAAATTGCAATGGGAGATAAGGGAGAAAAGCAGTAGGTTCTCATTACTGTCTCTAGAAGTTTGGTGGGAAAGGAGAGCAAAGGGGTGAGCCGCCAGGATAAGGGACTGGTGTATAGAGAAGAGGAAAAAACAAGTGGAATCAGAGAAAGATACAGATTGGCCTTACAATTAGATTACTGCTAAGTAGTAAAAAAATTCATACACCAACAGACATTTTTTACTGTTACATATTTTCTTGCAGAACAGTAATGGCACTATATGCTGGGTCCTACGATCCCTGGACGTACATAATCATCTTTGCTGAGTTTTCTGGCAACAGGGTTTATTGCTAATCAACTTCCAGCCACATTGTTCATTGGTTCGTAATGACTGAATAGGCATCGCACCCACCACTTGGGAAATTCGAAGGCCTCCTAGGGGTTGGAAGACTAGCAGAGGAATCAGTTTAGCAAACGGGTGCTAGGAGGAGCTTCAGCATCTGCCTTTGGACTCTTATGCAACAATGAAACGCTGCCACTTGGAATGAGATAAGATTTATTCCTCCCAAGAATACAGGAAACAAATAAAAATTTATGCCTGCCTAGACAGATCCAGTTTGTATTCTGTGGATACCTCACCTTCCATGGCAATGTCACATCTGTAAATACAGAGCTGTGGCTTTACTTAAAATGTGATTTGCATTAAAGAACATCAATTTGTATAGCTACAAGACTTCAGAAAGGTGATATTTAATAGATACAATGCACATATCATAGTGAAGGTTGGAATATGAACATGTCTGCTTTTAAAATTAATTAACACTTTCAAACACACAGGCACAGAAACACATACAGGCATAAATGAGGAAGCAAACAACTTTATGAGACTAGTTAGTGAAAAAGCTTATAAAAACTCGCATGTCTCCAGTGACCAATCTGCGACTCTTATAACACTGCAGAAAATCTTACCTGGATTTTATTAATATAATCAGCTTCTTTGTGATCAAACACTTCATGGGCTCCATTTTGCAAAACAATCTTTCGTCCCTCCTCACTACCAGCTGTGCCCAAAACCTGTAAGCCGTAAGCTCTAGCAATTTGGCATGTTGCTAATCCAACCTGAAAAATAAAATATAACCCAGTTACATACTCTCTGCATTCCTGCAAAAGTTATTAAATATTCCTGTACAATAAGCTTACTCTTTTTAATCTGTCCTGGAAGAACTTACAGCATACACAAAGAAATAATAATTTGGCATTATAATTTTCTCAGTATGTTAAATATCTTGTGCACATTGCTTTACTTCATCCTCATGATCATTCTATGAAGAAGATATTTTTCATCTATACATCTATATTCCACAGATGAGGAAGCTCAAACTTCAAAATAACAAGTACCTCATGGGAGTCAGATACGGAGAAGGAACAGAGCTGCGCCAAACTAGACTGCAGAACTGAAGCTGCTAACCACGGCTCCGCAGTGCACTGGTATGGGCGCAGGAACGGGCGTTAAATGGTTTAACAAGCCTTTATGTTGCAGCACCAGGGCCTGGGTCACAGCTGTGCTAACCTCACCCACCGATGAGTTCCTAGCTGAATGGCCCTTGGAAGCGAGATGCAAAAAGCAGGTCGACCGGGACAGGGGCGCCTCTGCAGGTGTATTCTGCTCCCTGCCTCTTCCTCTCTCTGGATCTTCCCCTGTTCTTGGCTGCCATGAGGGGAGCAGCTTTCTACTAACAACCCCCTCCACCAAGAGCAACAGAACCAGCTGACCTGAGAGAAGCCTCTAAAGGTGTGAGCCCCAGTATACCTTCCTCCTTCGAGCCGTTATGCTAGCTCTTGCGTAACCCTGATGAAAAGCTAAGACAACGCTGAACAATTACTCAGCGCTTACTATGTGTGAGCCATAGTATTTAAGAAAATAAACTTATTTTCTTTTTTTTAATTTTTTTTTTTTAGTACCGGGCATCAAACTCAGGACCTTACACTTGCCAGGCAGGCACTTATGCCTCTGAGCTGCATCCCAGGCCCAGAAACTTACCTTCTAAGGAGTGGGGAGCTCATAAACAGAGGCATGAACAAATGCATAAAATGAACTCAGAAAATAATGAGAGCTTAAAAAAAATTAACCTGGCTATTGTGTCAGAGTTAGGGGTCTTGAGATCAACAGGGCGGCCACTCTGCAGAAACAGAAACCAGGCAGGGAGGAAGTGAGCGCCAAGCCATGGGAAAAGCAGGGCAGCTACAGAGGGCCGGTGTGGACAGAAGACAAGGCCAGGGCAAAGCGGTGACATGCAAATGCGCTCAGGGGTGGAGAGGACAGAAGGACGGTTGACATGGGTCAGAGACAGCGCATGAGAGAGATGCAAGGGTAGGCGAGGGACACAGGACCAGGGAGGGGAGGGTGAATGTTCCTGGCTATGCTAACAGCTGGCAGGATCAGTCAGGGCGCAGCCAGGAGGAAGCGTATGAGCAGCCTACGCTACAGGAAAGGTCACACAATCCTAGCGGAGGCACAGGGAAGATAAGGAGGGCTGGGACGGAAGATCAGCGATGGCTAACACAGGCGTCCAGATGAATGCAGCTGGCAGGTGGCCCTGGACAAACGCAGACACAGGGCAGAGGTAAGAGACTTCCTCACAGAGGAAATGTAGAAGGGAAGATAAGGCAAGGATGCTCCCCGGGGCTTCGTCTAACCTTACGGGTTACAGTAACTGAGCAGCCGGGTTGTCGAAGCATCAAGAACTTATTCAGAATATGCTGAGCCGCACGCACTTAAGGAAGTGCTGATATTCCACAATCAGATAAATCATAACAGTGGTACCTCAGTTCACAAACTTTTATTTACCCATTTATTTATTTATTTCCTGTATTTAGGGCAGAGTCTACAGGGTCTACAGGGTCTCACTCCATAGTTCAGACTCATAAGTGATCTTCCCGGGTTCAGCCTCCGAAGTGCTGGGGTTGCAGGTGCACGCCGCCACACCTAGTCTCAATCAAGTGCTCAGTGCACCCTGGGGGAGGGGTCGGCACAGCACTCCGGGGAGTGAACCCCCACCGCTGGGCTCTGCCTAAGCAGGTGCTTCAGCCTGCTGAGCTATCTGGCTGGCCCTAAACATTTGCGGCGGGAGTGGGGGTCTGGCTCAGGCTGTCTTAAGGGCAGGTCTGGTAAGGCATGTGGAGCTGGGGATCGACTGCAGTCCCCACGCCTGACTGGGTTTGCCCGAGCAGGCATTTAAGTAATGGAGCTAACCCGCAGGCCCCCTAAATTTTATTTTATTTATTTGTTTTTTCTGGTTAGTAGTTTTTTAATTTTTTTTATTTGTTTTTTAATAATTTTATTGAGGAACAAATAGCAATGAGTTAGTTTCAAAACTGATCAGTAGGACAGTTTCAATAAATCCACAGCACATTGTTGTCTCAGTGGTTATTCATTGTACAAGATGTAAACATGACATCCCGTCCACAAACACTATTAGAACAAATCTTCTTATTGAGTTGAGAGAATGTAGCTGTATATCTATTCTAACTTTTTTGAATATACAGATACAAAATGGTCATTCACTTGTAGTCCCTTTTCCTAGTTAGTTTTGTCAGAGAAGGGTATTCCATTGTTATTTAAATATTGTAGGTGCAAGAATTCAGCAAAATATTCCAGTATAGTCCAGTAGTACATAATAGTAGTGGGTCATCCACAGGACTGGCAATGTCAGAAGTTGTTGACCTGAGTGAGCCCTTTGTAGCCCAGCATACCAACATGGCTTTACCCATTTATATCTCATTTTTATATCTTTCTGCTGGATGGTTAAGACCAGGATAAAGCAAGACCTATATAACAAGAAATGTAACTTTTGTATCTGATAAGGTCAGTTAAGTCCCCTCAGGATTTATCCTGAAACCCTGCAGATCCTTTGTCAGTGTCAGCCATGTGGCTGAGTCATGGCCATTGCTTGACCAATTTGTTCTCTGTGAAAGCCTGAGAGAATGTTTTCTCTCTATGTGACTCTCCTTAGGCACACTCTATATCTTCGATCACATTCCTCTGTGGCCCCATAATCTCCTTGATCAGAAAATTTGGGACACAACTGAGTTACATGATATTACAGTATAGGTTCTCAGCTAACATCTTGGCCCTAGCCTTTCAAGGTCAGTGAAGACTCGGGACATAAGAGGCCCCCTAAATTTTAAACAGAAAAAAAAAAGGATACAAAATTTCAAACCAAGACAGAAGGAGAGTAACAACGTTTAGTACACTTCTTATTGTTATCTTCAAAATAGTAGCTCTTGGTTCACAAACTTAATTTTTTGCACAATTCTGGAAAGGAATTTGTGTTTGGGTGGGAAAGATGGCCATGGTTGCATTTGTTACCAGATGCAGAGTTTGCAAACAAAAACAAAACTTTGGCAAATGGTTCTGTGTGGGAGCCAAACTGTTTGCAGACCAAAGTGTTTGTGAATTGAGGTACCACTACATGACTCAAAAGAGTTCAGAGTGGAAGCCATGCAGTTGGTGCCCCTCATTTTGTGAATGGGATTTAAAACCACAGGATACAGTGAAATCATCAGAGCACCAGATAGGTGTGCTCAGTATAAAAAGAGAAGTAAAAGTAAAGTTTAGGAATAAGAGCAATTATTTAAACAGTAATGCTGGAAAATATGTTGGGCTATACGGCAAATGCATGGCACAGTTAGGCCTCACACTGTCAGATGACTTTCTGAGCTTGGCACTGGTGGCATCCCTTGTCTGATATTTTCAGGGAACTCTCTCTTGTGAGGACTCTCCTGAACTCGGAAGGAAGCTTTCACAGCATTCCCAGATTCTCCCCACTAGAATCTTCTTCCTCAGGGTGACATCAACTAACCACCCAGAGAGGAAGGAGGGGAAGATGTGAAATCACCCTCCTATCACTGATCCAGAGGAAGGACTGAGTTGGGCAAGATAGAAAATAATTGAAAGGAAAAATGATGAAAGGAATCTGCTAAAGGTATAAGCAGTCACAAACTCCCAAAGTTGAACTGCACCTCACAGACTACGGCATCTAGGATTGAAGAGCCTGCACGCAGCCAGGTTACAGCAAGGATCTGTTCAATCTCACAAATACATGGAACTCTGTAAGCATGAAGAGAGATATCCAATTACATGAGATTTGGGACACCTGTAGGGTCAGCACAGTTGACTTGTACTCTGATTTTCAATTACAAAAGTAGACCTCTAATAAAACCACATTTTTAAACTAAAGATTTAATGTAAATATACATCTTTATCCTCCGTTTTTAAGGGTTCCCCAATAGCTTTCTTAAGGATACTGTGTATTCTTGTCCACGATTGTAGTAGCAATGCTCTCTCTCCAAAGATTATACGCCATTATTGTCAACTGTTTTTCTTGGCTTATTTTGCTGACACTAAAGTAGCCACTCCCTACCACTACATCAGGACAATAGCTGTCCTCATAAATCCCACACTGTTTTAAACACACGACATAATCCCAAAGGTATCTGAATTCAATGAGGACAGAAAGTACAAACAGAAACAAGGCAAAGCCTAGCACCATCTCCCTGGATAGGACAGGAAGGATCAGAAGCGCTTCACACACCAGGATGCCTGCCCACCCCCCACCAGCCAAGGATAACAAACACAGCCGGCCCGAGGAAAACAGTGTGGATTTTTATCTTTAAAAAAAAAAAAAACAGTGAAGCACCTGAGCTTTTTACAAGAGGGTAAAAGGAATAAAAAAAGATTTTCTTTAAACTCTTCACTCTCTTTCCTACCGAATTTTTCCACTTCTTATGGAGCATGGGGTCAAATCTCAGAAAGTCAGAGCAATTTAAATAAATGCATGTACTTAACAGACCTTTCAGTTATTTAGGGTCAAATTTAATTTAACCCAAATATGCTCTCCTTCATAAAGCTAAACAAAAGAAATAAAAATAAAAATATAGCTAAACAATAGGAGTTTTTGATAGGGTTCATCTGTCATATTTTCTCAAGCCTCATAAAGACAATCTTGGTGTTTCTTAGTAAATAATCTGTGAAATCCTTTAGAATTAATCTATTTGGGATATACCTACATAGGAGACCTTATGATTTATTTGTCTAAAGTTGTAGAAAGGCAAAAATAGACTGAATTCTCTGTCCTCTTTGAACAGTAAATTCACACTTTCAGGAGATCCACTCTCATTATTGAGAGCACAGTCCACCGTGTAATAGGTTATTTCCTTCCATGGACTCCTCAGAACCCACATGCCCCCAAAGGGTTACCTCGCTTGCTTAAGATGAGCTGTCTTGCCCTAAGCCCTTTATTTTTAAACAATGTGAAATCTTGTCTCCAAAATTTCTAAAGCCTCTCCATGCAGCATAGAGGTCATGCGGATTTCTTGTTAAACTCCAGCCTCAGAGCTCTAACTTTTCCACTAAGCTCCTCAGAGGCAGATTGGCAGCCGGTTTCTTGAATTGGTTGCTGACAGGCCTGCACTGGGCGATTTCCGTGAGGGGCTTCTTTTTATGAGTCCTCCCCGCAGCATTAGCATTTTAAGCCGTGGGCTGTGGTGTTAAGGACACAGCTGTACACTGTGCACTCCACGAATGTCATCAAAGCACAGCAGGCAAGCGGTGAAGGCAGAGAGAAGAGGCGCAGGACGCGCGGTATGGCTCTGCCATGCTGTCCTGGGCAACACAGGTAAAGCTTTAATGAGCCTTATTTCCTTATCTGAAGGAATATGGAATTAATATTAACCTTTAGAACTATTTAAAATTCTAAAATAAATATTCTTGCAATATATGCCACTTGAAGGGACAAACAAGGCCAGTTTATCTCAGTCCACACCCAATACAGATGTGAAGCCTGATCCATACATCTTTGATGGGTGCTATGCTGAATTTATTAACCAAGACATGCTAAACAGGCTGGCAAAGAATCACCTCCAGAAGACTGAATTTTAAAAAGGAGTACTGCAGAAAGAGAAAAAAAGCAGTCGTGACTGTAAGTTTAGTTAGGTAAGTATTAGAAACGGCTTGATTGTGATGTGCAACTTATGAATCCAAGCTCATTGAGATTTCAACTCAAAAAAAAGAAAAGGAATACTTACTCCTCCGCTGGCTCCATGAACCAGAATTTTCTCTCCAGCTTTCACACGGGCACTTCATGCAAAAGAAAAGAAAATGTACACAGGTTCCATCACCTTATCTTTGGAAGTTAATTAAGTTCAGTATTTTGTGTCATCTTCAAGAACTCTGCTAAATTCCAGCTAACACTTACCCAGAAAGCAAATGCACTCTCAAAGCTCAAGATGTTCTCTAGGCTCTGGGGGATCAAACAAGAGCCGCAGAGGAAGAGCACCTCCCACTCATTCTTTCATTCTGCAGCGGGTCTCCCAGCAGGGGTCACATGGCTGGCCCTGAGCTGGGTACAGGCATCAGGTCCCTCCAACAGGGGTGCTGCAGTGCTTGCAGGTACATTCTGTGGAGCTGCCAGGCTTGGATGACCTGGACTTCCTCATCCCCATCCGTTCCCACTGAAGACCACTGGGGTAGACTCAAGCCCAGTCTATTCTGAGTCCAGAGCCATGCCCCAGCATGCTTTGCAGAAGGATGATTTGCAACCAGAGCTAAGAAAGTCTTGCTTCCCCATGGCTTTCAGCATCTGGCTGCTCCTGTCTTAATGCTTTCATTCCAGAAAGCAGGGCTAAGTCGGCAAAGGATACACAAAAGCTGCCATTGAGGTTCCCATGGTACTCCCTAAAGTGACCTGATCCTCTAGGCAAAGGTCAGTGTTTTCACTTCCAGGTCCCATGAAACATTTCTATTATTCAGAGAAAGCAAACAACAGGCACCCAGACAGTGAGAGGATGCTCTGCAGTACTGGCGCAGCAATGCTACACGATAGGACACAAATACTATGCAATGAAGCTTTGGAAAACTCTCACCCACAACTCCTCAAACACTAAGAACATATTCTTCTAAATCTCTAAATCTCCCAAATCTAGGGTAAGTAGGAGACACCAGGCAAAGCCCTTCTATACCCCACTTCTACTACGATCATTGTGACCCCACATAGCCACTGTCAGTCGCTACAATCATTAGTTTTATGTATCGAGTTGACAGGGTCACATGCCTCCTATCTGTTCACTCATCCCTCTGAAAGCGTCTCTGAGGCCTTTGGGGATGAGATTCACATTTACATTGGTGCACTCTGAGTGCGGCAGATTTCTTCCTGCAGGCTAGGTGGGCTGCACCCAATCAGTTGAAAATCTGCACAGAGGAAACACTGGCCTTCTCCAACAAAGAGGGACTCCTGCCAGCGGGCTGGCTGTGAACTTACACTGCAACTCTTTCCAAATCTCTGGCCTACTCAGAGAACTCTAGATTTGCAAAACCTCTGCACTTCATGAGCCACCACTGCCAAGCCTGGCCATTGCTGCTTCTGCAGAGACCTCCTTGCTGTACTTAACCCTTGGCTTCCCTCCTCAGCAGCCTCATCAACAACTGCTGCTAACACTGCCAACAGGTGCTAGCCTGAGCTCTTTTCCTTTCCGCCACACCCCAGGAGTAGCTGCTGTCATTATCCATGATTTTCAAATTAGTAAACAACAACTGAGATTGATGAGTAATCTGACCAAGCTTACTACCCAGAGAAGACAGTATGTTAGTCCAGGTTTTCTATTTGCAGAGTCATGTGCTAACTGAATGCTAACTATCATGGCCTTGAGAGCCACTCCCTCTGGTCCCTGAGGACTCTCTTCCCTCCCTGTGACCACATTCATTAACACCAACATTCACTGGGGTCCTCCTCTCACTCTCTAATCTCACTCTCTAAGGGGCATCCGTCACTTCTCATCTTGTCTCCCTCTCATGCTGACAGTCACAAGCCCATGTTTCCAGCTGTCAGATCCCACACATTTATTCCACAGGCTACTGCGCTTCTCCATCGACATGTTCAAAACCAAGCAGAGTTTAGCTTCAACATTTTCTCTTCCTTCTATTGCAATTATATATTATTTGTTGGGGAGCAAAGTTTCACACTTTTGCATACTTCCCTAAAGGATAGAGTGAGCTTGGGATTTTGGGCATCACTCATCTGAGATTTCCCATTATCACTTTAGGGATGGGCCCTCCTCGTCTACCTACTAAGACTAAAACTAAGACCACTAGATTAAAAAGCAAACCCGGGCAAGACCCTTCTCAGCAAAATATCACCTCCACCTGCTGAGTCACCTCAAGTCATCCACCTGTGAGTCTTCCAACCATCTGAGCACTCAGCTAATCTCTCCTCTCACTGTATCTACCCAATAAACAGTGGCCAGTTAAGTGTCTTTTGTCTCTGCCTGTTCTGAGGCACTGACCTCCCAGACCTCCTTCATGCATTACTAGAACTAGATTCGTCTGTTTATTACACCTTTTAGCCATACAGCTCAAATAGGCAGTTGGGGATCCTGGCCAGGTCCCTGATAATTACCCAAGACAGAAAACTCCCTGTGGCCTTAAATTCTCCTTCTCCCTTGGAATATTCTTCACTTGGAAATTATCAGCAAATAGTCTTGCTTTTATTCATGCTAAACCGTTGATCTTTCCTCTTCACCTCTTTTCATATAATCTTTGCTCTGGCCCATAAATGTCTTGTCCAGAGGAGCCTCCTACAAGACTCTGCTATCTCTTTCTCCACCCCTATCTTCAAATCCTCTCCACACAAAGTGGATAAGTGATCCCAGTGAAACACAAGTATAACAAAAACACTCTCCTGAATCACACATTTCATGACCCCCACAGTCCATTACAGACCACTGCGCGGTCCCTCTAGATCTCTACCATCTTAAACCTGTTTATTTTAGGGTAAAAGCTAACGTTTTCTGAGAGATTGTGCTCTAACCTTATTTTTCACCATTCTTTGCTTTGAAATGTTTTATTCAACAAAACCAAATTGCTGCAGCTCTCCTCAGACACCATGCTGTTCTCTACACAAGCCATGCTATTATCTTTGTTAGAAATATCCTCGTAGCTCCCAGCTACTCCTCTTCCGGATCTCATCAAAACATAGATTTGTAAGTCACAGTGGGTCTGGGGTAGGGCCCAGAGTGTATTTTGCAACTGCTACCCAGATGGTTCTAGCAGATAACAGGATTTTACGAACCACAGCTTTAAAATGATCCATCTTATCCTTCTCCAGGAAACTGCCCCTCACCCCATAGGCACCTCCCTGGTGATCCTGTAAATCCCTTCGCCTGCCTCCCTTGCACATTTTCCACACCTACATGAATGTCAGTGCTCTCAGCTCGTGTCTTTCTCACTGGACTGTGAGTGTCTTTAAGATGCTGCTTGCTCTGCTATGCATGCCCAGCAATTGCCACAATCCCCCACAGTGTCAGTTCCCATTCCACCAATGCTTAATGGTAAATAACTAGTAACCAAAAGTAACAGAGGGATGCCCGGATGGACAGCAGGTGGAAAGCAATTGATGAGGCTGCTCCTCTGGCCCGACTACAACATTCACAGGGCACCTTTACCTATGGAACAGAGCACGGCAGGCGGTGAAGTACGGGATACCGATGGCGGCGCCCTGCTTGAAGTCCAGCTGGTCGGGCAGTGCATACACCGTGTGGTCTTCAGCAAGAGCGTACTCTGCGTAGCCCCCTGAGATAGTGTTGTTAGTGAAGACTCGGTCACCTTTCTAGGGAAGAGATCACAGTTTAATACATGCACCAGAAACTGTTGCCACCATCCATAAATATTCCCACGGTATTTGTTGCATCTGAGAACCTCATAAACATAATTTCAGAATACCAAACACTGTAAATGTTTTACTGATGGAAACCACTAACAGGAAATGGGAATGTTACAAGAAGAGGCTGTCAAATCACACAATGACAACAGCGGTGATGAATTGCCTTCCCTGGGATCCTAGGAAGCCAGGCAGTGCATTTTGAGTCCTAAGAGTGTCACCATCCTATCCAATCCTCACATACTGAGCAGGGGACTATGGCGACCTGCACCTTAAGCCCCACCACCCAGACCAGGAAACAGAAGCACAAGAAAGCTCTGCCATTCCCTCCTATCGAGCACTTAGCAAAGGGCAGTCAACACGAATAGTTACTTGTGTGCAGGACACCAGAGAGCCAAGCTTCTTCCACATAACAAATGCTTTTCATGGACGTCCTCACCCCCATAAGAAGATTCTTATCTTCCCCTATAGAAGATTCCTGTCTCCAGAATCTACCTACATTCTTATTTCCAGAATCACAGTAAACTTTCAGTGAACATCTGCTGGGCCCTCACCAGCGAAAAGGGCACCCACAGCTTTATAGCTCCACTATAATTTTTACATCAGGGGAAATCAGACTGTGGGCAGGGCTCACCTTCTCTAACTCTTCTTTCTTGGAAAAACATAAAGTAATTATTCCTTGGAGTGAGCAAACATCAGACAGCTCTGTATATTTTAATTAGTCATATTATAAAGAAATCTGACTAGTAACAGCCTCACATCAAAGGATATGAAATAAAAATTCAAAAGGCATCCAAGAGAAAGGCATGAACGCTCATTACAGTCTCCTGCAAATGGTCAAGGATGACTAGAATAAGATTAGTCTTATTTCTGCAGCTTACATAGACCTAAAATTGACTTCAGTGTGCTACAGTACAGCACTAAAGTGTTCCTCATAAGTCTCATGTGTTTGGAGGGTAACTGGGTCATGAGGCGACTGCACTTATAAGTGGATTTAACTGGTGATTAGTTCAATAGCTAAATATATGACCCAGAAAGGAATATTCCTGTCCCCACCTCTTTCACCCTCTCCCTCTCAGGCAGGATAGAGGCAGTGAGTACACAAAGGGAAGGGAAAAAGCAGTTCTACTTAGGAAGGCCTAGTGAGGGAAACTGAGCCACAGCTCAAATCCAAGAGGTGGCCATTGCAGTGACACAAGAGAAGAACGGATCCATGGTAAGAAAAGATGAGCTGTCTCAGGAATGCTTAGTGAGAGGCTCCTAACTGTGGCCATGGGGCCCGGGGCTGTCTAGCACAGCTTCCTGTGGTGAAGGAAATGTTCTACATCTGCGCTGCCTAGTAGGGTACAGGAAGACATGTGGGGGCTATTAAACACGTGAAATGCAGCCAGTGTGATGGAGGAGCCAGATTTTTCAGTGTGAGCTTAAATGAGCTTGACGTGAATGTTCTAGTTACCTCAGGAGCCCATGGCTAGCGTTTTGGACAGCACTGTTCCAGAGGTAAGTTGCAAACCCTAAGCTAAAGGGAGGACATGTGGCACTAGAAATAAAGCGAGCACACGAAATCATCACGACAAGGGTTACCAGAACAAACACAAAACGCAACTGCAATGGGACAGAGAGCTTGGGTAGCACCCACAATTGTGAAGCAGCTGAAATCCAAGAGGCCTGAAGAAAGAAGACCAGCGAGGAGGCGGAGAGCAGGATAGGAGAAAATGATGTTGTGGAAGCTAAAGAAAGTTTTGTTTTGTTTTGTTTTTAAGAAAAATTTAAGTAGTTGAGAGGGTCGAATGTCACAGAGAAGTCGAGAATGATAATAACATAAAAGGGCCCATTAGCTCCACCATACAGAGGCCATTAGTGACAGGAGCAAGGATCTTCTCAGAGCAGCATGGGGGCAAAAGCCAGATTGCAATGGCTGAGAAGCGCAAAAGCTCTCGGGATTGGCTGCCTCCCGCACAGGGCAGGTCCTTCTGCTCACTCTCGGCCCAGTCCTGGTCAACGCATTGCGAAAGTGGTGCGGGTCAGGACATGGTGAAGGCAGGTGCTACAATATGAGCATCCCATGAGCACACCATCAGTGCTTCACACTCTGGTGGCCTGCAAACAGCAAAAGCCCCGATCACAACACTTTTTTTCTTTTAAGCGGATTTAGTACAGGGTCTACAAGGTCTCACTGTGTAATCGGACTCATTGTGATTCTTCTGTTTTCAGCCTCCAAGTGTTGGGATTGCAGGCACGCGCCACCACACCCAGTCTCAATTGCCATCTCAGCGTGCCTGAGGATGGAGTCAGCCTGGCATACCAGGGATCGAACCCCAGTCCCTGCATCTGCCTAAGAAGGCGCTTTAATCTGCTGAGCTCTCTGGCTGGCCCTCATAACACTTTCACTGACCTTGGTCTGATTTGAAGCTCTGAACTGTATAGTGACCTTGCACATTTTCATGCTTTATTCTTCAAAAGAATTAATTTTCCTTTTATGTCATGTAACTAAATTTATAATTTTTTTTTTTAAAAATAGGTTGGCTTGACAACTACTAAACATTAGGAAATCATATGCAGAATTTTCTTTATTTAGAAACTGTATTAACTCAAAAGGATCACAGTTTATTTTGTGGAAATATAAAGATACAGGAATTATCCAGCATTTATTCCCACCAATGCAAACAAACAAGGGCTCCAGATAAAAACTCATTTCTTTTTTGACTAGAGGAGTCCCCCAAGTGGCAGAAACTATGTAATAGGGCCTTTGAAAGCCTCAAATACAGATACATTTTAAAGCTGTGTTAAAGTATTTTAAGACAAAAAAGAAATAATGAAAACTGTAATACCTTGAAAGCAGACACATTATTCCCAATGGATTCTATAACCCCCGCCACATCAGTGCCAGGGGTATAGGGTAAAAGCGGTTTTCTAATATAAGTACCAGTGCGAATGTATGTCTCCACGGGGTTGATACCACATGCATGGACTTTGATTAGAACCTGCAATGACAACATATTTTACTTCACAAAGAGCATTTAGGTACTAACTCATGATTATAGGATCTATAACAGTGAAGGAAACAAGACAAGTCCCTGATTCCAAAAATCTCACACTCTTAACTTTTCAGGCTAACTTGTAAATGAAAAGAAGGCGATATGGAAAACATCACGATATTAAGAAAGTCAGGGCAACAGTAGAGGAAATACGCAAAGGAGGTGCAGCAGAGACCTCCACATGTTCATCAAACATACTGGCTTCTCTTCCTAGGTACCTAGGACAGACATAATTTTCTGGTCTCCTCTATAATCACAAATAACCAAGGGGCTGGGCTACACCAGCAGAAGGTGAGCCAAGGTGAGGGTACTCCCGGTGGACTGCCCCACAGAAACCTTCCTAAGCCATGCACACGTTCACCCTTTCTGAGAAACCTGAAGTCACGCACTGAAGTTGGCAGAGTCGTAGGTGACAGAAGCCTGGGTCCCTAATTCACCAGGGCAGGTGAGCAAGGCATCACCAGTTTAGAACTTGGGAAATAACTTTCTACTTTTGAGCCATTAAGATTTTGCAATTATATCTATTAGAGCAGCTCATTTCCCTTTGATACAAAATCATTTTTCTCTGATACAAGAGCAGTTCACAGAAGAGTTAGTTGTATCTGACTTAGGTCTGAAAAGATGAGTAGAAGTTCTGTAAGGATGGGAGAAAAAAAGGTGTATTTCAGGTAAAAAGAAAGGTATGTACACTGATAGAAGGAATGTAAGGGCCTCCTGGGAAAAATGGATAAAGTTTGATGATATTCCAGGTAGCCTACTAGGGAAGTGATAAATCTGTAAAGATAAACTATAGTCAAATTGTAAAAATTCTCATAAAACTTGCTGAGGAAATTAGAGTTGCGAGCTATGGAAGGTGTAGTAATAAAAACACATAACTTTGAATCAAAAGGATATTGGTAAAGTCACTGGAGATGATTATACTCTTCAATTAAATTACTTAAAATCATATGTGAAAAAGCATGAATGAAAAAGCAAATTGTTTTCTCACCATGTGCAAAATAAAAAGCACAGAAGTGCACAGCAGAAAAACTGACCCAAGAATACTTCTGACTCCATTCAGTAAAATCCAATTATTACACTCTATAGGGGACTCTCAACTTCAAAACGTTTTTCCCATCACTGTTTTCTATGTCTGCTTCACTAATGATATTTGTGATAATTTTGTCAGGTTTAAAAATACAAGCAGTAGGAATTCTGTCCAAATTCAATGTCCTAAGAAATCACTGTGATTCCTCAGAACCCTAAGTTCATGTACTAGAGTCTCACAGTTGGAACAGTCTTTGCCTGGATAAAGTAATTATTTCCACCTGATGTTCTTTTGGAACTGGCACGACAACATCCGACTGGAGTTTCAGCACTTCTGGTCCACCAAATTCAAAAACTCTAATAGCTCTCATCAACTTCTGTCTAGTCGCCATGGTGATGTAGACACTAAGAAAAAAAATCAATATATTGTCACAACGTATGTAGGCTATCGCTATTATTTTCTCCCTTGAGGGGGCAGATCAAACAACTTTTCAAAAAAAACAACTTAAATCATGAGGTTACCACTGATCTCATTTCATGTTTAAGGACCTTTCATCTTACAAATCCTTCAGCTACAAAGCCAAAAACTTCATTCTACTTCCTGCAGGGATTTAGGGCCTTCAACAAGGGATTTAACATGCAAACAGAAACATCTGGACAGACATAGCATGATGCTGTATCTTTTTTCTTTCGTGTAAGCTTGGGTCTCAACTTCTTGGAAATTTTAGGAGCTAATATAAGGTCTATTGACATGAAATAAGTGACCCCCCTTTTTGTAGATGATGGCATCCGGGCAATATTTCAAACATATTGAGAAACACAAAGAATGTAATAAACACACTATACCTAGCTTTAGCAAATCTTAGGATGGTAAAAACCTAAAATATGATTAAAGCCCACTGAACCACTCCCTACAACACATAATTTCAGTGCTGATCCTCCACAAGCCTGTTATACCACTACTATGTGTGTGTGTATTAGTAAGCAATATGTGCCACTGGTTTCCAACTTCATTTAGATTGTACTGTTTTTGAGATTTATCAGTGTTGAAATATTTGATTGTATTCAGTTCAACAAAAAGAATACTAAAAACTAAAAGCACTGTTCTGTGCACAGCTTCTGTAAATCACAAGTGCTTGGCTAACCTTTTTATCCTCTCAGTTAATATTAAACTGAAAAAGAAAACTCAGAGCTCAACTCTATGAAAAGGCAAAGAGCATCAGTATATAAGATTATACAGTTTTAGAAAATCTTCTGTAACTGTAAAGATGTAATAAAAGGGTTTTGACTACACCACCATAATTTTAATTGTGAGGTTATCATAATTTCTTTAAATAAACCTCATCAGATACTTTTAGATTCTTCTCTGACCCACCACACTCCACTAACTTCTGTAATAATCATATCCCTCAAACACAAGCAGTTGAAACACCAGAAAGAGTTGCAGGAGCAAAGACCTGTGATGGAAGAGCTCAGACTTGATCCAGGAACTCAGCACAGGGCTCATCAGAACAGATCCTATGCTGCTTATTAAGTGGCATTCCATTTTGTGCCAGGGTGTCAAAATTATTTGGGTGGCATTATGAATGTAAAGTTGTTGACACAGTTAATCAATCATGTGTCATTCAAAAACCCTTCCGTTACGGGACACAAAGATGTGCACTTCCACACCCTGAAAGGCCATCCTCCAAAGCACAGGGCAGACCCAGGCAGAGGGGATGACGCTGACCACACAAAGGCATCCGGGCAGCAGGCAGGGCAGGCAGACCCAGGCCCCCATCTCAGGACCGCGCATTTATGTCTTCGCTCCAGCTGAGACTTTTGTTAACAAGAGAAACGGAAACAGAGAGGAAATAAAACAGAAAAAGAAATAGTGGTCCCGCTCAGTTTTTCATCGTAGAAAAAACAAGGAGTTTTTCCTTTCTTGTTTTCTTTTTTGTGGAACAGAAGGAATGTGGGGTTTAAAACTCAATGGTTCTGATTTGCAATCTTTGGTTTATCATTTATTAGCCTTGGCTCCCTGGGAAGAGAGTCAGCCTTTTGAGCCTCAGTTTCCTCCCTGGAAAACTGGGCTCCCACTCAGAAGTACCATGCTAGAGACCTGGCTCCAGAATTTGACCACAGCAGGCTCCCATACACAGTACATCTCACTAGTCTGTTCTCATCTATTCTTTCTAGCTTCTAATTTGTAAACCTACATTCCATTCTTCAGTTCTAGAATCACCTTTAGTTTGACAAAACAGTGTTAACCGGACTCTACTTGGGAAAGCAAGCTATTGCCCTCAGAGAATCTAGTATCGACCATCAAAGCAAAACATTCACACCAAACACTGGACATTTGTCATTAATTGTACTTTTACTTGACATAACATGTATTCAGCGTATTATGCTAAACCCAGGAATCACAAAGGATGCAGAGAAAATGCTACCTACCCTTAGCTCCTGGCCTCACACACACTCTGTGTGTACATACAGACACACAGACACACACCCACCCCCACAGGTGCATGCACAGGCAGATGTGGGGTCACACACACACACACACACACACACACACACAGTTGCAACTGTATTTCCATCAACAGATATAATTTCAGAAAAAAAAAGTAACAATGAAATCAAAGTTATCCTGAAATAGAGTCTCTGCCTTGTTTCTAACTCAGTTATTTCCTCCATGTTTTGACACTGGCTAACCTGACAGAGAGAAACAGAAAAAGATAGAGACCCCTCCCCTTACGACCTGCCCTGTGGAGCTTGCAAAGAGAGGAGTACAACTTTCAAGGGACTACCTTCTACTTTACTTCTGACCTTCCCACTGCACCTTCCCACTCCATACAATCAGTCTCCAATCTACAGTCACTGCCTCTGACCTCAAATACAAGATCATCACCTGTTTCAGAATACAGGAGCCATATCAAAGGGACTTCTAGAAAGAATAAAATAATGTGACCTACAAACAGCAATAATAATTCTTGGGGCTGGAGAGATGGCTCAGTGGTCTAAAGCACCTACTTAGAACAAGTTCAGCGAAGCACAGGGACCACGGTTCAATCCCCCAGCACCACATGCCAGCCAGCCCGCCCCCTGCTGGGCTGAGCTGGCCACACACACACCTCTCTC
>NW_004524633.1:12957452-12962450 GCF_000260255.1 Octodon degus
CCACACACACACCTCTCTCTCTCTCTCTCTCTCTCTCTCTCTCTCTCTCTCTAATAAATAAAAAAAAATTTAAAAAAAAAATAATAATAATTCTTAAAGTCCCATAAAACCTGACTTGTTTTGAAAAACAATAGTCTATCACCTCTATTGATATAAATATCTTAACAAAAGGTAGAGAAACATCAGTTATTATATCTGTTATTTTACGTGGAAGTAAAAATAAAGTCACAATTCATTTTATGAATGAGAATACACAGCAAGAGGTTAAGAGGTTTGGGCAGGGTCACACAGAAAGAGCTAGAACCCAAGTCTTGTACCTTAAATGTTAGCAAACCCCTCTCCCCTTACTGCATAATCCTTTAAATCTCATCTTTTGAAGTACTAACATAGAATAATTTCTTAGAAATAATTTTTATAATGACAACAGTGTGAGAGACTGGGCTATAGAGATAACATTGAACTATCCTACAGAGAGGATCACCGAGGGTGATGATATTTAACAATCCTATTTGGAGACTTCTATTTAGAGTTCAAACTTTTTCAAAGGTTTATAAATCAGGAAGCCCAACAGAAGTAGAGGGCATAGGACTGGGCAGATGGTTTAGCAGCATAAGTGCCTGCCTGGGTCCCGAGGGCTTAGCTCTTATAATAAAATTAATAATTTTCTTACCTGCACAGCTCTCACAAGAAAATTAATCATTTCCTTACCTAGCATAGCATCTCTGTAAAGATAAACTTCAAAAATACGGGGGAGTCCTTCACAGCACACTGAGCAACCAGTAAATCATTCGCAGCCTCTCATTGCTTGTGTTTATAAACCGTGCCAAGCAGGTTTTCTATGTATTGGGCCTAAACTTAAAATCATCTTAAAGTACTTAGGTTTTAATTTTTTGGCTTTATTTTTTACTTCTCAAAGTTTGCCAAACACACTTCACAAGTCTGGGAGCTACAAAACTTGTAATTCTTCCAACAATGATTGTACCAGGATATGCTTGGGTCCATGTGGTTTAAGTGAAAATCGAATGGCTAGGGGTAGAATTACATGTAAACATAGGATAAGTCAGCTTACAAAGTCACAATAAAGGCACATTATGTGACAAGAGCAGGAGTAAAATTAAGTAAAAATTTCTGGCAAAAAAAAAAAAAATTAGAAACTGAAAAGTTGGAAAGAAAAGCAATCATTACCAAACGTGCTGTGGTTATTTAAAAATCACTTCTGGGTGCATATTGCTTATTATTCCTAAATTTAAAAGTTTTTTTGTTGTTGTTGTTGTTGTTTGTTTGTTTGTTTTTAATTTTAAGGTGAGTAGAACAATTCTCTCTCAGATCTTTTTGGGCGTCGGACTCTCAGGGTCCCCGTTGACCGAGGGTGGAGGGGCGCTAAGCGATCATTTCGAAGCCGGACAGGATCTCAACGCTGACTCGGGGTGGAGTGGGGCGGAGTGCGCCCCAAAGCTGGCAGAGCGGGGTGAGGCGTGCTGCCGAGCTCGCCGGAGCTGCAAACACGCGAGCCCGGTGGCCTCGGGGACCTCGGCGGACTTGGCCCTGGGCTGCAGCGAGAAAGGCAAACTCCAAGGTCCGGGCTTGGAGTCACCAACGCTCCTTCCCGGGTCCCGACCGGGAGTCCCCTCTGCGAACAGGTCTTTGCAGGGCATTTCGTCCTATTTTTTCTTTAGGGCCACTGAAACTACCCAATGCCCTCCAAGAGGGAGACAGCACCCCGCGGGCAGCCGGGGACCCCAGGGCCCGCACTGCGCGGGAGACATCTACAGCCCTGCGGAGGATCGCAGCGGTCTCGGGTCCCCTTGGACGCTGGCTCTTGGGGCGCACCGACAGACGCTGCAGCGAAGGGGCGCAGGCGCGATCTAGCTCCGTTCCAACAGTAGGGGCGTTGCTGAGCCCCACAACCTGATCAGCTCAGGAGATATCTTTAAAACCACTTACCTGCCTCTAGAGCAGGGATGAAAACCTGCCACCGCTCCCTGGGACTTCACAGGAGGGAGAAGGAAGGGTGTCTGCAACTTTTACAGGCTCCGCCTTTCGGCCCGCAGCTGCCTACTTCCAGGAGACGCCCTGGGAAGCGCGCGAACGCCCCGCGCGGAGGAAGTTTGGGCCTCGGCGGCCACCGCTCGCGCCAAGATGGCTGCCCCCAGCGAGCGGCCCGCGCGCGGCTGAGGGAGAGCACGGACTCCGCGTCCCACCCGCATGGACCTTCGCGCGGAGTTCCGGCGGTGGAAGGCGCAGCGCCTGAGCAAGGCGGACCTCAGCCGGAAGGGCAGCGTGGACGAGGATGTGGTGGACCTTGTGCGGCTCCTGAACGCGCGAGAGCAGTTCTTCACCACCAGTTCCTGCGCCGGGCGCATCCTCCTCCTGGACGGGGTGAGGCCCCCGCGCCTCCCTGCGGCGTCTTTGTGTAGGAAACTTCGGGATGAGTTAGTCGGCTCGCTGCTCCTGGAACAGCCCGTTAACCTCCCGGGGGTCTGGTGAGGTTGGCTCTGGCGCCTTCGGGCAGGGCCGGCCGGCGTCGGGCGCACCTGGACCCCGCGATGGCGGGGCTGCCGGCCGAGAGCTGCCCGAGAGGCCGAACGGTTAAGGAACGGGGGGGATTTTCGGGGCGGCGAGGCGGGGGCCACGCGGAAGACTGCGTTTCAGCCGCCCGATCGAGTCGCCCTTTCTCCAGGCTTAAAACCGCCAGCGTCAAGGCGTGCATTGCCTGCTGCTCGCCGACCCCGTCCGTCCGGCTTTGGTCGTTTCTCCGTATTAGTTAAGCTGTGGTATTCTAGGCAGCTGAATTTAGAGAGAAATTAATGTACAGTCAGACAGGGGCCGGGCCCTCAGGGAGGTCACCGCAGAAAATAAAGGCGATCGGAATCGTGGCCGGAGGTCCGCGGAGGACGCGAGCTCGCGTTGGCCGGCCCGGGCCTCCCGGGCTTCCAAGGCAGTGAACAGCCACTTGGGGTGGTACCGCGGTTAGCACCGCCTGCTCCAGCATGCAGCTAGGCCTCAGCCCCCAAGCCAGGGACCAGAGCATCCGCTCCTCAGGATGCCCTCCTTCTTTCCTTGTACTCTTGCTAGTGACTTATTGTCCTATTGGATCAACATTAGCCAAGCAGCTGTAATTGTAATCCTTCGTAGGTTGACTGAAGTTTGTCTCACCCGCGTTGTGTGCCCAGGTTGTGATTGTGCTGTGTAAATTACCCCTGATGCGGGGTCTTGGTCACTACGCACTGAGGACCCCTCCCTCTTTCTTTACAATAAATCTTGCCTAACTTCTTCGATTCGTGACTCTGTTCTTTGATGTTGTGAGATGTCCAGCTTGACACACTTGACGTCTTAACCAGGCTGGGAGTTTTACTTCTCCCATGTCAGTAGTAAGAAAGAATGAGTGGTGAAGTCCTCAGGCTTGGAAGTGATAATACTTCGAATCTAAACCAGTTATGGGAATGATTTGGCTGTATGACCTTAGGGATTGAGTTATCTATTAACAGATGATAAAAAGTATGTGTTCCACAGGAATTTTGTTTGGAGACAGTGAGGTCATTTAAACATTTAGTGTCATGCCAGGATTGCGTTAATTTATGCTTTAAAGATGGGTGTGCGTTCATTTTATTATCAGTATTCCTAATATTGAAGATAGCCTATTGATGTGTTCTTTCTTTAGGTCCAGCATTGAGTATTATTTTCAGATTTTTTAAAAAAATATATTTAGTACAGGGTCTCATTATACAGATGGGACTCATAGTGATCCTCCTGTTTTTCAGCCTCCCAAGCGCAGGGGTTACAGGCATGCGCCACTATGCCCAGTGTCACTTACCTGCTCATTGTGCCCCGGCAGCAGAGTAGGCACAGGGGACCCATCCCTGTTCCCGCATTTGCCTAAGCAGGCGCTTTAATCTGCTGAGCTATCTGCCCTGCCCTATTTTCAGATTTTGTAAGTTAGCAAGGCCTACTCTTTACATTGCTTCCATTTCACTCCAAGCATGGACACTTACTTGTCCACGTACATTCTCTTCCTTCTTTCCCACTGCCCTATTTGACCCGAGTTTTTGCAGTAGTTTCAAAACAAATCACTGAACGACTGTTGTCTTTCCTACAAGCCATGTTTTGTACTAACAGATCTACTTTTCCAAAGCAGAATTCTTTTGGTCACTCACACACATCCAATCCTCTGCCATCCCTTTCAACCCTCTTTTCCACTGTTCATCTGCTAGTTACTGTAACTGAACTATTTTCTATCTTGTATTTACCTGCTTTTGCCTTTGCTCATGTGTTACCCCTTTAATGTTTCATCCATCTTTGCATTTCTAAGTTGTGATGCCTAGAACACACATCTTCTGAGCACACGCCCACACTTGGTAGTAATGACTGCTTCTGACCTGGCTCAGGACTTTATCCAAACCTCTTTTCGTTTTATTTATTATTGTATACCTTCTGATATATTTTTAGTCTGCCTTACTTCAGACAGGATTTGGAGCAGCTTACAAAGAGGAAACAAAAAAAAAAAAGAAAAATATGGATAAAGAAAATATGTATAAGATGACATCAGTTTCCAAGTCATTAGATCCTGTAAACTTGGAAAAGGTGGACCAGCATATGGTTCTGAGGTGTATAGGAGCCATCATAAACTCAGATACATAGGTTATTAAAATCTTTATTCTGGACATACACAGTTCTTACTGGTTCCAAGGCCAGATAGCAGTCTCCTGAGGGCCCGTTGCGTAGTTTCTTTGGAGAAGTACAGTGACTTCTGTGCATGTGGTTTCTTGTAATCTTTCAGTGTCTTAAGGGCAGGATCTGTGGATATGTAATAGAACTTCGTAAATAAATGTTTGTCTGGCATCACTGTTAAAATGTTTGCCTCCTTCAAACTTTGAGCTGTCAGTTCTAGTTCCCAGGGGGACTACACATAAAGTGTAATATAGAAATCTCAAATGTATGCCCACACAAGCCAGGAACATTTTTTAAAACTGAGCAACACAGATGTCTATAAAGAATGGT
>NW_004524633.1:12963349-12970691 GCF_000260255.1 Octodon degus
TGCAGTGTATTATTTGTTGAAACTGTACTTTCGATTTGATTTGAAACTGTCTCATTGCTGTCTGTTTATCAATAAAACTTTGAAAAGAAAAAAAAAAAAAAGAATGGTAAGCCTTAGGACTGGCAAGATAGCTCAGCAGACTAAGCACCTGCTTAGACGAGCACAGGGACTGGGGTTCGAGCCAGCCACCGAGACCGGGCATGGTGGTACAACCCTGTAATCTCAGCGCTGGGGAGGCTGAAAACAGGAGGATCCCTACGAGTCTGAGCTGCGTAGTGAATGAGACCCTATATCAAATACAAAAACAATAAAGAAGAAAAAAAAAAAAAAAAAAGAACGGTAGGCCCTGTGTGGTACTGGAACAGTGCTAGCCTACAAAAGGAACTCAGACTGCTGTGTGTTTTAATACTACCAGTAGCTAAATAAAACAATACAACTCAAATTCTCTAGTATAAAATTCCTTGTAATTTTTTCTCTTTACAAAAACTTTTTCAGAAAATATTAAATACCTTTACCTTTGAAATCATGTCAAGTTGATTCATTTTTGTTTTGTGCTAACTTTATCCCAAAATATCTAATTATTTTCATGAACACTTAAGCTTATTAATTTAGGAAGCCTATCATATGCTATGCAGTGTACTCATTTTTATAAGTATTATATGATTAAATTATTTTGTTTGTTATTTTAGGGTATAAATGGTTTTGAAGTTCAGAAACAAAACTGCTGCTGGTTGCTGGTTACACACAAACCTTGTGTAAAAGAGGATGTGGTAAGTTTTTTTATATAAACTTAGAAGTAAACTTTTAAATTCACAGTTACTTTAAATATGCATGAAAAGAATAGGACATCCAAGGTGATTTATGTGCATAATTATAACGACTGAAGATTATAAAGCCTGGAAAGCTTTCATTCCAATGGCTCTTTGGGGTTGGAGGAGATAAAGGAATGAAGTATAAATATGTATGCCACCATTGCTTACTGTGGTTCAGCAAAACACATCCTTTCGGACACAGCGAAAAGTTCATGGACATCAAACATAGTGGATCCAAATTTCAAATTTTATTTGCCATTTAATAACTCCAGCCTGGAACAGATAATTGGAGGAGGAGGGGATTAGCCTTGCTGTGCATTACTGGCTTCACAGATAAAAATAAATTGGACATTCCTTGCCTGGATTGCTCTGGGAAATCTTCATATATGTGCTTGGTTATTTATTTTCCTGAAGTGATTAAATGGGTCTGTATAAGCTAATATTAACCAGGTACTTTTAATTCCTGGTGAGTTTAGAAATTCAGGCTGTCTTATTCAGATAGACAGCACAGCAGGGATATGGAATCAGGCATTGCTGGCTCAGGTACTCGTGTTCTCTTCAGAGCATGCCATCTTCCTTTGGGTATTGGTCCCTGTACTTTGTTCTGCTGCAGGTGGTTATCATAGCAACTCCAGCAAAATGACCTGCTTTGCCTGTGATATGTGTCTTCTTCCCAGAGGAGTTGGATAGAGCAAGGAGACTGAGTGAGCAGCACAGTCGTGACTGATGGCCCCACCAGACTCGGATGGTGTCTGGAGGGAAAGTGCTACTCAGGACTACTGGGCAGACCGGAACAGTAGCTATCTTGTGTAAACTATAGCTCAGACTTCATATTATATGTTTCACTAGGTGGTCACGCTGTGCCACAGGATAGACTGTAACACCTAGGGTGCTGCCAGGGTCAAATGCAGGTGATGCCGCGCAGGAAAGAGACAAGCATAGGATCAGGGTCGCTAGGAACAAACAAGGCATACACCAGGCTCAAGTGGTGTCATTTTCACTTACAGCAGGCAGTTAAAGACAACACGATCCAGCTCCTTCCCATGTGTCAGGACCGTAACACATGCCCCAAGAGCACTGGGACTGCTTGCACCCCATGTGGTACTGCAGTAGAGGACCCTGGCCCTTATTCCACAGGACATGAAGTCCAGGATGTTGAGGACATGCCCAGTGGCCATTAACTTGCTTATTGTTAGTTGATGCACGTGTAACTAAGCAATTCCAAGGAAATTTTACCTGTGCTCCCATACAAAGGGAACAAGACTTCCCTGCCTGTGTTCTGCGGTTCTTTGTGTGCAGCATGATGAGGAGTTTCCCATTGCTCCTGTATAGAAGGCAGAGCCCTCTTTGGGAACCCAGCAGAGGCGCTGGCTGTGCTTGGACACCTTCTCTCACGATATATGTGTCTTTGTATCAGTCTAAAATTTAAATAATGTCCTAATGCATTGGGATCCTGGACAGGTTTTTGAATATGAACAAAGCACTTTCAGTGTTACACAAGCTATAAGGAAAAAACAGCTAAGTTTAATGAAGTCTGAAGGTGAAAGGAACACTCAGCAAGCAGGCTCATGCCAGCAGGAAGGAACTAGCACAGTGCAGACTGTGTTAGGCTTAAGGTTTAAAATATGTGCTCTGCACAGAGCACCACCCATTTGGCTTTTGAGAACATGGTTGACAATATGATCGACAGGGTGCTGAGTCTTGTCAGCTGCATCTATGGGGCATGCCCTTTCCCATAATTCACATGTTGATATGGTCTGTGTCTATAATTGGATGCATGAGATGCGGTCCATGTGTATGAACCTTTAGCAAGCTCCAGGTGAAGAAAGGTCATTCACTGTAGGCCATGCTGGCTGTTGGGCACAAGTGTGTCTTGGTTTGAAAATTCAAGAATTTCTAGGGGTCTTTGTTATTTCTGTCTTTGCTTCTTCGTAGTGGGCTTAGACCTGAAGTCGGGGCAATGACCCTGGGGTGTTGCCCAGGTCTGGTGGATGAAGGAGAGTGTAGTCCCGTGGCTGCCAAGTATGCCATGTCTATTACTAGGACAGCTTTCATATACCACATTCAAACATCTGTCATAGAATTAGATAAAATGGTAGTTTACTTAGTGTATAGTAATAGTTGGGAGAAAAATGGTATGCAAGGTTTACTTTTAAGAAAATAAGTTTTTTATGTGTGAGAGAATGAAGAAAGTAGAGGGAAAAGTCATTACAGAAGTATGCAGTGTGCATCCGAAGCGCTCAGAAAAGCCAGTGCACAGGCTTATCCAGGAGAAGTGAGCGGTGCACCTGACCTGTCCACAGGCAGCCGCGCACATGTCTGATGTTCTCCTTGTTCATTGGTTCAGATGGCGGCTCTGAAGAAAGCCAGTGGTGATGCCGTCTTGAAATTTGAGCCCCTTGTTCTTCACGTGCAGTGTCGGCAGCTGCAGGACGCACAGCTTCTGGTAAAGGCTCTCTACTTGAACTGATAGGTCTGTGAACTGACTTCATCCTAACCTTCGCATCTGGAAAAATGTTACTTGCTTATTGAGCTAGTTTTAATTTGTTCGATAGCCCATATGATCTATTTGTTCCTTTTTCTGTTAGAAAAAAAGAGAGTGCCTGATAAACACTAGCAAAATGTAGTACCTGTTGTGCTTTGGGGTTTTTGCAAGGAAACAGTAAAGTACAGGACACATTTTGTAAGATTATTTAGTCACACAAAGAATCATATACAAAAAGAGTTCAAGAAATCTGTCCATATGCTATAAAGACCAAAGAATCCAGCTGAGGGCCTAGATCCTAACATCCTGCATGAGTCCAGCTAAAGACCTAAAGCTCATAACAGTGCCTTCCACAAACCTATCTGGAGGCCTAGAGCCCCTGACAGTGTCTCGTGCTGACCCTCTTCACGGATCTTCACTGAGAAGACCCAGAGATCAGTGGTGGAAAGCAGAAAGTGTGTGCCAGCAGGATGGACAGTCTGTGCCAGCAGGCTGAGGGACCTGCACTGGCGCCAGGAAGCAAGCCTCAAGGTAAGCACCAGAGCTCCCCAAAAAGTACCACAGCCCTCCTCAGCAACAGTGAGGTCCCAGCTCCTCCAGCAATGAGGAAAGCCGAGTTCCAATTAGGAAAGCCAGTCAGCGTGCAAGCTTCCCCAGGAGAAGTGAGCACTGCACCAGCTTCCCCTTCAGAGCCAGAAAGTGATGCTCAAGATGAGGACCAGAGCTCCCGCAGGTGAACCACAGCCATCCTGTGACAATGAGGTCCTGAGCTCCTCCTCAGACAAGACAACCAAGTTCACCAGCAAAGCCAGCATGACAAGGTCCCCCAGCAGAATAGCCCAAGAGAGCCAGCCACTTCCAACATCTTCCCTAACAGCCTCCCAGCAGTTTGCCCAGTTCTGCCTCTGATCCTGCTGGCCACTATCCTCACTCAGGTAGGCCTCCCATACCCACGCTGGTTCAGTTCAGCTGAGTGTAACAAGTTGACCACCAGTTGGCAATCCACCACAGTATCCAAATGAGGCTTTTTCATTTTTTTCCCCATTTAAGTGAGTATTAGGTAAAGATGATTAGTTATGATTCTGTTTCTTTGCCCAATTCACTTTTATATCTTTTATGTGTTTACGTAGAAAGTTAAATTATATCACCAGGATTCACTTACAAGAATGTATGGAGTCCTAGTATGTCAGGCACCAGAGGACCATGAGGAGCAAGATTAGAAACTGTCAGTGGTTCCTGTGGAGGTTAGGAGACAGCTTAGCAGTACATAAGGCAAAGGACTGCCAGATGCAAAACGCCCACAAAAGGTCAGCCTGAGGAGGTATTCTTCAGGGATGGAGAGTGGCGTAAAAGGTGGCTTTTAGTACAGCCTTCCCTGAAGAGGGCTCTTTAACATGACTTAAAAGAAACAGAGCTAAACCTGTAACTGGAAAATAAACATTCCAAGGGCTGAGAAATTATATAGTACACAGTTTCAGAAGCAAGCAGGGTGTGGCGTGCTCACAGACCAGAAGAATGAGGTATACAGGGGAGGGTGGACCAAGTGAAGAGATGGGGAGACGAGGCCATCTAAGGAGTTACAGACCAGAAAAAAAGGTCTGCATTGGTTTTGGGTGCAAAGACAAGTTAGTGAAGAGGTGGTCGCCGCAGGATGTGGCCTGATGACCTTCATTATCTGGAAACATCTGTCCTGCTCGCTGTGGACATGGCCTCAGGTCGCAGCACAGAAAAAGGTGAGACAGACAGATTCAAAGTCTGTTTTAGTGTTTGGATCAATAGGATTGTGAGGTTGCCCGGATTTTGAGATGGCCCAAGAGAGAAGGTGGAGAAGGAGCAGAAGTAAACTCCTTGGTCTGACCTGCGCACCCGGATGCCCTTTACTCAGATCGGCAGCACTGCAGGCTGGCAGGTAGGAACCAAAAGCTGGAGTCAGAAAGTGTGAAATGTTTACAAGAGGCCTGTTTAGAGGCCAGGCACTGTCTGCTAGGGCTGCCATAATAAGGTGACTTAAAAGAAATTCATTTTCTCACTGTTCTAGAGGCTGAAAGTTGAAGATTAAGATGTCTCCCTGCCTGCGGGCTTGGTGTCTGGGAAGGCCTCACACTGATTTGCAGATGGCTGCCTGCTGCCTTTCCTCTGCAGTCACAGTCCCTTCTGAGGAAGCCGGAGCCATGCCCTCAGGGCTTCCTCCAGCTTAATTACCACCAAAGGCCTTATCGCCTGGTGCAGTCACTTTCTGGCTGAGAGATTCAGCGTGGGACTTGGGTAACCCTGTGGACATAGTTCAGTCCGTTGCACACCTAAGCAAAAGTTTCAAATAGGGTTTGGCTAGAACTTGAGAGGAGAGGTTCAAATAGCACTGCAGACTTGCTGGGGAGATTCCGGGGCGCCCCACTTAGAGCCCCACCCCAGAAATGGGAACTGGGTGCAAGCAGTGCAGGGATGGCAAGCACCAAAGCTAAGCAGAGCCTGAGCAGTTGGCCGGACAATGGTATTGCTTGGTGACATGAGAAAGACTGGCTGTGAAAGAAGATTTATAAGGGGCAGAATCAGTGTCACTGCAGAAATCTGAACTCGAAGCAGGATTCCTCCACACACATGTGGCACAGGATAGAATCTCAAAAGGAGAGCTTGTGCATGGAGCAACTGTGGTACTGTTGACATCTGGGGGCTCTTAGATGTCCTTACGTATCAGAATTTAACCTTTTGGGGGCTCTTGTGCTCTGTAGTACGTTTAAATAGCATCCCTCATCTCTGCTCTACATGCTAGCCCACACACCCACCCCTATTAATCCTACCTCTAGTTGTGACCTCTTAGCAGCCTACAATGTCTCCAGGTGCTGCCAAATGTCCACTGGGGGACAAAAATCATTCTTGATTAAGAACTGTGATTAAGAAAACAGTCCCGAGAAGCTGGGGAGATAGCTCAGTGGAATAAGCGCTTGCCTGGCAAGTGCAAGGGCCTGAGTTCAATCCCCGGTTCCGAAAAAAAGAAAATAAAGAAAAGAAAAGAGTCCCACAGCTGGTCCCAAGGCGCCACTTAGAGACATGTACATGTTTAGAACTTGTACAAGGTAAAATAACTTAGACCGTACATTTCAGAATGCTTACACTTTATGTTTTTCTCCTATTATTTTAACAAACTTTAAGATTAGAAAGGACACTGAGATGATCTGTCTTTACTTGAAAAAAGCTCCCTTGCTTAAAAGAGAAATTTTGTGTGTTTTGTTTCCTTGTATCAGCGTGGTTATAGGAGTGGTTGTTTTCTGATTATCTTCTGCTTTATGGAAACTGACCCTAGCCAGATGCCTCTGTATCTTATGGAATTCTATTTTTTTGGTGGAACCAGGGATTGAACTCAGACACTTGTGATTGCCAGGCAAGCGCTTATTCTACTGAGCCATCTCCCCGGCCCCTGGAATTCTGATTTTATTCTTTTCCAGTGGCACCTCCAAGCTTTGTTTTCTGTTCTCTTAATAGGAATTCTAATAGGACTTTTCAGCATGTCTGTAGCCAAAAGACCTCAGGTTTGGGGCTTGTGTATGTTTCTGCCACTTGTGGAACTGAACAGATGACCTTAAGTATCAGGATTTAACAAGTGTTGTTTTCTTACAGCATGCGGTGGCAGTTGATTCTGGTTTCAGGAACTCCGGCATCACAGTGGGAAAGAAAGGAAAGACCATATTGGTAAGATAACTTTTGGCAAAAAGCAACTCTAGAGTGTAAAATGATCCAGGTCATGAATAGCCTAACTGGGCTCCCGCCTTCGTCCTCTCCTCTGTCCAGTTTTCTTTTCCAGAGACCTGCAGTGGCATGTTCTGTCTACAGGCAGCGTCCAGGGCTTCCACTAAAGATTGAGTTCCTTTGTGTGATGCCATCCACTGTTTACTTTTAACCAGATTCTTGACTCTGCCCGCCACAGCCTGAGTAGTCGAGGCCCCATAGGATGCAGTGACGAGGAGCGAGAGCTATGGAGGAGCAGAGTGCAGCGTGCCAAGTCCGCCACCCTGCAGCTGGGCTGTGCGCACTTGTGCGAACTCCTCTG